>NC_030825.1:53767856-54078134 GCF_001704415.2 Capra hircus | reverse complement strand
AAGTGCCCCACTGACCCCAGATGCCAAGGAGGTCCTTGGTGTAATAATAAAGCACTTTTTTCTGGCGCCGGCTCTGGCTGGCGTGCTGGTGTAGTCAGTGGGAGGGGGCTCTCTGCTCTCGCTTTCTGATGGCCCAGGCAGCCACCTTCAGCTTGTTTGCGCTGCAGTCATCGGTTTCCCCGGTGGACGCTTACACGGGATCCTGCTGTGACTTCTTCTTCCGCTTCCTCTCCTGTCCCGTGGGAGCAGCCTGCCCAGACTCGGGATTCAGCGGGGGCTCTGGCATCGCCTCCTGGGGTGCTGTCTCGGGCACCTGGCTTTTCTGGCCCTGCTTTTTCCTCTTCTTAGTGGATGCTGGATCTGCCCTGGCCTCAGGCTGCCCCTCCTCTGGCAGCTCAGGCTCCATCATCTCGCCTTGGGGGTTAGTCATCTCAGTCCCGGGCTCAGTCGCTAGGTGCCCTCTTTCTTTCTTCTTCTTCTTGGTGGATGCTAGAGCTGCCTGAGGCTCAGCAGCACCTGGCAGCTCGGGCTCCATCCCCTCTGCCTGTGGCTCCACCACCTCTGTCCCTGGCTCCATCATCACATTTTGCTGTTTTTCTTTCTTCCTTCTCTTTTTGGGGGATCCCAGAGCTGCCTCAGCCTGTGGCTGCACATCAGGTGGCAGTTCAGGCTCCATCACCTCCCCTGCGAGCTCCAGAGGCTTCACCTCTGGCTCTGTCGCCTCCATCCCTGGCTCCCTCACCCCTTTGTGCCTCTTTTCCTTTTTCTTCTTCTTTGAGGACGGCAGTGGGATGGCTTCCTCCTGTGGCTCCGTCTTCACCTGCAGCTGAGACCCCGCTGTCGTCCCCTCCACCGGCTCCATCTCTCCTGGCTCCTTCTGCTTCTTCCTCTTCTTTCTGGGGGACAGGATTGTCTCTTCCAGAGGCTCCCTTTTAACCCTGAGTTCTAGCTCCTCCACCGTCTCTTCTTTGGACTCTGGCATCCCTGTTTCTGGCTTGACCATTTCTACGAACTCTTTGGGCTTCTTTTTGCTCTTCTTGGTGGTGGATGGGGACAGTGCTCCCGGAGGCTCCAACGTCTCAGCAACGGGCTCTGTTGCCAGTGGCTCTGTCACCTCTAGTTCTTTCAGCTGGTGCTTTTTTTTCTTCTTCCCCACATCCAGCTCTGGGGACCCCAAAGCTGTGTCCACCTCCAGGGCCCCATGCTCCTTCACTGCCTCCTGAGGAACTGAGGCTTCTGGCAGGTGTCTCTTCTTTTTCCTCTTCCCTGAGGCCAGGGACTTCAGGGCCAAGACAGACCCAGGCCCTGTGACCGGCGGGCTGCCTCCAAAGGCACAGAACCGGGGCCTCAGGCCAGGGGGGATCTGTGGTGGGGGACTTGCAGGAATGGACTGCAGTAGAGTCCCTGTCAGGGATTCCTGGGGACCCTCAAAGATCCTCAGGCTGCCCTGGGGTGCCAGGGCACAGGTGAGTCCCCCTCCTGCCTCTGCTGAGGGGGCCAGCAGGGTTGCTTCTCCTCCAGCTCTGGGGCCACTGCTGCTGAGAACCCTGTAGCGGTGCCGCTTGCCTGCCAACTTGCCCTTCACAATCTGGGAGCCAGAGAGAGGCACGAGACGTCCATTGAGGCTGAAAGTTGAAAAGAGTGCAGAAGCTTGATCAGATTCTTTTGGTGGGACAGGGGACAGCAGTTGAGATGCAGCATTTCTGGGTTCCCCAAGAAAGCCCCTTTAAGTACCCCACCTACTTCAGCCACTGGGGTGAGAAATGATCCCAGGAGTTGGCATGGGACCTCTTACCAGTCTGGGGCGAAGTCCACAGGGGCCTGGATGAGCCACAGCTCTGTATCTGGGCTGGTCAATGCCTCCAAAGAGAAACGACTGTGTTCTGAGGCTGGGGGCGTCGCAGTAAAGTTGGGGGGACAAGAAAACCGAGCAGCACCTGCAGAAGGGGAAATGGTCGTTTGTGCCGGTCCAGTCCTCCAGGGCGCGCCTATCGGTCCATTGGTCTCAACTTCTTGAGCGCCCCAATCCTCTTACCACGCCTTTCCTCTATCCTGTCGGTCCCCCACAGGCGCGCCTATATCCGCCATCCCAACCCTAGTTCTCCCCACCAGTATCCGCCCCCCCCACCTGCGACCCTCAAATATCCTCTATCTGAATGCCTCCCCGTCCCCACCATCACCCGGGGGATACACTCTCCGCTTGGTCAGATTCTTTTGGTGAGACGGGAGCAGCAGCTGAGAAGAGGCATTTCTGGGTTCCCCAGGAAAATCCTTCTAGATTTCCCCCAGGTTTAGCCACTGGGGTAAGAAGCATGGTCCGGTCTCAGAGGGTGTCTCTTTTTTCCGTCCGAACGCTCCAGGGCGCCCCTTTCTCCTCCCGCCAGCCAATTCTCTGCACCCTGTAGGCCCGCCGTGAAGCAACTCACCGCCGGACGGGGTCCCCGCCATCCCTGGACCCATGTCTCAAGTAGACCAAGCAACTCAGGCCCCGCCGCCGACCACGTGGAACCACAGGGGTGTGGCCTCGTCTGTGAGCGTCCATGCGGCATGCGAGCGCGGGAGGTGTCGCTCAGAGCTCGCTCTCTCTGTGAACATAACTAGGGGGAATTTCCACTTGGGCACGGCCTAGAAGCGAGAAAAGTCATTTTTTACTGAAAGTCTACTCCAAAAAGCAGCTGATTCGCTGTCTGGGGCGTGAGGAGGAGTTAGAGCCGCACAAGGTCCCGGCGGGTATCCCCACAGCTTTCACACATGATTTGGTCCAACGTTGCCTTAAAGGGGCCACATTCATAGGCCCTAACTCTTAAAGAGACAGGAAGATCGAGTGGTCTGAAATCCTTAAAGAGAGCGGTAAGGGTCCAGGTGGTCAGGACTGTGGTTTTAGTGTTACAAACCCTTCTAGGGAGGCCCAGATGCCTCGGAAGTTCAGAACTTGACTGGGAGAGGTGGGAAAGCCGAGGAATGAGGGCTTTTAACTACCAGCCAGGGGCGGGCTTTCGGGGCTCCAGGGGAGCGGGAAATACAGGGGGAGGAGCCTGTGGATCCCGGGAAGAAGTCTCCGGGCTCCCGAGTTGGACACGCGTGGCGGGGTGCGGACTAGGGGGAAAGGCAGTGGGCCAGAAACGGGTCGATTCCCTCGAGGATTTAGTCTCGTGCGTGGGGGGCATTTCCAAAGGCTTTGAGTAAGGAGGAATGAGTAGAAGTCCTGATCAGTGCCCCCTCTCTGTCCCTGGACGCGTGTAAACAGCGGCACGTGGACGCAGATCTGGGGGACACGCCCACGTCCCTTCCCACGGGAATCGTGCCGCGTGGGGAGACAGGCGGAGCCGCGGGACGGTGACTAGACAGGGTGGCCAGACTGCATTCCTGACCGGTGTGTCAGCGCTGATTCCCGCCCCCTCTGCCGAGATTGCGGATCCTACTTTAGAACTGGGGCGCCCACCTTCTCAGCGAGCCAGCGGCTACCCAGAGCGGAGGGAGGCTCAGGGAGAGAGGACGGGTTGCCTCTTCCCAGGATCTTGTTTCCCGTGCGTGGGCGAGACAGGAGGGCGCCGCCCCTGCGAGCTCCGGGACTACAGTTCCCAGAGGATGCGAGACTGGGTGGCGCCGGACGTCAGTCAAGAAAGCTGCTGGGAGTTGTAGTCCCAGCCTCCAACTTTGGAAGCCGTAGCTGCGAAATTCTGTCAAGATCACTCTTTTTACCGATGGAGAGACTGAGGCTCAGAGACCGGGGGGATACTAATTTTAGCGAGGCCCTCTTATCGCCTTGGGGGCGGGATATGTGTCTCCCCCAGCCTCTGTAACTTTCTGCCTCTTCGGTAGTGTCCAAATCTTCATTCAAGAAGAGGGAAACTGAGCCTGGAGGGGTGGGGCAGGGGCTCAGGATTTCGTCTCTTGCAACCACAGCTAGGTGAGAGTCTGAATTCTGTTTACTTAGTTAGGTCACCCTTGGCTTTTCGACCTCGCCCTTCCTGTCTGTGAAATGGACTTTATGTCAGTTTGAATGGGAACGTACCCGGCTATGTCCCGCTCCTCCGGGACTACAAGTCCCAAAGTGCTCGAGGCGACCCCCCACTCCCCCTCCCCTCCGAGACCCGCCTCCCTCCGGTCGGAGTCACGTCGTCTAACCTGTTCCCGGCGCCTGCCCCGCCCCGTCCTCGGCTCCCCACAGCCGGAGCCGGAGCCGGAGGAAGCCCCCCGGTGCCAAAGTCTGCCCCGGATCTGTGAGTTACACCCCCTTGGGTTCAGCGGCTCTGGTGGAGCCCGAGACTCGCGTCCCGGGGAGGGTCCTGAAGAGGCTAGGACGCCGAGTCCCAGGGCGGAATTGGGAGTGCGCAGGACTCCAGGGACATTAGAAGGCTAAAACTTGGATGCTTGCTTTACTGGGCAGAAGGAAAGGGGGCTCGAATGCCTGAGTTCTTGGACGGGTGGGCGCGGACACCGTAGTTCTGGGGAGAGGTTCGGAACTGGGACTCCTCAGTCTCTCGAATTGGGAGCTCTAGGAATCCTGAATCCTTGAGTAGAATTGGGATATCGGATCTCTTGGGGAGAAATGGGAGACTTGGACTGCTGGGGCTCTGGAATGGGCGGCCATCCCTGCCACCCTTCAGCTGCCTTTTCGACCGAGTCTTTAGGTAGGTCTGGGAGCAGAATTAGGGATGGGGTGGGGATAGTGGAACCTGGGTTCCTGAAATGAATCAGAACTAACACCCTCGGTCCCTCTGAAGACTGTGCCCCGGCGTTCCCCCCTCTTTCTGGCTCTGGGGTGGGGGCCGGGGTTGGGGTGGGGAGGACTAGGGCAGGTCTCCAACCTTCTCTGTGCCTCTGCAGGATCCCCAACATGTCATTAGCCGGGGCGTCAGACCTGCCTAACCAGAGGAGGGACCTCCGCCCCAGGGCGCCCCCTGGCGGGGGCGGGGAACCTCCTATTACCCCTTGAAGGTGGGAAATATCTGGGATTTGCAAAGAGGGTTCTAGAATCCAGGGCAGAATTCCAGAAGGTGGGGTGGGGTTGAGGGGGGCCTTGCAAGGCTGGACACAATACAGCCATTATACAGAGAAGAGGGGGTAAGCTGAGTCATAGAGGTCATAGTGGCAGCAGCGTTGGGGGTCAGGATTTGCCCTCCCCCTTCCACACAGCTCTCTTGGGCGTCAGGATTCCATCCCCTCCCACCGGATTTTCTGACTGACTTCTCTCCTAGGGCTCCTGGCCCTGACCCTGAGGTGAGAAATGTCGCCTCCCCTCCCATCTGTCTGACCTGAGGTAGTGTGGCAGATAAGGGAGGATAGAGGCTAATTCTGGAGGTGTGTGTCTGTCCTTGAAGCTGGGGGAGGGCAGCCGCCGGGCACCTCCCTCCCAAGACTCCCCCTTCTCTCCACCCCTATGTGTCACGTGAAGGGATTATACAAGGGGGTGGGGGAGCCAGGAGGTTCTGGTGAGAGAGGGAAGAACTTCCTAATGTCTGGGCTTGAAGGGCATTTGCTGATAGCCTGGGATGAAATTAAAAATAATAACCGTGGCTGCCAAGGCAGAGCTCACAGCGTGCCAGGCTGAGGGCTGGCAGGTAGAGAGATGGTTCCCACTGTCTACACAAGTCTCCGGCAATTGCCCAAAGGTCTTCCACTGGGGTTTGCTGATCCTACCCCAGGGAATGACTTCTCTTTGGTCCATTGGGGAAACTGAGGCTGGAGTGAAGGCGATACCTTCAGCTCTCGCCACCTTCTGTCTGGAATCTTCCAGGGATTCCTATGCCCTGGAATGAGCCAGAACTAGAGATGGCCAGCACTCAGGAACGCAGGGGAGAAGATGGGATGGGATTGGTGGTGGTGGGCTTGCACAATACAGCCATTATATGGACAGGAGGGGGCAAGCTGAGTCATAGAGGCCACAGTTTGGGTTCTGAAATCTGAGGACTGAAGTCAAGACAGAAGGGTCAAAGCTCAGGGCTTTTAGAATCTCAGAAAGATCTGAAAGGGCCTTTTCGGAGAAAAGCAGTCACTTTGGGTTTTGAGCTCTCTGTTCCAGGCCTGGGAACTAGGAATCTTATCCCTGTGAATTTTACTTTGTGCCCTGCAGTGTTCTAAACTCTACATAAATTGTGTCATTCAAACGTCACACTTCTTTGAGGTGAAGGTATTGATTCCCCCTTTATACACTTAAGGAAACTAAGGCACACAGAAGCTAAATAACTGAAAGAATGGGAAGGCCCAAGCTCGTTGCACAGACGTCCACAGAGGAGGAAACCAAGTCCCAGGGAGGGATGGGTGGGGTGGGGCGGGGGGCTCCCAGCGGAAGATTCCAACCTGGGTATTGCCAGTCCGCCTAGCATTCTGACCCGGTTCCTACGGAGGATGCCTCCTCCAGGACCTCCACCTCCGCCCCTGATTTTTAATTCCAAAGAACCTGGCTGCGGTGCAGAAGATGCTGGGAAAGGAGACCTAAGAGCGGAGGAGAGGGGCGCCAGGTGGAGAGGACCTGGCGGTGGAGGACAGGGGCCGCGAGCAGAGGCGCGGCCCGCGCCACCCTTGCGCCCCGCCCGGTCCCCGCTCCCCTGCCGCGGGAGATGCTGCACCTGCCTGGGCCCGCCGCGCATTCCCGGTGTCTGAGCTCAGGCGAGGTCTGCTCTCAGTGGGGTCGTGTCGTGACCTGGAGCGCCCCCTGGCGGCCCCGACGCCCCCTCCGCCCGCGTCTGCCCCGGGACGGCTCCACTCCCAGCCCTGGCATTTCCTTAGACCCAGAGGATATCAGCGTGGGATGTGTCTTAGAATTTGAGAATCAGAAACTCCCCCAAAGAACCACTCGCTACCAGAATGCTGGCCCTGGAGGTAGCACAGATCGTTCGTTTTTATATTTTAACAGAGTGTTTCCTATGTATCGCTAAGATTCTAAAAGATGCTGAGTTTTGGTTCCTATAGTCTCTACTTTTTGAGGCCTCAATTCTCAGAACCTTAATTCCTCTTGCACTTTCTGGCCAGTTGGATCCTCACAACAGTCCTCTGAAATGAACTGCTATTGATTCTAATTTTACAGATCAGGAAACTGAGGCTATCTGGTCAAGTGGGACAGTGGTGCTGCCAGGTTTGAATTCTTAACTGTACTTTCAGCAGCTCCACTAAACCAGACGTTCACCTAGACTTTTAGGACTTTGGAATCCTGGAATAGGTAGAACTTGGTGCAGGAAGACAGAGAAATCTAGGCTAGGCAAAGTGGAGAATTCTAGAATGTTCCAAAGATAGACTCGAACTCAGAACTTTCAAACCATAGACTTCTCAAGCGGAGGGTTTTAGGCTCTGTAGGAATTTAGTTACAACCTCAAGATCCTTATAACTGCAGAATCTAGGGCTCTGAGGGGTTAAGGAGACCTCTTAGAATAGCTGATTTGCTTCCTCCTTTCACAGTTGGGGGAAACTGAGGCCCAAGGAGTGGAGGGGACTCCGAGTCCAAGGTCACACACTCCTAACACACGCAAATGAGCCACCAGCCCCAACAGGTTTTGTTCCGAGGCTTCCCAGACTGAAGCCAGAATCAGCATGCCCCAGCCCGCCCTGCTGCCCACGCCTGCACCCTAAATCAAAGCTAAGCAGCCGGTTGGTGCAGCCGGGAGGTGGCAGACTTGGCGGGCGTGGCGGTTACCATGGAGATGGGGGTGGTGCTGGCCCAACTGGTTCCTGGGGGCCTGGCTCCTTCCCACTGGGTTGGTGACTTCAGTGGCCCCTGGTCACCTCCCAGTTCTTCTGTTGACACTGGGCCCGTGTGAACACACTGAGTCTGCTCTGGGCGGGGACTCGGGAGAGGAAGCTGAGTGGTCCCTGTCCTCTGGAGCCCCTCCAGACTGATGGAAATGACCCAGAATGTCAGGTTAGGTTCAGATGTGAAACAGTATGCTGACTTCTTGCAGCGTGATCTGAAATGTATGTTTCTGAGCCTCACTTTCATGCCTGCTATGGAAGTTTTGATCTTGGGATAAGGTATTGGGTGTAAAGCACTTGGTACAATTCTAGGTGACAGTGACCTCTCAATAAATAGTTGTTGCTTTATTTCATTAAACCCTCAGGCAACTAGCAAAGGTCCTGGCACATAATGTTGTTGTTAGTTGCTCAGTCGTGTCTCTTTGCGACCCCATGGATTGCAGCACCCCAGGCTTCCCTGTCCTTCACCATCTCCCGGCGTTTGCTTAAACTCATGTCCATTGAGTTGGTACATAGTAGGCACATATAGAAGGCAACGCCATCATTATTTTTAAAAAGATCCCCAGCATCTAGCAGTGTCTCTTGGTCCCTAGTAGCCATTCAGTAATTGATAGTTATTATTATTGCAACCTCTGTTCACTATAATGCCTGGCACATAGTAGGTGGTCAGTGGATAATGGTTGAAGGAATGATCCAGTTTTTCTAAGGCTGTGACAGAGATGAACAAGGAGTCACATAAAGAGAGTGAATTGTCCTGAGCCAGAGGGTTTTGCAGGAGTTGGCATTTCCCAGAAGGGGCGATGGAGAGGCACAGAACTTCCAGTGGAAGGAACTAGGAGAGTAAAGGCACCCTCGTGCTCCTTAGGGCCCCAGGTTCCCTGTAGGCGGGCCCTGAGCAGACTCTCCCCGGCCCCTGCCTCCCCAAACGCAGGCGCCCCGCTCCGGCCGGCCGGCACCATGGACAGCGAGGCGTTCCAGAGTTCGGGGGACATCCTGGACCTGAAATTCCAGTGTGAGCTGGGGTAGGGGGCAGGGCTTGTCGGGGCGCGGCCCTCGGGGGCGGGGCGGGGCCCACGGTCCCGGTCCTCACTGCCACTCCCGCCCGCCCAGCTCTAGCCATGAAGCACATGGACCTGAAGCAGATGGAGCTGGACACGGCGGCGGCCAAGGTGGACGAACTGACCAAGCAGTTGGAGTCGCTGTGGTCGGACTCGCCCGCGGCGCCTCTTGGCTCGCAGGCCGCAGCGCCGGCTAGGGTGAGCCCACGGGTCCTGGTCCCCACCCTGGCCCCCAGAAAAGTCAGCTTCTTTTGGCCAGGAGTTCAGGCAAGCCTGTCTCCTGGGGCAGGCGGTGGGCTGTTTAAGGGTATCTGATAAAGGGAGCCAGTGGAAGTGGACGTTTGTCAGGACCCTCCGAAGAAAAGGGGCTTTTTTCTAAGCGGCACAAAGGCACTGTGTGTGCTGGCCCCAGCCCCGACGGCAGGGCTCCCTAGGCCTGAATCACCAGCCCCGCCTACCTCTCCAGGGTTGGCTCTCGATCACCGCTATCGATTGACTTACCAACCCTCTACTAACGTCTCCTTTGACCCCACAATGTCCCCACAGCTGCCCCGGTACAGCACCAGCCCTGTCCCCGAGCCCTTGGGCAGCCGCGGGCCCTCCCGGAAGGCGACCACCGACGGCGCAGACGCCCCATTCGGACGCTCGGAGAGCGCGCCAGCTCTGCTCCCCTATAGCTCGCTATCCGCGAAGGGCCGGCCGTCGTCACCGCGCACCCAGCTCTACCTGCAACCAGACGCCTACGGCAGCTTAGACCGCTCGCCCTCGCCCCGGCCCCGCGCCTTCGATGGCGCAGGCAGCCCCCACGGCCGGGCGCCCTCCCCTCGACCCGGCCCGCTCCGACAGCAGGGTCCCCCCACGCCCTTTGACTTCTTGGGCCGCGCCGGCTCCCCGCGTGGCAGCCCCCTGGCGGAAGGGCCCCAGGCCTTCTTCCCGGAGCGCGGGCCCTCGCCTCGCCCCGGGACCACAGCTTACGACGCGCCGGCTGCCTTTGGGAGCCCTCTGCTGGGCGCAGGCGGCAGCGCCTTCGCCCCGCCTCTGCGCGCTCAAGGTGAACCGCGGGGCTCTACTTGGCGGGTGCGAGGGGTGCAGAGCCCGGGACCAGCCTCTCTTCCCCTACTCCCACCCGAGATCCTCATGAGCAACTTCTCCCCCAGACGACCTAACGCTGCGCCGGCGGCCCCCCAAAGCCTGGAACGAGTCCGACCTGGACGTGGCTTATGAGAAGAAGCCCTCGCAAACTGCGAGCTATGAACGTGAGTGATGGAAGGCCAGAGGGTGGGGGAACCGGAGAGGCATCCCCCAGACGCTAATGATTCTCACCTCACAGGTCTGGATGTCTTCCCGCGGCCTGCTTCGCCAGGCCTGCAGCTGTTACCCTGGAGAGAGAGCAGCCTGGATGGGCTGGGGGCCACCGGCAAGGTGAGCAGCCAGAGAAACTTGGGGAGGGGTTTTGTGGGGTCAGGACTAGTCTCCCCTTTCTGGCTGCTCCCGCAGTTTCCATACCCTCCCCTGGCTTTATCCTGGATTTCCGCCCCCTCCCCGACCCTCTTTTCTTTCCCTGTCTCCTCTGCCCTCCGCTCCTTCTCTCCCTTCTTGCCTTTCGCCATGACCTCCCTCGTCCTTTCCTCCACTCCTGTCTTTCGTCCCCTTAAGCCTATCGCCCTCCCACCTGAGCCCTTTCTATCTTCCTTCCTTCCCTCTTTCTCCCCCAGGACAACTTCACCAGCGCCACTCTGCCCCGCAATTACAAGGTCTCCCCTCTGGCCAACGACAGGCGTTCTGATGTGGGCAGCTACCGCCGATCACTGGGCTCCACGGGGCTGTCAGGCACTTTGCCCCGAAGCTGGCAGCCTGTCAGTCGCATCCCCATGCCTCCTTCCAGCCCGCAGCCCCGCAGTGCCCCCCGCCAGCGCCCCATCCCCCTCAGCATGATATTCAAGCTGCAGAATGCTTTTTGGGAGCATGGAGCCAGCAGGGCCATGCTCCCGAGCTCCTCCATCTTCTCTCGAGCTCCCCCACCTAAGATGCCTCCCCAGCCCCAGGCACCCCCCCAGCCCCAGCCCCAACCACAGCCCCAGCTGCCCCCACAGCCCCAGCCGCAACTACAACCCCAGCCTCAGCCACAAGCCCCTGCCCCAGCCCCCCAAGCCCCCCAACAGACTTGGGCCCCTGTAAGTGAAGGTGAGTCAGTGCTGGGGGTTCTGGAGGGCTGGGTGAAGGGAGGACAGATGGCTGGGGACCAAACCAGCTGGGGGACCCATCACAACCAAATATCTGTTTCCAGACACTGTCCCTGCAGAGCACAAGGCCAGATGAGCTTGGGGGTTTGCTCAGGAACTAGCCATAGCGCAGTGCTTAAGCAGGGACTCTGGAGTCAGACTGGCTGGCTGCATGCTGTGTGACTTTTGGCAAGTTACATAACCTCTTTGGACTTCAATTTCCTTGAGTGGAAAAGATAAATAGTGGTAGAACCTACCTCACTGGGATATGGTATTGGATTATATAATCCCTATAAAGGCTTTAAAATAGGGCCTTGTGTATACTAAGCCCTCAGTAACTATCATAGTAGTCATAATAATTATTAACAGTTTTTGGTGTGAGACCAGCTCAGGGCTTGGATTTAAACAGAGTGGGTTTTGAGCCCCTCTCTGCGATCGACATGCTGTGTGACTCAGGATAAATTAATTAACCCATATGAGTTTTCATTTTCTCATCTGTGAAGAGAGATGAATAATACTTACTTCATAGATTATGATGGGCATCCAATGAAATCATGTAGAAAATGACCATTATAAAAAGAAAAACAAGGAGAACAAGCACTATACATTTCAACCTGCTTTTAGAAACTGATCGAGAGGCAGGAAACAGCAATGAGACCATCAAATACCAGGATTCTAGTCCCAGCAATTGTCTGCCTGAGATGTTAAGAGAGGAAATGATGAGAGTCTTAGTCAAGTCTATCATAATAGTAGGAGTAGAGATTCTGGAGTGAGATAGAACTGAGTTCAGATTCCAGCTGTGTGGCTTTGGGCAACTGACTTGCCCTCTCTGAGACTCAGTTTCCCTTTCTGTAGTAATGAGATGATGGTCATATCAGCTTTACAAGCTAGTGGTGAGAATTCAGTAAGACAGGCATGGAGAAAGCACAAGGCACAAGCTTAAGTGTGTGATGAATGGGGGAGGTCATAGTTGTCTGTTATTTACAACCCAAGGAAGTTATAGCCCAGAGAGAGCAAGAACTGTCCTGGGGACGCAGAACAAATCAGTCCTTGGTGGCAGGTCCTGGAAGCTGTGTGAAGGGAATCTTGAGGGGCTCCAGGGATCCCTCCTCTGATGGGGCGCTTGTTCCTTCTAGGCCTCGCCAAACCTCCCGCTGATCTGGAACCTGAGCCAGAGCTGGAGGGGCTGCCCGTGCTGGAGGTTGGCGATGCAGACGAAGGTGCTGTGACTCGGCCCCTTAGTCCCACACGGCTGCAGCCAGCGCTGCCGCCCGAGGCACAGTCAGTGCCGGAGCTGGAGGAGGTGGCCCGGGTGCTGGCGGAGATTCCACGGCCCCTCAAACGCCGGGGCTCCATGGAGCAGAGCCCGGCTGCAGCCCTGCCCCCCACCCACAAGAAGCAATACCAACAGCTCATCAGCCGCCTCTTCCATCGTCATGGTGGGCCTGGGGGCCCTGAGCCTGAGCTGTCCCCCATCACTGAGGGATCTGAGGCCAGGGCTGGGCCCCCTGCTCCAGCCCCACCGGCTCCCATCCCACCCTCAGCCCCTCTCCAGAGCAGCCCACCAGAGCAGCCACAGAGCATGGTAAGTAATACAGGAGGAACCCAGGGTATATCACTTAGCATATGGAAGTGTCCCTTCCCTTTTAGGACAGAACCTGGAAATTGCACACCTCACAGCTGCTGCATCCCACTGGCCAGGAACCCAATTGCAAGGAAGCTGGAAAATGTAGTTTTTAATCCAAGGGTCCAAAGAAAGAGAACATACATGGAGGGGCATCTGGAAGTCTTGACCATATAGAGACTTTCTCTGCTCCTCTCCAGTAACCTGTCCCTGCCATGGGCTTCCCTTCAGGAATCTAAGAGTCTTCCAACCTGGAAATGACTTGTCTTGGCAGGACAGAGGGTTTATTCTAGGATCTGAACAGCGTGCTAGAATCAAGGCAGTCACCATTTCTCTCCTGAGCCGCTGCACAGCTTCTCATGTCCCCTTTCTCTGGAGATCCGCTCTCCTCTTACACCTCAGCAAGCCCGTGCCACGGCTAGAAATGGCCCACCCAGCCCTGAATCAAAATGACCTCTCAGTGTAAGCCATGGTATCCTTTGACTCTAGTTGGAGCTTCTTCCATTCAAATTTTCAAGAACCAGTCTCTGGTCTCTGAGCCTGTGGGTTTTGTGATTAAGTGTCCCAGCTGCAGAGCAAGGCTGCCTGGGTTCACATCCCAGCTACACTGTACTTATTAGCTGTGCAACCTTGGGCCAGACCTTTAGCCTCCCTGGACCTCAGTTTCCTCGTCTGTAAAATGGGAATGAGAATAACTACAGGGTTGTGGTGAGAATTTAATACATTAATGTAATGCTTAGGATAGTGCCTGGCACTTAACTGTTAACCACTGTTGTTACTGTTAGCATTTGACCAGGAGACAGTCTCCTGCTGATCTTGTTCAGGTTTCTGCATCTAGGCTGGGGGTGGGGAGCATAGTCACATGGAATAATCTTAATTGCTCAGCATGGGTAGACAGGGGGAGGGAAACAATCCCCAGAGAAGTGGGGGCCAGGTGGACCCCAAAATGCCTATTCCTAGGCCTTCCTGAGGGTGGAGCCAAGAAATGTTGGCTCAGCCAAGATCCTGAGGCTCAGGATCTCGAATTAAGAATGGAAGAATAAAAACGCCTTGAAATGGTCAAATTGCCTCATAGTAGAATCACAAAGTCCTGGCCACAGAGAAACTTGAAAACTCACAGCATTCAACCATTAAATCCTGGCATAACAAACTCAAAACTGAAATTTCAGAATCCTAGGACACTGAAGATGCGAAGAGCAGAAGTAAAAAATTAGTTGCACAAACCCTGGTTGTATTGATTCTTGAAGTCCCCAAACTGAAAATGAAAGACTTATTATTTGATTCAAAAAAAATCACAGATTAGGGCACTAATATAAGACAAGATTTTATTTTAAGTGAGCATTTTCCACTAGAAAGGAACACATAGTAACTAGGAAGAAATAGATAAAATAGAATGAAGAGGCCCAAATCACAAGCACTCAGAACCACGATGAACATTTTGAGCATTTCCTTCCAATCTTTTGGAATGAAATTCTAACCATAAAATATTCAAGTTCTCAATCACAGAATCTTGAGAATGCAACGTCCTGGGTACCCCGCAATTTGAAATGGCACAACTTTAGCATTTCTGGACTCAGTATACTGGAAACAGAATTTTGAAATCAGTGGCTCTTGGGATCTTCCGATTCCAGAATCCTGAAATCATTGTTAGCAAAGGCTGGAGTCACAAATGCTTTGTGCTCAGAATAAATGAATTTTGTAGGAGAACACTTGAAAATAAAAAATAGGAAAGCAGAAGGAATAGTATGACAAATATTCAAACTTCAGACATCTAAAATGAACACCTGGAAACATCATGTTTATTATCTAAATGAAATGAAACTATGAATTGAATATCTGGCTTCCATAGTCATCAACCTGATGGTCTCCGGGCCTCCTCTCAAGCCCCTAGACTGCAAAATCTCTGGATGCCCTGAGTGTTGTAGGGAACCAGAGACGACTAGAACTGAGGCACCCTCCTCCCCATGGCCCTCTAGACTCAGGCTCTGTACCTTTCTGGGTTCCAATTCCAGCCAGCCCTGTCTAGGTGGATGACCTGGAGCGGTCACCGGGTTCCCAAGCCTCTGTTTCCCCCTCCAAACCCAAGCCACTGAAGCATCCCCGCCCTGTCCCCCAGGAGATGCGCTCGGTGTTGCGGAAGGCCGGGTCCCCGCGCAAGGTCCGCCGTGCGCGCCTCAACCCGCTGGTGCTGCTTCTGGACGCCGCACTGACCGGGGAGCTGGAGGTGGTGCAGCAGGCGGTGAAGGAGGTGAGTGCCGCGAGTGCGGGAGAGCAGGGCTGGCGGGGTGGGGCGGCCCGACGCCGGAATGAGCCTCCCGGTCCCCTGGCCTGTCCAGATGAACGACCCGAGCCAGCCCAACGAGGAGGGCATCACCGCCCTGCACAACGCCATCTGCGGCGCCAACTACCCCATCGTGGACTTCCTCATCGCGGCCGGGGCCAATGTCAACTCCCCGGACAGCCACGGCTGGTGAGCCCTGACGGCGCGCGCGGCCGGCGTGGGGCGGGGACGGCGCTGGGGGCGTCCCGAGCGGCCGCTCATGCCCGCCTCCCACGCCTAGGACCCCGCTGCACTGCGCGGCGTCGTGCAACGACACGGCCATCTGCACGGCGCTGGTGCAGCACGGCGCGGCCATCTTCGCCACCACGCTCAGTGACGGCGCCACCGCCATCGAGAAGTGCGACCCCTACCGCGAGGGTTACGCCGACTGCGCCACTTACCTGGCAGGTGCGAGGCGGGGCGAGGGGCCCAGCTGCTAGAGATACTGGGCAGGGAAAGGAAGCCGACTGCGGCTCCCGAGAGAGGATGCCTGGGGAGGTGAGGGGCTGTACGGACCTGTGACAGCATCACCGAGGAGGGGCCGGCGGGAGGGACCACCTGCGGGGATGGCGGACGGGGCCTCCCACCTGGCAGGTGCGAGAAGGGTGTGTGACGCAGCCGATTGTGCCACCTTCGAGGGAAAGGGGGGCAAGGCAACCGTGCCCCTCAAGCTGGACTCCCGTGGTGACGAGAGCGGTTGCGGAGATTGCGCCGCTTTATCTGCCTTCCCATCTGTGGGGGTGGGGGAGTTGGACGCTCCAACTATACTGTCTCCTGGCCCAGGGCTACCTGGGGGAGATACAGTGCCACACAGGTGACCGGTGAGCGGGCCCTGGCTTCTGGGGAGGGGCTTGGGGCCTCTTCCACTTGTAGGGAGACACGAGACTGTACCATGTATCTCCAGGAGCGGGGGGCGGCGGGGATCATATCATCTAAACAGGTGATGGGAGGAGCTAGGTAGGCAGTATCATGGCTACGTGCCTAGGGTCTGGAGCGACGGGGTCAACTGTAGCCTAAGGTGGGCTCCGGAGCGTCACACAGTTGGAGTAGGGCAGGCTGTAGGACGTAGGGGTGGGACAGCGTATGTAAGAGGTGAGCCTGCAGGGACTACGGGACAGCATGCTGTGCTGTGGCGGAATGTAGGTGGGAGCCAGGGGGCTGTAACACCTGCTTAGCGGTGAGCGGCGGCAGGCCGGGACTGGGGGATGAAGGGGGAGAAGTAGACCTTCCACCGAAGAGGAGGAGGGCTGTGACCTCCGGGTTAGGGGGGAGTGTGACCCCCTTTGTCATAGGTCGGGGGAGCCTAGAGATACGAGGATTGTAGCGTGCTACTAGCCTGGACTCGGAGAGTCTTGTGAGAATGCAGTAGAGATTGGACAGCGCACCTGTAGGGGGAGGGAGGGGCGAAGAGATTGGAGCGTGGTGGGCTGGACCATTTAAGGGGGGAGCCTGGTGGGCTGTACCATTTGGAAAGGGGGTAAGTCCTTGAGCATTTTACCACTTAAGGGAGTTGGTGCGGCTGGGCTATACTATCTGGAAAACGATTACATCCTCTTTGGAGACTTTATCTTTTGAGTGGGAAGTGCGCAGACTGCACCATCTGGAAAGGGGGCGTTGGGACCACTTCCGGGGGAGGAGTAGGGCTGTACCCTTGGAAGGACTGCTTGAGTCCTCTATGGAGACTGAAGCTCTTAAGTGGGGGGCGGTTGGGGTGGGGAGGGCTGCAGACAATTACACTTCTAGGAGTGGTCCGGGAACTTAACTAGGTATAAGAGGAAACGGAGACACCGACCTTTCCCTGGGGGTTCGTGGCCAGGCCTGATGCACCCCATTAGAGACTCCCAGTCCCAGCAGCTGAATGCAGCTCAGGCGCCCCCCTCCAGACAGCGCTACACACACAACTTTAATAGGAGCTTATTCCCCGAGATGGGGCTGGTGTCGGATCTCAGGCTCCGACCCTGAGTGTTCCTGGCCCGCCCGGGACCGGGCGCTGACCATCCCTGCGGTTTCCTGTTTCAGACGTGGAGCAGAGCATGGGGCTGATGTACAACGGGGTGGTGTACGCCCTCTGGGACTACAGCGCGGAGTTTGGGGACGAGCTGTCTTTCCGAGAGGGCGATTCGGTCACCGTGCTGCGGAGAGACGGACTAGAAGAGACGGACTGGTGGTGGGCCACGCTGCGCGGCCAGGAGGGCTACGTGCCCCGGAACTACTTTGGGGTGAGCCCAAAAGAAATGTGCGGGTCTCCTGACGGCTGTTTCGGGAAAGGGCTGATCCCACGAGTTGGGAGAAGGGCAAGAGAGACAGCCCTTTATACTGGGGCAGAGGGGCGGTCAGAAGAGTCCATTATCTGTTGTGGGGAGGTGAGGAAGAGACCATTATACTAACAGGGGAGGTAAGGGAAATCCCTTCTTAGAAGAGGAAGAACCCCTTGCTGGTGGTACTCCTGAGGGGTACTCACCGGTTTCTTTTCCCGATTATGTGATTGGTTTCTGCTCAAGCAAATATTTTTATTATCCCTAATTATATTCATGGAGAGGTAAAGAAGAATGTATTTTAGCCAAGAGGAGTATGAAGAATCCCAGTTTGGTGGTGGGGGCACTTATTGTGTATTACCGGCATGGAACCTTTTTGTTACACTGCCCTGGGCAGGGTGAGGAAGAATCCATTAATATAATGGCGGTAGGATTGAGGGAGAGTCTGCTAGATAAGGGGAGGAGACCAGGAAGATCTCACGACTTTCCTGGGAGACAAGAAGATGCCTTTAATTAGGGCATAGGTGGCAGGTGGGTCCCAATCAGACGGCCATGGTGGGCGGGAGAGGCGGACGTCTCTTTTACGACGGGGAAGTCTCCATTTCATCCAGCCCGCTGCCAACTGGAAGGCTCCATCTGGTGCTTGCCGGGGGATTCCTGTGTGGTCTGCGAGATGCTGAGAGGAAGGGATGGGAGGATGGAGACGGTCCACTTGTTTGGGGGGTGGATTGGGTGACTGTGTTACATTTGGGGTGAAGCCAAAGGGTGGGAGCTCCCGGCGTCTGAAGAGCCTGCCTTCCCTCAGCTCTTCCCCAGGGTGAAACCTCAGAAGAGTAAGGTGTAGCTGGAGAGAAGGACGTTTCCAAGCGAGACAGGATGAAGCATCAGCTGCCTTCGCTCCAGACCTCCTCCTCCCTTCCCGCTGCATCACTCTGCACCCCCAAGCCCTTGCAGCGGTGGGGTCCTTGCCAACAGCTCTCTGGAAACCCTGGGGAAAACGAGAACCCCAGCCTTAAACGTAGAAACCTGCCTTAGCTGTGGGAGGTCGTGGTGGGGCTGGGAATATCATCCGGGGCAAGAGAGATCCCCCATTTGCCAAATCAGGTCCCATCCGAAGTGCCTCCTATTTCCACTGCCAACCCACCCCCCGGTGCCCCCAAAGCAAGCTAACCCACCATCCCAGCAGAGCCTGGAGTGGGTCACCGCCACTGGATTACTCCGGGAGTCACCTGCGCCCCTTATCTACCAGCAGCCTTCAGGGGCCAGGTGAGGCGCGGGCGTCTTTGCCTCTATCAACGTCCCTGCTCTCTCTCTCCCCAGTCGAGTGCCTTCACATAGCGCTGGTGTGACGACAAAACGGGGAATTTTCCTTTTTAAATAAAGGTAGTTTGCACAGGAATTGACTTCCTTCTCTTTGAATTCCATCCTGACTTAATAAGTGCTTGTCATTGTTAATATGTTTGGTAAACCAGTCTTAAAGTAGTCCCTTTGGAAGGGTTGCCATTTCTTTCTCCAACGCAGGGACAGGGGAGCCTGGTGGGCTGCTGTCTCTGGGGTCGCACGGAGTCGGACACGACTGAAGCGACTTAGCAGCAGCAGCAGCAGCAGTTGGAAGAGGTTTCTCTTGTGTGAATCCAATCCTCCCTCTTTCAACTATCCTTTTTTTTTTTTTTTTTTTTTGACTGCACCACACCTCTGCAAGTGGAAGCGCAGAGTCTCAACCTCTGGACTACCAGGTAAATTCCTGGCTGCTTCTTTCTTAGCATCTTTAAACTGGACTTCCCTTGTAGCTCAGTCGGTAAAGAATCTGCCTGTAGTGCGGGAAACCTGGGTTTGATCCCTGGGTTGGGAAGATCCCCTGGAGAAGGAAATGGCAACCCACTCCAGTATCCTTGCTTGGAAAATCTCACAGACAGAGGAGCCTGGTCCCACAGAGTTGGGCAGGACTGAGCGCTGACACTTAAGCTTAAAGACATGGAAGAGAAAGTGGTGAAAGTGTTAGTCGCTCGGTCGTGTGGGACTCTGCGACCCCATGGACTGTAGCCCGCCAGGCTTCTCTGTCCATGGAATGCTCCAGGCAAGAATACTGGAGTGGCTTGCCATTCCCTTCTCCAGGGGATCTACATGTCTGATAATTCTGCCATCTTTAGTTTGGGACCATCTGCTTCTGTAATTTGCTGTGTCTGCTGGTTCTCACGGTGGCTTTTTTCCTAGTGTGTCCTGAAATGATGGGTTGTGAGATCATCTTCAGCAGGGTTTTACCATGTGTTCTTTTCGAGGCTCTGACCCCTGAAGGGTGATTTTCCTTGGTTTCTGCCCCACTTCTTTATTTCATAAACTGCTCCATGAAGATTTTTGATAAATCACAAGCCTTTCTCTCTTCTGATTTGTATTTCTTTACAAATCATAAAGCTTCCACTTAAAAAAATTTTTTTGTATACTTCTTTCTAGTCTTTTCTTAAAACTTCACATACAGTATGATATAGATTTTAAAATTTGGGCCATACTATGCATATGGTTTGTAATTGTTATTTTTCATTTAACATTATAAACATTATGTTTTGAACATTTTCCCTGTCATTCTCATTATCTGCAATGTCCAAAACAACTCATGGGTGTATTTAAATTATTTTAAATTAATATTTAAATTGATTTAAATTAAATAAAAATTAAGGATTCAATTCCTCAGTCACATTAGACAATTTTTTTTAATTATACTTAATGCAAAACACATTTATTTGCATGTACAACAAGGAGGATTAGGATCTGAGATGAAAAGAAAAGCATACTTCTGTCGAATGGAGATCAGGATTCTTAAGGAGCTGACTTTGGGACCTTCTGGGCAGGAGGACTTGGAGAGTTGCCTGCAGATTCTGTCTCTTGACCTGCTGTTCCAGATGGTCCGGCGGCATTTTCAGGCTGTCCTTCACTCTGGGTTGACTTTTCCAAATCCTTCTGATAATTAAGCTGGTATTCCAGATAGCTTATATTCCTGGTCTGTTCATCCAGGAACTTTTTCGTGAAGCATAAGAGATTGGTTTCTCTATTCCTAGAAGCTGAGGCCTTCAGGTCTTGAAGGAGCTTGTTTAACTCATTCTCCAACTGCAGAGCAGACGGTAGAGCTTGTTTACCAGTTCCCCAGTTATCTATATCAGGCCTCTTAATCACCGGAAGGCAGATTTTACACTTATATTTTCTTAGATATTTTATGAACTGCTTTGCATGCTCCCTCTTCACATCAGCTTGGTCTTGGAAGAATGTATGAAAAGTAGGTGCTTCTGAATCTTCAATGTAATAACAGGCCATAGATAAATAAGCATCACTGACATGCAGCTCGTAAGATGCTATCCGATTAATAGCATCCCTACATTCTTCAGAAAGAAGGCCCTTTGCCTGGGATGCCATCTCAACGTTAGGAAAAACCAGGCATAAAAAGTGCTACCTGCCAAAGTAAGAGACTTCTTCACATTAGACAATTTTCAAATGCTCAGTAGTCACACAGCTACTGGGTACTGTTTTGAACTGTGCAGATAGAGAACTTTTTTCACCATCCCGGAAAGTTCTACTGGATAAAGCCGACGTATGACATTTCCGTTATCCAGAAGCTCCACTGTGCCTCTTCTCAGTCTATGCATGCTTCCTCCCCATAAGGAGTAACCCTTTCTATCACTGACCATTAATTTTCATGAATATACTTTAAAAATCAAATGGTACTGGTACTAAGATATGTGCAACGAAGAAAAACGGTCCCCTCTGCCACCTCTCCCTACTCCTGTCTGTTTTCCAGAGGCCTCTACTTTCAACTGCTTTAGCTGTCTGCTCTGGTATTTTCTTGTATGTTTCTAAGTATGCTGACTTTGCCATTTCTCTTTACTTCTTGGCTGTGCTGGGTCTCCGTCGCTGCACAGGCGTTTCTCTAGTCACGGTGCGCGGGCTTCTCGTTGCAGCGGCCTCTCTTTTTGTGGAGCATGTTGGCTTCAGTAGCTGCGGCACATGGGCTCTGACGCTGGGGCTCCCCGGCTCTAGAGCACAGGCTCAAAAGTGGTGGCGCAGGGGCTTAGTTGCTCTGCAGCATGTGGGATCCTCCTGGACCAGGGATGAAACATTTGAAATTATCCTTAATAAAATCCATAGGTGTCATTTCAGGGGGCGTCCAGAGAGCTCTGCTACCATAGTCTTTTAGGTCTCAGTGCAGAGAAGAATTCAGCGAGAGCAAAGTGATAAATAAGAAGGGATTTATTAGACTAGGACGACTGTGAGGCTGACAAGGGGGGAAGTGAGAAATGTTCCGCCCTGAGAACTTAGTGGGCTACAGTTTCATAATCAAAGGAAGAGTGAGGAGGGGGAGAAGACCTTTCTTGAGTAGAAGCCATGCTTTTATCATTAGCTCCTCCTCCAGGTTGAGCAGGGGAGTTTTCTTGTCCCTGCGTGGTCAAGCTATGTCTGCAAATTACTGTTTTATGTGTACAGAGAGCATGTTCTAGGCATCATTCACTTATTGAGCTCACTGGGCAGGGAGTGGGGCTCATGCCATCATTGTCTTATTGTTTGGGGGCGTGTCCTGTGCTTCTGTTGCCTGGTTTTGTTGCTAAGCAAGCCTGCTTGTTTTTGTGGATAAGCAAACCAGCGTTCATTAACTTTCAGGGGTCTGTTTTTCTACTTACAATCCCTTACTGGGAATTAACTATTTAAGCACCTACTTTGTCCCTTCATTCTGTCCCTGTCATCAACCACTGATAAAATGCCCCTGATTTTGTACATCTGACATGCTAGCAGAAGAGACAGACCATGCACAAAATGATAAGCAAAAAACATAGAGTCCATCAGATGTTGATCACTGTTTTGGAAAAAAACTAAAGCAGAAGTGGATATGTTGTGCTTGATTGCAGGTGTATTCATTCGTTTCCTATGGCTACTGTCACAAATGACCACAAACTTGGTGGCTTAAAACAACACACATTAAAAAAAATAATTTTTGTATTTATTTGTGGCTGTGCTGAGTCTTCGTTGCTGCACAGGCTTTCTCTAGTTTCAGCGAGCAGGGGCTGCTCTCCAGGTCACAGTGCTCGGGCTCCTCATTGCCGTGGCCTCTCCTGTTGCTGAGCACGGGCTCTAGGCACGTGGGCTCAGTAGTCAGCACAGGATCATTAGTCGTGGCGCACCAGCTTAGTTGCTCCGAGGCCACTAAGGGATCTTCCCAGACCAGGGGTCAAACCCGTGTCTCCTGCATTGGTAGGCAGATTCATTACCACTGAGCCACCAGGGATGCCCCAACATTCATTTGTTTTCTTGCAGTTCGTCAGATCAGAGGTCTGTTTCCCTGGGCTGAAATCAAGGTGTTCGCGGGGCTGCACTCCCTCTGGAGGCTGCAGGGAAGAATCAATTTCCTTGCCTTTTCCAGCTTCTAGAGCTGCGTTCTTTGAATTCCTTGGCGCTGCCCTCTTCCTCCAGCTTCAAAGCCCACAGCATGTATTTCGCTTTATTGTCCAATTCCCTCTGTTTCTGTCCTGCTGTCAAATCTCCCTTTTATGAGGACACCTGATTGATTATACTTAGGATGCACCTGGATAGCTCAAGTCCCTCACCTTCATCACACCTGCAAGTTCCCTTTTGCCATTATTTAGGCATACTCTTTTGGAGAAGGCAATGGCACCCCACTCCAGTACTCTTGCCTGGAAAATCCTATGGATGGAGGAGCCTGGTAGGCTGCAGTCCATGGGGTCGCTAAGAGTCAGACACGACTGAGTGACTTCACTTTCACTTTTCACTTTCATGCATTGGAGAAGGAAATGGCAGCCCACTCCAGTGTTCTTGCCTGGAGAACCCCAGGGATGGGGGAGCCTGGTGGGCTGCCGTCTGTGGGGTCACATAGAGTTGGATACGACTGAAGTGACTTAGCAGCAGCAGCAGGCATACTCTTTATGTAGGGGGAAAATAAAAATGCAGTCAGTATTGCTAAGAGAGCTCTCTAAAATGGAGCTGGAGCCGGGAGGCCATTGAGGAAGTGTGACTTCTGCACATCCCAGCCTGGCTAGAACCTCAGCTTTTAATCACCTATTGTCTTAACATAGGCATCCAGAACACCTACCAAAATATAAGATCTTTGCATGCGGGCTCAGTAGTTGTGGCTTGCGGGCTCCAGAATGCAGGTTCAGTATTTGTGGCACACAGGCTTAGTCGCTCCGCGGCATCTCTCTGCGGGGAATCTTCCTGTACCGGGGATCAAACCTGCAATCGTCCCCAGCATTACCACTAGCGCCACCTGGGAAGCCTGGAATAATCCTTCAGTTTTACCCAAATCTATGTATCTCGAACTGCAATTCTTAAGACCCTTTTTTTTTTTGCCATGCTATGCAACTTGAGGAATCTTAGTTCCCTGATCAAGGCTCAAACCTCGGCCCCTTGCAGTAGAAACACAGAATTCTAACCCTTAGACCACCAGTGAAGTGAAAGTTGCTCTGCCTCTTTGCAAACCCATGGACTGTCCATGAATTCTCCAGGCCAGAATACTGGAGTGGGTAGCCTTTCCCTTCTCCAGTGGATCTTCCCGACCCAGTAATCAAACCGCGGTCTCCTGCCTTGCAGGGGGATTCTTTACCAACTGAGCTATCACTGCTGCTGCTGCTAAGTCACTTCAGCCATGTCCGACTCTGTGTGACCTCATAGACGGCAGCCCACCAGGCTGCCCCGTCCCTGAGATTCTCCAGGCAAGAACACTGGAGTGGGTTGCCATTTCCTTCTCCAATGCATGAAAGTGAAAAGTGAAAGTGAAGTTGCTCAGTTGTGTCCAACTCTTAGCGACCCCATGGCCTGCAGCCCACCAGGCTGCTCCTTCCATGGGATTTTCCAGGCAAGAGTGCTGGAGTGGGGTGCCATCGCCTTCTCCAAACTGAGCTATCAGGGAATTCCCTAAACTCTTATTTGGGACCTTCTGTGTTTTGTTTTGGTTTTGGTTGACTCACGTGAGGGAACATTCATAGGTTCCAGGGATCAGGATCGGGAGATTTTGGGGACCATCCTCGGGCCTATCCAGTGTGTGCTGTGCTGTGTATTGCAATTTAAATAGGGAAGTCAGGGAAGGTCTTGCTGAGAGGATGCTTGAGGAAGATTCAGGGAAGGCTTGAGGAAGGTGAGGAAGGAAGCCACACAGAGATCTGAGAGAAGAGCCTTCCAGACATAGGGAGCAGAGACTACAAAGGCGTGGAGCAGGCAGGAGGCGGCCATTCTAAGACGCTGTCAATCACCCCTGCTTCCTGCTATTGATGCCCTTGAGTAAGCCCCCCCCCCGCTCTCCGGTTGTCCCTGGCCTTGTTGTACTGATGCATTCTAAGCAATGGAATACACTAGGTCCTCACTATCAGTGAGGACCAACAGTGGACTGAAAATACCGTTGTCTCTTGGTATAAGTGGAGGGGACTGGGTCTGGATGCCCCCCTGCCCCCTACACACAGATACCAAAAATCGCTGAATACTGAAGCCCAGCAAAAAAATGCCCTAGGACAGTTCATCCTCTGTATCTGTGGCTTCTGAATCCGTGGATATGGAGGGCAGACTGTAAGGAAGTTGAGCCTACATTCGCTGAGCCCCGGCTCTGTGCGTGCCCTGCGCTGGGCTGCGCTTAGTCGCTCAGTCGTGTCTGACTCTTTACTGTGTGGCAAAAGGCACACACATTGGTGACCAAGACAGTCTCAGCCCTACCTTCCTGGGCTCACAGTCCAGCAGGGGAGACAGCCATCCCAGACAGCGATGACTCAGAGGGGGCAGGGTGGGGCTAAGGGAGGGATGGGGAGCAGCACCTGGCCGAGCTGTCAAGCCAAGGGCAAGTTTTTCTCTGAGACTCAGTTTCCTCACCTCCAAAGTGGGGATAATGACACTTACACCAACACAGGACATTTAGGGACCTCCCTGGCAGTCCAGCGGTTAAGATGTCACATTCTAGTGCAGGGGGTGTGGTGAGGGATCCCTGGTCGGGGAGCTAGGATCCCACATGCCTTGTGGCCAAAAAGTCAAAACAATAAAACAAAACAAAACAAAAAAACCAGAAGCAATATTGTAACAAATCCAATAAAGACTTAAAAAAAAAAAGAACATTCTGTCACAGTCATACAAATGAGAATATACTCCCAAAGTCAGGTAAAGTCTCTGAAAATTGGGGCTAGGGAGCCAGTAGAACTCGCGATGGTGGCGGCGGTGGCGTGGGTATTGAGCCAATTAGTGAGGTTGCTCACATGACCCTGAGCCTTAAGGCATGCCACAGTGATGCTCCTCGCGCCATGGAGCAGGAGAACAAACTGGGAACGAGGTAGGAGACAGACGAGCTCCAGTTCAGACATTTACAACTGGCCTCCTTTTTTTATTTCATGGGGCAGGAAGAAGTGAGCTTCAGGCTGGATACTTACAACTAGCCTTCTGTTAGCATTTCCTGAGACAGGAGATAGGTGGGCTCCAGTTTCGGCCTTTACAATCAGCCTCCTGTTTGCCCTCCGAAATGGAAGTAACAACAGATACAGGGTAAATAGCCTGTCTTTGTCTCCTGTAAACACCTTAAGATAATAATCATGGCAAGGACAAAGAGGGGCAAAACACTGTTTGAGTAAAGGATTAAGGGCTCTCTGCTCCCCTCCCTCACCCGTTCTGGGACAAGGGAGACACACCAAGCCGGCAGAAAGGCTCCCAGTGTGTCAAAAGTCGGGGGATAATTCCAGGCCATAATGCGGCTTGCTGGTCCCAGAAGACTTCACCTCCGGATTCATCTTGGCTGAGGGTTGAGTGGGCACCTCAGGGGAGGGAGGGGGGACAAAGCAAGATGACTGGCCTGAAGGAAGACCAAGATCTGGAAAACTGCCCCCTTACAACAGATTTAAACTTCCTAAAGGTGTAACCCCAGAGTTTGCCCCTGCGTCTTTCCACATGTATTCTTCTTTTCCAATAAACTCTTTACTTTTCTCTTTACCTTCTGCCTCCTCCCCCGAATTTTTTCTTAACACGGCAGGCAACGACTGGGAATCCAGGTCCTAGCCTCTGGCCTCTGAGATCCAGAGGTTAAGTTCCTGATCAGGAACTAAGCTCTTGTTCCCAGCTTCTGCTCGCTTCTGCTTGCTGCAAACTGCGGTTACTACTGCGTGCATCGGAAATCAGGAAGCGCAAATACACGGGACATGATAATTGGGAGCTCCTGCCTGCAGAATCCCATGGACAGAGGAGCCTGGTGGGTTACAGTGCACCGAGTCGCGAAGAGTCGGATACGACTGAGCGACTATGTACAGCACAGGGCATCCCTGGTGGCTCAGATGGTAAAGAATCCGCCTGCAATGCGGGAGACCCCTGGGTTGCGAAGATTCCCAGGAAGCCCTCTATGAACCCCCAGGCTCTGACCCTCTCTGGGTTCTCCCATTGTAGACTTGGTTACTTTACTGAAGTTGGGGAGAAAGGGAGATGTACCTCTTAAAACCAAGAATATAGTAGAATAAAATTGAGTATGCATTCCCTGCTCAGGTAATCTGGACAGACGCGGGAAGATCGAATCCCAGCGAATAAGATCGATTCTCTCAGTTCTCATCCATCAGCGTTTCCTTCTTGGTACTCGGCGATCCTCCGCGATGCCTCCGGCCACACCTACCCCGGAACCCGCCTCCCGCAATTGCCGTGCGCACGCGCACTGTGCCTCCTGACGTCACTCCAATGGGGGAGTGACGGGCAGGTTCAGCCAATGGCGTCGCGAAGAAGGTGGGGCAGCGCCTCGAGGATACCCTGAGGAGCCTGTCTTTCCTGAATATTCATAAGGGAGGCGGGCCGACGCCGCTCCAAACCGCGACCGGCGCCATGAAGTGAGAGGGGGGGTCCCGGGTTCGCGGCTCGCGAGCGGGAGTGGGGTCCGGAAGATGCGGGGACGCGTGGTCAGGCCTCGGGTCCCGGCGGAGCGAAGGGAGGCTGCCGCGCTGGGGTGGGGGTAGCTTCGGGGAGGGCCAGCGAGGGAATGCCGAAGGGACCTGGAGGCTGCTAGAGAACCGGGGGGATGTGCAGGACGGACCAGCCGGCCGGTGCTCGACGGGCAACCGCTCTCGGCCCGGCGGCAGGGGAGTGTGGGGGCTGGAGAGGGGGCTGAGGGGATGGGGGACTGATCCGGCAGCCCCCGCCGCCAGGCTCAACGTGGACGGGCTGCTGGTCTACTTCCCCTACGACTACATCTACCCGGAGCAGTTCTCGTACATGCTGGAGCTGAAACGCACGCTGGATGCCAAGGTGGGTGGGCCGGGCCCGCCGCTGCCCACCTGAGAGGTGGGGCTGATCAACACGCGCCTTTAAGACTGAGATTGCAGCGGTCTCCAACCTTTTTGGCACCAAAGACCAGTTTTGGAGAAGTCAGTTTGCGGACGGAGGGATTCAAACTCATTTTTGTGCATTTTATTTCTATTATTATTACATCGGGTCTATCAGACATTCGATCATTAGGCCTCATATCATCAGGCATTAGATCCTGGAGGTTGGGGACCTCTGGTCTAGAGTTTAGAAATCTGAGGTCCTTGTGATAGCCCCCGCTGCCAAACTTGGTATCTCAAATAATAGTAATTAGCATCAGCTGACCTTTATCAAAGGCTGAACTGCTCTGTGGCCGGCTTAGGCATATAGAGACTCAGGAATTGGCTACCCACAGTAGTGTGTCCTTGGGTAAATCACTTAATCTCCCCTCTGCAGTCTTCACTTTGGTAAATAGCCATAGTAATAGTACCTACCTCAGCTTAATATGGGGCTTACCAGGTGGCTCAGATGGTAAAGAATCTACCTGCAATGCAAGAGGCCGGGATTCGATCCCTGGGTGGGGAAGATCCCCTGGAGAAGAGAAAGTCAACCTACTCCAGTATTCTTGCCTGGAGAATTCCATGGGCAGAGGAGCTTGGAAGGTTACAGTCCATGGGGTTGCAAAGACTTGGACAGGACTGAGTGACTAACACTTTCACTACTTTCACTTTCATATTGATGAGGGCTGCAGGGGTTAATTCACTAAGGCAGAAGTTCTCAACTGGGGACCATTTTGACCCCCGGAGGACATTCAGCAAAGTGTGGAGACATTCCCAGTTGTCAATACTAGTGGAGGAGGGGTGCAACTGGCGTCTAGTACGTAGAGGCCACATTTGCTGCTGCAGTGGGGGACAGACCCCACAATCATATGGTATCCGGCCTCCAAATGTCAAGAGAGTCGAGGCTGAGATACTCTGATGTAAGACACTTAGTAATAGTGCCAGGCACAGACGTAAGTGCTGTGCTAGGTTAAAAGAGAAGGCTCCTACATATCAGATACAACTTCCCTGGTAGTGCAGACGGTAAAGAATCTGCCTGCAATGCAGGAGATTCCTGGGTTGGGAAGATCCTCTGGAGAAGGGCATGGCAACCCACTCCAGTATTCTTGCCTGGAGAACCCGGTGGACAGAGGAGCCTTGTGGGCTATAGTCCTATAGTCATGGGATCACAAAGGGACATGACTGAAGGGACTTAGCATACATACAAATCAGATATTGTACTAAATATTTAGCCCGCAGTTTGTCCCTAATCCTCATAGTCCTGTGATGAGGAAGAGCTTCTTAGACCCCCAACCCCTATTTTTTTTTTTTGCTGCACTTCATGGCTTGCATGATCATAGTTCCCTGACCGGGGTTTGAACCTGGCCCCTCGGTAGTGAAGGCTCACAGTCTTCACCACTGTAGGCCAGTTTTTAGAGACACAGAGTCCTCAGAGAGGTTGAAAGGTCTTGCCTAAGACCACTCAACCAGAGTGGCAAAGTGAAAGTGAAGTTGCTCAGTCGTGTCCGACTCTTTGCGACCCCATGGACTGTAGCCCACCAGGCTCCTCAGTCCATGGAATTTTCCAGGCAACATTACTGGAGTGGGTTGCCATTTCCTTCTCCAGCGGATCTTCCCAACCCAGGGATCGAAGCTGGGTCTCCCGCATGGCAGGCAGATGCTTTACCGTCTGAGCCACCAGGGAGATTCCAGAGTGGCAAAAGTGGGGTTCAAATCCACTGCCCCTGAGGCCTAGATTTCTAACTGCTATGTTGTGTCTTGTTATTCCAAGATGGTTTCATTCTGGGGGGAGGGTCCCAGAGTTTGTGTCCCTGGAGTTTTGAGCTCCTGTGTCGTGTCCCTCCTGCCCGCCACAAACAGGGTCATGGAGTCCTGGAGATGCCCTCAGGCACTGGGAAGACAGTGTCCCTGTTGGCCCTGATCATGGCATACCAGCGGGTAAGTGACTCCCTGGGCCCGAGGAGGGGGCAGCAGGAGGAGGCTGGACGGGGGCCGAGGCTGAGCCCATGGTTGTTGGCAGGCGTATCCCCTGGAGGTGACTAAACTCATCTACTGCTCGAGGACTGTGCCTGAGATTGAGAAGGTGAGCCCTAGGCTATCCCAGACCCCCCGCCCTCACTTTCCCCTAACCCATCTGTCCCCCTGGTGGTTGCCACCATAGCTTTGAGCCCGGTGGGAAGCTGGGGAAGGGGCTAGAACCTGCCTGGACAGGGGCTTGGACTTTCACTGAGGCCATTTCCCCCCTCCCTCATCATCTGTAACAGGTGATTGAAGAACTTCGAAAGTTACTCAGCTTCTATGAGAAACAGGAGGGCGAGAAGCTGCCATTTTTGGGGCTGGCTCTGAGCTCCCGGAAGAACCTGTGTATTCATCCCGAGGTGAGTGCTCATTCCTCCCCTCTCTCTAAGTGTCAGGGTTGAGGGAACCCTTCCGTCGAACCGGGGATTCTAGATCCCCACCCAGACCAGAACTCTCAGGGAGATGTGCAGGGGCCGCGCGCAAAGTTCTCTTCTCTCTCATCACTCATGGCTCAGGCACACCTCCTCCGGGGAGCCTTCCCACTTCCCCCAGCCTGGGAGAGGTGAAGAGGTAGCTCCTGGAGTCTGGCAGGCCTGGTTTCCTGATTCTGAAACGTACTAACCAGATACTCTTGCATACGTGATTTCTGCTGTCTGGGCTTCAGTCCGCCTGTTTGTAAAATGGGGATAATGAATTACCTGCTTCATACCGTTGTTGATAGATTGGGTAAGGAGGTGGGGGCTGGGTGAAATGGGTGAAGCAGTCAAAAAGGACAGACTTCTAGCTATGAAATGAATTAGTCATGTAATGTAGAGTTGACACTTCGTATCTGTGGGATCGGGAACTGCAGGTCAGGAGGGCCGACTGTGCTAGGTCGCTTTATTTATTTATGTGTTTACTTAGCTGTGCTGGGTGTTGTAGCATGTGAGGTCTAATTCTCTGACCAGGAATCGAACCCGGGCCCCCTGCATTGGGAGCTGGGAGTCTTAGCCACTGGACCACCAGAGAAGTCCCTTGAGATGCTTACTTTTAAGTAAGAGTTTGCCTTAGGACTGTAAGAGCCACAAATGAAGAGGCACCATGTGGTAAATCGCTGCATGGGTGTGTCCAGAACACGTGCAAAGGGTGGTTCTGTCCCCCTTAGGGTAGTAAGAAGTTGAGAGTTAATGAGCTGGGGTAGGTTTTCTGGAAACGTGGTAAGGGCATAAGCAGCATTATACTGTACTTCAGGGCAGTGTCTTAGTTGTCTCCAGAGCTGTATAGTGACCTGGATAAGGCTGAAGGTTGCGCCAGAGATTTCCATCTCGGTTTTTTCCTTCCACGGGCCTGCTGCCTTGGAAGGACTTACCAGCATAGCTGTAGTCTTCGTCTGGACTGAAGTGAGTGTTTCAAAATAGATTTGCTATTAGCTCTCTGCTTCAGTCCTAGCAAAAGTTTTCAGAGTTTTAAAATACTTTTCTGTGGGCGCATCTGTGACACATTTAGCCTTGCGTGCCTCATATGACACACTTGCACCCATTTTTATTTATTATCTTTTACCTCACCCCACGGCATGTGAGATCTTAGTTCCTCGCCCAGGGATCGAACCTGCACCCCCTGTATTGGCAGTGCAGAATCTTCACCACTGGATCACCATGGAAATGCCTGTATTGCTTGTTAAAAGTAATAATAAAATGTAAAGAAAGAGAAAGAAGCAGCACAGTCTTTGTCACTGATGAAATGGGAGAGGGAGGGCCCACAGCCTCAGAGCCCTCACTTTGGGGAAAGAACGGTTTCATTCCGAGGAAGGGCAGCCCTGGGCTGTGATAATGCCACCAACAGCCTTGGAGGGTTCGGAGCAGGGCAAGGCCAAGGAAGGTCTCAAACTGTGATCAGAACCTCCTCTAGTTCTCAGACCTTGCCAAGGTTTCTGGCTGTTGTAGCATTTTAAAAGATAAAGTGTAATCTACATGCTGAAGGTTCTTCAAGCCTTAATGTTAAAAACAAAAACAAAAACTGAGGTATAATTGACATTGCACGAGGCTTAATGTTTTGTTCGTTTTTTTATTTATTTTTGGCCCTGTTGGGCTTTCACTGCTGTGCACAGACTCTCTAGCTGCAGTGAGCAGGGCCTCCTCTTGTTGCGGTGCGTGCTTCTCGTCGTGGTGGCTTCTCTTGTGGCAGAGTGCAGGCTCTAGGCTCGTGGGCTCAGTAGTGTGGCACACGGTCTTAGTTGCTCTGCAGCATGTGGGCTATTCCCGGATCAGGGATCGAACCTGTGTCCCCTGCATTGGCAGACAGATTCTTATCTACTAGACCACCAGGGAAGTCTTAGGGTTTAACATTTTAAAAAGAATAAGAGCCCAACAGTTGGGCCACTCTTGCATCCTTGCAGTAAGTTTGCAGGTGTCTTAACTGTTTAATCACGAAGCAGGTTCAGGACAAGTTTTGCCCAAGTCCCACCCTGGTCATCTCAAAGGATGACCTCCCACCCACCAGCCGTCAGGTGTTGAGCCCTGGGTTCCAGGCGTGCTCGGGGTTCTTGGCCTGTCCCGGTGCTAAGATGCTCCCCGGCCCGCAGGTGACGCCCCTGCGCTTTGGGAAGGACGTGGACGGGAAATGCCACAGCCTCACGGCCTCATACGTGCGGGCGCAGTACCAGCGGGACTCCAGCCTGCCCCACTGCCGCTTCTACGAGGTACCTGTGGGGCAGCGGGGAGTGAGGGAGGGCGAGTTGCAGCCGTCAACCCCCCTGACCCCCAGCTACCCTCTCACCGCAGGAATTTGATGTCCACGGGCGCCAGGTGCCCCTCCCCACGGGCATCTACAACCTGGATGACCTGAAGGCCGTGGGACGGCGCCAGGGCTGGTGCCCGTACTTCCTGGCCCGATACTCAGTGAGGAGGCGCTGGGGCCGCGGGCGGGTGGGAGGGTTACAGGCTGCCGGTCAGTGTGCCTGTCTGCCTGCCTAGATCTCCCTATTGGTCTGCCCGTGTCTGTTCCTCAGTCTGTCTCTACCTCTTCACTTCTGTTTGTTCCTCGCCTCTGCCTGCATGTCTGTGTCTGTCTGTCCACCTGCCTGTGTCCCTCCCTTTGCCTCACCTCTCCCGGCCTGGGAGGGAGAGATGTGACCTGGTGGAGTCCACCAGGCGACAGGGCCATGGGGGTGGGCGCTGGCAGGCGGGCGGGGTGACCCTGCACCCTCGGCCCCCAGATCCTGCACGCCAACGTGGTGGTCTACAGCTACCACTACCTGCTGGACCCCAAGATTGCCGACCTGGTGTCCAAGGAGCTGGCCCGCAAGGCCGTGGTCGTCTTTGACGAGGCCCACAACATCGGTGAGCAGAGAGCGGGGCGGGGAGGCGAGGCGGCCCCTCCGCTGCTGCGGCGTCCGCTTGCCTGAGCCCGGCCCTCTCCCCGGCCCCCAGACAACGTCTGCATCGACTCCATGAGTGTCAACCTCACCCGCCGCACCCTGGATCGGTGCCAGGCCAACCTGGAGACCCTGCAGAAGACGGTGCTCAGGTGGGGGTGCCCCGGCCCGTAGACCCTGGCGCCTGACCTGACCCCCAAGTGGCCCAGCTCTTCCCACACCCCGACTCCCCGCAGGATCAAGGAGACGGACGAGCAGCGACTTCGAGAGGAGTACCGCCGCCTGGTGGAGGGGCTGCGGGAGGCCAGCGCCGCCCGGGAGACTGATGCCCACCTGGCCAACCCGGTGCTGCCCGACGAAGTGCTGAAGGGTGAGCCGTGCCCCGCCTCGCGCCCCCTTCCCCCGCGCCCCCCCCCCCCGCCCTGCCTCTCCCCACCCCTCCCCTCCCCTCCCCTCCCCTGCGCCCCCTGCCCTGCGCCCCCACCCGGCGCTTGGCTCGCCTGGCTGAGCCGGTCTCCCCGCAGAGGCGGTGCCCGGCTCCATCCGCACGGCCGAGCACTTCCTGGGCTTCCTGCGCCGCCTGTTGGAGTACGTCAAGTGGCGCCTGCGGGTGCAGCATGTGGTCCAGGAGAGCCCGCCCGCCTTCCTCAGCGGCCTGGCCCAGCGCGTCTGCATCCAGCGCAAGCCCCTCAGGTGCGGCTGCCGCGTGGGCTGGGCGTGGGAGGGGTCCCGGTGGGGATGTGGGGTGGGCGCCCTTGTCAGTAGCCATGATCAGAGAACTGACCTCAGGAAGTGTGATGGAAGACTGTGTGCAGAGAGAGGGGGGCGGGGGCGAGACCCCAGGGCCCTGGCCAGTGCTCAGGGGTGTTCTCACTCCAGGCCATGGAGGGAGCGGCCCTGGAGAGGGGCTCCTGATGAGGGCCAGCGGGATGGGAGCTGGGAGAAAATACTCACTCCCTGTTTCCTCCCTCCAGGGCCTCTCATTGGCCCCCAGCCCCTGGGCAGGAGCCAGCCTCTCAGGTGCAGTCTGGGGGCAGGGCCAGTGATGAGGGGCTCGGGAGTGGGGGTGGAGCTATCTCTGCTTTTCCTTTGTGCTGTGGATCAGTCTTTGGTCTTCTCTGAACCTCAGTTTCCTCCTCTGTGCAAGGGGTAGGGAGTCAGCCCCTTTACCCCCAGGTTCCTGTGGTGGTTTAATGACAAAGCAGCGACCCCAGGAACCCACCCGGTCTAGAGCACTGATGACGAGCCGAGTGCTTCGCAGTTCACGGCCGGGGACGCAACGCAGCGTCCCTGCCTTGTGCTGCCGATGAGGACGCTGTGTCCCGTGGAGGGGGAGCCTCCCGGCACTATGTGTGGTTGTGACCAGAAGCCCTGCCGGTGGGGCTCTGAGGCTCCTGGCTGCTCTGCCTCTGAGGAGGTGGGAGCCCTTGGTGCGGCTTCACCCTTCTTCCCTCACGAGAGACTTGTGAGGACAGAGGGGATCTGAGTCACAGGGTCTGTGTTCCGAGGGCCTGCTCTGTGCTGGGGACACAACAATGATGGAGACGGCCCTGGCCCTGCTCTCCTGGGCTCACAGTCCAGTTGGGGAGACAGACCCGTCCCAGACAGGGTCAGTCCAGGGCTCAGGGCGGGGGGGTGTCCTGGAGGCTGCAGGAACACAGGGGCCGTCTGATCGAGCCTGGGGGATAGGCAGACTGGAAGAAAGGACATACAGGAGACAGGTTTTATTCATTTTATTTCTTATTTTTCTTGGGCACACCGCTCGGCATGTGGGATCTAGTTCCCTGACCAAGGCTTGAACCTGGGCCCCCTGCATTGGGTGTCTTAACCACTGGCCCACCAGGGAAGTCCCAGGAGGCAGGTTTTAAACTTGACCGTCTGCCTGGCGCCAAACCTGGGTGCTCCCGCTCCACACACGGCCTGTCCCTGCCTCGAGCTGGGTGGCCTTGCTTGTGTGCCGTTGATAGAGCCTGTGTCAGGCTCGGTGAGGGAGGAGCCGTCACCGAGGCCATCATCTGGGAGCGTGCGGAACTCTAACGCTGTGTCACTGAGGACTGTGGCCGAGACTGACCTTGTGGCCGTGTGGTGTTCACATGCTGACCGTGGGATGCTGGGGGTGGTCGTGGGTTGCCCCTTTTGATTGAAAACCTGTGTATGAGAGCGTTACCTCATGTGACAGGACTGTGTGACTCTGGAGTGTTAGTCGCTCAGTCATGCCTGACTCTGTGTGACCCCCTAGACTGTAGCCCACCAGGCTCCTCTGTCCATGGGATTCTCCAGGCGAGAATACTGGAGTGGATTGCCATGCCTTTCTCCAGGGAGTCTTCCCGACCCAGGAAGGGTCTCCTGCCTTACAGGCAGATTCCTCACAGTCTAAGAATTTGGGCGGTGACTCTGGGCTGTGAGATTATTGCTCTGTGTGCCCTCCTGTGGCTGCGCCCCCTGTGATGGGCAGTGGTACAAGGTGGGGACACAGAGTGACCCAGACCCTGACCTCCCAGAGCTGCCAGGCGGCTGGGGACACGGCATGTGAGCACGGTGACGAGCGGGCTGTCCAGCCTGCAGCCACCACCTCCCTCACCTGCCCGCCCCTCACCCCACCAGGTTCTGCGCCGAGCGCCTCCGCTCCCTCTTGCACACCTTGGAGATCTCGGACCTTACTGACTTCTCCCCACTCACCCTCCTCGCTAACTTCGCCACGCTTGTCAGCACCTACGCGAAGGGTAAGCTCGCCTCTTCCTGCCTCTGCTGGCCCCCAGCAGCTGGAATTGGGATCCGGCAGGGCCTAGAGGGTAGCCCCTGGGACTTGGACAGGCTAGGCTCTGGAGTTTGGACTTTATTTATTTGTTTTAAAATTTATTAGCCACGCTGGTCTTAGTTGTGACGTGCAGGATCTTTAGTTGTGGCATGTGGGATCTAGTTCCCTGACCAGGGATTGAACCCAGGCCCCCAGTGTTGGGAGTGCAGGGTTTTAGCCCCTGGACCACCAGGGAAGTGCTCTGGGCCTTATTTTGAGGGCAGTGGGGAGCCACGAACAGCCCTTGAGTGAGTGAGACTTGTGCTCAGGTGGGTATTTTTAAAGGCTCTCTCTGGCTGCAGATGGAGGTGGGTGGGGGTGGGCAGTGGCGTGAGGCGAGGAAGGAGAGATTCTGCGGGGTCCTCTCACCCCGGGGGGCATGCAGGGGGGTGGTCATCCTCCCAGTGGCACTGGGGAGCCGTGGCAGGTTCTGAACAGGGAGACGTAGGGGCAGATTGCGCTTTAGAGGACTATTCTGGCAGAGGCTGGGCCAGGGCGGGGTGGGGTGCTGGAGAGAGTCGTGGGAGGTCAAGAGGCCACGACTTGGTGCCTGGTTGTGCGGGGCCTTGGGGGGAGGACGCTCAGATTTCCAGCCTGCTGGGAGGGTACAGGGGAGCATTCTGCCCCCCACTCATCAGCTTTAAGCTGCCAAGGGCTCAGTCTCATCCCCAGGGATTACTCCTCTATCCAGCAAACTAGGTCAGCCTGTCTGACCTTGGCAGGAAGATAGCCTGTCCCCACCCCAGCGCCAATGGGCAGCAAGTGTCACTGGAATCTTCTTTCTGCCTCTGTCCCTCTGTCCATCCCATCCTCCCTCTCGGTTTGTCCGTCCTCCTCTCTTCCCCACTTCTCCATCTACCGACACCTCACATTCTTGTACCTGGAACAGCTTTCCCCATCTTCCCAACTGTCTTTCCCGTCACCCCTCAGTTCTTGGCTCAGGAGAGATGTCTCCTTCTCCTCCTCTTCCTCCAGGAAGCCCCTCTGGCTCCGAGGCTGGGCCAGGCCCTCTCCTTTAGGCTCCCCTGTCCCAGCCTTCCCACTCAGAGTGGTCACTCTGGGGACAGCTCTGTGTCCCTATCCTTGGACTGTGAGTCCTGAGAGGGCGAGGCCAGGGTTGTCTCGGTCACTGCTGTGTTCCCAGTCCAGGGCTTGGCACAGAGGACATGATGATATTTTTAAAAACATCTTTGCTAAGTGAAATTGATTATGCGGATGCGTTCATTCATTTATTTGCTCAATAAATGGGCCAGGCCCAGCCCTGGGGAGATGGCAGGAACCATGAAAGACCTCATTCCTGACCTCCCAGAACTTAAATTCTAGCAGGGAAGACAGGTAGCAAAGATGTAAATGTGGGTACGCAAGATAATTCCAGAAAGTGATAGTTTTCACGAGACACAAACATGGCACTGTGTTGGACCATGCACACAGTGTCTGCGGTGACCAGGGCGGCTTTCCTGAGGAGCTGACATTTGAGCTGGGTTCTGAATGACCAGGAGCCAGCCGCCTCAGGAAGCTTTTCAGACAGTGGGGCACGTGCAGAGGCCCTGGGGTGGAATGACTCTGGTGGGGTTGTTCTTTTGTGTGTGTGACCCTGGTGGTTTTGAAAGTCAGGCAGGAAGCCCGTGAGCACAGAGGGATGGGGGTAGGGGTGGCAGGATCCCCCCGACAGTTCTGGACCCTGGGAGGGTCGTGGGGAGCCCTGGGGGCTTCTGAGCAGGGAGGGATGTGCCCTGACTCGAGTTCAAGGATCCTCTGGCCGCTGTGAAGGGAGCGGGGATGAGGAGCGACTGCAGTGGGCCAGGCAGGGGGCGATGGCGGCCGGTCTGGGCGGGGCCGGGGAAGCGCTCAGAGGGCAGCTGGACTTTGGAGGAGAGCTGACCAGCCTCCTGACCGCTCAGACAAAAACTGGTGGGAGAAGGCTGGAGGCTTTGGCTGGAGGGGCGTGGTGGGCCCCTGTGGGCCCCGGAGGGTGAGGGGTGAGCCTTTGGTGCCCGGCCCAGGGTCCTCTGTGAACATTCACACAAGTGTCAGCCCAAGGGAGGGGCGGGCAGGTTGGGGTATATATTGGACTCAGGGGCCTGGGTTGTAGCGTTGGGCCTCTGATGGCTGGTGGCATTCACTGAGGAACGTGAGGGGAGGGGGAGTGGAGTGGAGGGAGAAAGTGGGGGGTCGTGGCCAAGTGGGCGGAGTCATGCCTGGCCCTCAAGGAATCCCGCCGGCCCCCTGTAGGTTTCACCATCATCATCGAGCCCTTTGACGACAGGACCCCGACCATTGCCAACCCCATCCTGCACTTCAGGTGAGATCCCACCCCAGGGGGGAATGCCAGCGGACCACAGGGCCCTGGCCCCCGCAACCTGGCCCTCACCACCCTGGTCTGCTCCCCACAGCTGCATGGACGCCTCACTGGCCATCAAACCCGTGTTCGAGCGCTTCCAGTCCGTCATCATCACATCCGGGGTGAGGACCCTCCCTTCTGGCCTCCAGCCCTCCCCGGGAGGCTCCTGGCTCCTGCCCTGTCCTGCTGAGATCCCTCTGCTGTCCCCGCTGTAGACACTGTCCCCGCTGGACATCTACCCCAAGATCCTGGACTTCCACCCCGTCACCATGGCGACCTTCACCATGACGTTGGCCCGGGTCTGCCTGTGCCCCATGGTACACGGGGGAGGTGGCGGAGAGGGTGGTGGGACGAGGGCCTTCTTTCCTCTCTACTGCTGAGGCAGCTGAGGGCACGGATTCTGGGTTCTGACAGACCTGGGCTTGAGTTTGACTCCCTGAGCCTCAGTTTTCTCATCTGTGAAATGGGAACACCCCCGCTCTGATCTCCCAGGGTGGCTGAGGGGATTTAGTGAGACAGTGTGTGTGACAGGCTTTCATGGCCCAGGGCCTGCTACTTGGTTAACGGGGTGTTACCTGGCCCGTCGTCTGGCAGTGGCCTTGCTAAGGGACCCTGCCACTCGGCCTCAGTCCTCTTCTCTGTGAAATGAACCTTGTAACATGGGCCTTCGGTCCCATTTCTGAAGTCACTGGGCAGATGTGTTTTAGAGTTGAGAATTTTCCAGACTTGAAACACTCCCAAGGGGTCTGAGCAAATCCCTCTAGTGAAAATCATATTTGAGCAAACATTCTGATGAGTCAGACCAAGGGAGATCCGTCAGCACACTGAACAGGCTCCGTGCAGGGCAATTCTTGCTACCAAATGAGTTTGTGCCAGACTTAAGCACCTAGAGTTTCCTGAGTGTTATGGCTTTCGGAGCTGCCCTTCAGGGCTTGTGGGCTGGTAAGGACCCTCCACCACACAGTGCTTTTGTGATTTTGCCAGTGGCATGAGGTGCAGCTTCCTGGAACTGCCTGGCTGGAGGCTGGGGCAGACTAGAGGGTCCTTGCTGGTGAGACACATGGACAGACCTGGGGTCAGTTCCATCTCTGTTGTCTATCTGCCGGGTGACCCTGGGCGGGCAACTCGCCCTCTCTGAGCCTGAGGTCACTCATCTGCAGCCCACAGATAAGAGGGTAGCTGAGGGTTCACTTGGTGACGCTGTGTCTATAGAAAGCACACAGCAGCGCTGGCCTGCGGCCCGTGGGCACACCGGGGCGGCTGCTTCGGCGTGCTCATCACAACCTCTCACACTCTCCAGATCATCGGCCGTGGCAACGACCAGGTGGCCATCAGCTCCAAGTTTGAGACCCGGGAAGATATTGGTATGGTTCCCACGGGGGTGGTCTGTGTGAGTCCCAGGAGGGGAGGTGGGTCGGTCAGCATGAACTGGGTCCTGGACGCAGTAACAAGTCAAAGTGGCTTCACACAGAGGTTGCTTCTTGCCTGTGCTACGTGCCGCTGTGGGTTGGTGGGGGCCTGCCACGAACCTCTCCCTTCTGGGAACCTCTACCATCGGACACATCCCTGCGCTGGCGAGGTGGGACGGGAGGGGTCCTGGTGGGTTGTGTACTGGCTCATAAAGCTCCTCGCCTGGAAGTGACACGGCCCTTCACTGGCCGTGGCAAGTCACATGGCCACACCTAACTGGTGGGTCAAGGGGCAGTCCTCCCATGAGTCTGGAAGGAGAATTGGGATGCGTGTGAACAGCTGGCAGTGGGGTTTCTAGGAACCCCAAGTTTCAGACAAGAAAGCTCTGATGGGGAGTGGGGAGGAGGACCCAGGCCAGGAGACGGTCTGACCTCTCACCCTCATAGCGGTGATCCGGAACTACGGGAATCTCCTGCTGGAGATGTCCGCTGTGGTCCCTGACGGCATCGTGGCCTTCTTCACCAGCTACCAATACATGGAGAGCACCGTGGCCTCCTGGTATGAGCAGGTACGCCCGCCTCTGGCTCCGCGCTCGGACCCTCTGAGCTCTCAGCTCGCTCCTCTGCTGGCTTCTTTCCTCTTGTGTTTTAAATGGTGATGTGTATTGCAAGTGGCAAGACAGCGTATAAAGCGCAGAGGGCAGCTTAAAAAACTGTGTTCACCGTGCCCCACGTCCAGGTTAGGAACGAGGACATCAGCGGCCTCACTGGGCCCCTTTCTCCGAGGCATGCCCCTCAGGAGCGCTGACCACACCCCACCTGAGGGCTTCCTGGTTCCCTCCTGGTTGCCCCCAGCTGTCCCTCCAGCTCGTATGGTGTGTGGAGACACTGGGTAGCAGGCGTGAGTGTAGTGAGGTGCTGTGCCGTTAAAGGAAGGTTCCGGAGAATTAAGGCTGAACAGAGACTCGGGGCGAAGAGCCTGGAGGAGTCCCTTCTGGGGACTGTGTGGGTGAAGTCATGGGGCATTCTGGAGATGGGGCTCACCACAGCTGGGCACTGGGCCCCTGATAGGATATGATTCTGTGCCATGAGCCCAGCTCTCGGGTAAGTTAGAGCAAGCGCTTCTTTGGGGTGAGACAAGTGAACGTGGCTAACACCAGCGTGTGTGGGAATGTCATGCACAAAGGCAAGACCTTGGTCTCGTCCTCAGGCTCTTTCCGCACAATGTCAGCCACTTGTGCCCCACGTCCTCAGTGTCTTTTGTGTCCTAGTTAGGAAACCTCTGTCTACCCTAGGGTCACAGAGATGGTCTCCTGTGCTTCCGTCTAGAAGTTTTGTAGTCTTAACTTTCACATCTAAGCTCTGAGGTACCGCAGGTTCATCTTTGTGTAGGATGTAAGTCAAGGTTCACTTTTTCCCCATTTGGAAATCTGTTGCTCCAGGCCCATTTGCTAAAACGAGCTCCCCCCACCACACTGAGTGGCACAGGTGAGGGGTCTCTGTTGGGAGCTGTTCTGGACCCTCTGTTGTCTCTCTGGTCTGTCACACATCTGTCCTTGATCAGAACCATGCGTCTATTTCAGTGTCAAATGTGAACACTCAAGGCAGCCTCTGATTGGCTCTGCCTGGCCTACATCAGCCTCCCCACCAATCACAAGCTGGGGGTGGAGCATCCTGATTGGTCACCCGGGCCACCTGCCTGCCCCACTTGTCCAGAAGATGGGGATTGGTTCCCTCCGGGGATCACAGGGTTTTCCAAAGAAGTGAGGCAGGACCCTGCCACCACCCTCCCCCGGTCCCCAGAGGGCAGGTTGAGGCCAGGGGACAGGGTGGCCTGTCGCCCAGGAGTCAGTGGCAGAGCTGAGTTTAAGCAGGACACCCCCATCCTTGAACCCACCGTCCACCGCCCACATCCTGACCTCCCCTTGTCCTCCCTGAAGGGCATCCTGGAGAACATCCAGAGGAACAAGCTGCTCTTCATCGAGACCCAGGATGGGGCTGAGACCAGCGTTGCCCTGGAGAAGTACCAGGAGGTGGGTACTGGGGGGACAAGGGGAGTCTGGGCAGAGAGGGGCCAGAGGCGGCACAGCTCCCTGGTGATGCGTCTGTGTCCTGGCCTTCCCTCCCCAGGCCTGTGAGAACGGCCGCGGGGCCATCCTGCTCTCAGTGGCCCGAGGCAAGGTGTCCGAGGGAATCGACTTTGGTGAGTGGACTTGGCCCTCCCTGCCTGTGTGGCCGTTTCTGTTCCCAGAGGGGACCTCACCCACCCACCCACCATCTTGCACACAGGGGCCTCCCCTTCCCTCTATCCCTGGGTGCCCAGCAGGGCCCTTGGGGACCCCCTCTGACGGCAAGAGCACCTGGGCTCCGCGCAGTCAGCCCTCTCTCGCTCCCCCTCGCCCCGCAGTGCACCACTACGGGCGGGCCGTCATCATGTTCGGGGTGCCCTACGTCTACACCCAGAGCCGCATTCTCAAGGTGAGCCTCGCCGGGGACAGGCGGACGGACATGAAGGCCTCCCCTGGGGCTAGTGTGAGAAATGGCCCTGGCCCCCATCTCTGCACCCACAGGCACGGCTGGAATACCTTCGGGACCAGTTCCAGATTCGTGAAAACGACTTTCTCACCTTTGATGCCATGCGCCACGCTGCCCAGTGTGTGGGTCGGGCCATCAGGGGCAAGACGGACTATGGCCTGATGGTCTTTGCTGACAAGGTGCGGTGGGTTCGGGGCCCCCGCCAACCAGAGGGGGAGGGCCAGGCTGTGGGTGCCTGGGCTCTCCCACCAGGGTCCTGACACCCCCACCCCCACCACCACCAGCGGTTTGCTCGGGCTGACAAGCGGGGGAAGCTGCCCCGGTGGATCCAGGAGCATCTCACGGACGCCAACCTCAACCTGACCGTCGACGAGGGGGTCCAGGTCGCCAAGTACTTCCTGAGGCAGATGGCACAGCCCTTCCACCGGGTGAGCCCTCTTCTGGGAAGAGCCCTGGGCTTTCTTCCCGAGCCCCAACCCCAGCCTGCCCCAGAGGGAGGTTTGTGTGCGTGCCACCCCCCAGCCCGTGCCTGGCAGCTGGGGGAGAGCTGAGGGCTCCTGATGCCAGTGTGTCCCCAGCGGGTGCCCCGAGCTGCTCGTGGGGGCTGTGGAAGGCCAGTCCTCTCTGGCTCAGACCTGGCGCTCTGCCACCTCCCTCCCTGGGCCCGTCTTCCGTTCACAGGGACGGGATGACCCGAGTTGACTGGGCATTTCTAGTTCAAGCATCCTGTCCTGGGCCCCTGGGTGGCGCCTTCTGCCACTACTGAGCCCTGTGGGGGGATGTGGGCCAGCTGACACCCCTTCTCCTCACTCCCAGGAGGACCAGCTGGGCCTGTCCCTGCTCAGCCTGGAGCAGCTGGAGTCGGAGGAGACTCTGCGGAGGATTGAGCAGATTGCCCAGCAGCTGTAGCGCCAGGCGGGGCTGTGACGCCCAAGTCTTAGCCGGCCTCGGTCCCGGTGCTCGGAGGGGCCTCCGGGAGGGGCCTGGAGGTCCCCACAGGACACCTCAGGAAGACCTTCTAGCTGCCAGATCTACAGCCTTTAATCTCAGGAGTGGAGCTCAGGGAGGCTGGAGCCGTGGGGAGCCATCAGGGAGAGGAGAGGACTCCCTCCCCTTGCCCACCCCTCCCGCTCCTCCTGAGAAGCTGCAGCCACGTGGTCCTGTCGCCTCTAGCGGGGGCCCAGGTCCTGGGTGCTGGTGCTGAGGGTCCTCGAGGCCTCGCTCAGGTGCTGCCTGGGGAACTGGGGACAGGCACGGGGCGGCTGAGGGCAGGACACGGGGCTGCCCCTGCCCAGCGGGGCTGTGCTGCCGGCCCATCTTCCTGTCCCTACCCAACTCCAACCCCTCCATCCCCCTGCATCTACCCAAATAAAACCCATCGTGCTCATGTGTGGGGGTCCATTCCAATGCCAGCCTGACCATCCCCCCAGCCTCTGGGCCTGTCCCACCCGGCCCAGGGGTCCCCTCACCTGGTTCTCAGGCGCCCTCGAGCCATCCGTGTTCAGCATGCTGAGTGACATGGCCCTCTTCATCCTGCCCAGGATTGGGGCGCGGCAGTGAGCCTGGCTCCCACCCTGGGAGACTCGGGCGCCAGGCCTGACAGTTTGTGTCGCAGGGGAGGCGGGAGCCAAACACGGTCCTCAAGTAGGACGGGGGGAGAGGGGCAGACTCACCCGCTCGCCCCCGCTGCCCCCTCGCCTCGGAGCCGGGAGACCAGCTTCTCGCTTCCGCGCCGGATGGACTCCCGGAGCTTAGAGAAGGAGCTGCTCCGACGAAGGGTCTGGGGAGGGCGCCGGGACGCCGGTCAGCCTCCCCTGCCACCCAGGTCGCCCTTCCCCTGGGAGCCCGCACAAAGCCCTCCTCACCTGCTGCTGTGCGTCACTAGTGGTGCCTGTGTTGGGGGCTCCTGGGGACAGATGGGGACATTGTGGGGGGGGAACGCTGAGCAGCCCCCGGGGCACGGGAGGGGCCGGGGGCTCACCGAGCGGGGCGGGCAGGGCTTCCCTGCGGAGGATCTCTTTGTACAGCTCTTCCGCCTGCTGGTACTTGTTCTGCTTCAGGTAGGCTGAGGCCTGCGGGGAGGGCATGGCCTGGGTGATCCTGGCTCATCTAAGCGCTGCACCCGGCACCTCCTTCCCGGCCCCCCAGAAGCGGCCCAGCCTCATCCCGCACTCCAGGCCCTCAGCTGACCGCAGAATGGGCTTGGAGCTCGAGCCCACTGCTTCCCACAGGGCAGGTGCCCTGCTGGCTCTGAGCAGGGCCTGCTCCCCAGTCTGCCGTGGGCCGGCGACAGCCCTCTCTCTGCCTCAGTTTCCTCATCTGCACAATGGGGCAGTGGGAGCACCTCCCTCACAAGGCCCTTGAAACGGTCCAGGGAAAGTCCTGAGAAGGGGGCCTGGCGCAACAAATGCTCTCTGCTCCCGGCCAGTGTCTCCGGCCCCCTCTCTGCCTGGAGCAGTTCTCTGGCCCCCGCCAACCTGCCAGTTTCCCGACCCTTCCACATCCTCTGAGCTGGCGAGCCTCACTGGTGTGGAAGCCCAAGGGCTGGGCAGAGATGGGGCCCCATCAAGCGATGGGTACTCGCCCGGTGCTGGGGCCTCAAGACCGAGACCACCACGCCCCCAGGTGCCCTCACCAAGTTGTTCTTGGTCTTGGCCACGTTGGGGTCATGGGGCCCGCCCAGGGCCTCGTAAATGCTCAGGGCCCGGGCGTAGTGCCGCTCCACCTCCTCGAACTTGCCCTGGTTCTGGCAGAGCAGGGCCAGGTTGTTGAGCTGCTTGGCCACATCCGGATGGTCGGCGCCCAGGACCTAGGGGTCATGGGTTCACAAGTCATCTGGGGTTGGCGGGCCACGTGTTGCCAGCAGCCATCATGACGAGGCTCATGAGTTGGTAGCTGGAGTCAAGGGTGGTGAGTCAGGGGACTGGGAACTCTAGGTTCAAATTGGTTCTAGGTTCACAACATCACATGAGAAAGGCACAAAAGGTCTGGGGTCACAAAAACAAACCAGGGTCACGCAAGAGCCACAGAGTCCGGGGAAGGGCCATGTGGGACGGGGCCCCACGGGAGCCAGGCCGGGCAGTACCTTCTCCCGGATCTCCAGGGCACGCTGGCACAGGGGCTCTGCCTCTCGGTAACGCCCGCGCTTCCCATAGAGGACAGCCAGGTTGTTGAGGGTGGCAGCCACCTGGGGGGTTGGGAGGGGATCAGGGGAGGGGCGCCCAGCCCACAGCCCCCCGCCCTCCCTCCCGGGCCCCCACTCACTGCAGGGTGCTCGGGGCCCAGTGTCTGCTCCCGGATCTGCAGGGCGTCGTGGAGCAGGTCTGTGGCCTCTTTGTACTTGTTCTGGTCTCTGTGGAGCAGCCCCGGGGGGAGGCGGTTAGGCCGGGGCCGGGGCTCTGGGCTGGGCTGAGCATGGGTGGCGTCCCCCAGGGGTCCCTTCTGGGTGTCCCCACCCCTCCCAGATCTAGCACAGGGTCCCTGCATGCCCGCAGGTAGGTGCCAAGCCTCTGCCGCCCCAGGCCTCCGCCCTACTCTGTTGGGGGTCTTGCCCACGCCAACTCCTCTCTGCCCAGGTCTCTGTGGTCTCCCCAGATCTCCGTCCCCTTCCACCCCACCCCTGCAGGTACCCTGTGCTGTAGAGCAGGACACAAGGGCCCCCCACTTCTGCCCAACAACGTCCCTCCCTCTGCCCTTCGGCGGCGGCCCCCACCGGTACACCAACGCCAGGATGTTGAGCATGGTGGCCACGTCGGGGTGGCAGTGGCCCGAGCTCCGCTCCAGGTCCTCCAGGGCCTGGCGGCACAGCGGCACGGCCACCTCATAGCGGCCCTGGCCCGCGTACTGGATCACCAGGTTGTGCAGGGTCCGGAGGCGGGCTGGGATCTCGTAGCCACCCTGCTGGGCTGCCGCGGCCCCCGCTGCCTCAGGACCTGGGGGTGCGTGGGGGGCACCGAGTCACTGCAGGCCTCCTGCTGCCCCAGCCCACACACCAGGGGACACATGCCCCCCTCAAAGCCACCACTGGTCCCTGGGACCACGGGCCCCTGCACTGGCTCCTGAGTTGGGAATCCCAGGCATCTCACTGGCCTGTAGGAGGGGGCCTGGCCTGTGGGATGGACGCGCGGGAGCCGCCTGGTTCCTGGAGCTGTGGTCGCCATGACAGGCCTGGTTTCCAGCTTTTCCAGCCTCACCTGCTCTGTTACCCACCCCCCCCACACACACACACAGCCACCTGCTTCACCCTCCTGACACCTGGCCCTGAGCTGCCCCATCCTCCCCAGAGACCTCGGGGTCCAGCGACTCAGATGCGCTCTCCCCAGCCTCGGCCTCCCATCCTCCATGGCTGAGGCCACACCCACCTCTCCGCTCCTCCTCCTCACTAGGGAACAGGGAGGCCAGGCTGTCCCGGCGAGGGGGGGACTCAGGCTGCTGCAGAGAGAGGAGGAAAGTAGGGTGTCACGGGGCTTGGGAGTCTGATTCTGAGAAGGGGGTCCTGAACCCCAGGGCTTGAGGGAGGTGGTGGGCAGGGGTCTCCTGAGGGCTTGGGAGCATCCTGGGGCTTTGTGGGGCAGCTGGGTGTGGGGCAAGCTTCTGAGTAAGTTCCAGTGGGTCTGGGGTCTGTGGTGGGTTCTTCAGAGGTTCCAGGGGGGCCAGGGAACCTTTGAAGGCGGGGGCTCTGCAGAGGGACAAGGGGTCCTTTGGGGGCCCCCGCCTTGCCAGCCCAGCCGCACCTGGCTCTCTGCGGGCGGGTCATACTGCCGCAGCTGCCCCAGGAACTCCAGGTGGCTCTTCTCCTCCTCCAGCTGGGCCACGGCCTCCTCGCTGGCCCGCAGCCGCCGCTGCGTCTCCTCCAGCTCCTCCCGCAGCCACGCGTTCTCCTGGGCCAGCCGCCGGGCCTGCGCCCGCAGCCGCTGCTTCTCCGCCTCCAGTGCGCCCACATGTGCTGACAGCGCCAGCAGCACCTGCCGGGGGGTGGGCGGGGGGCGGCGAGTCAGATGCCCGGCCCCCACCCTGCCAGACGGCCCCCACCCAGCCCAGGGCCTCAAATCGAGCCAGGGTGCCCCAGATTACATACAGCCCTCCGATGTGGCTCCAGGGATGCTCAGCGAGTCCCAGGGCCACACCCCGATCCTGCCGGGGGGACCCCTCCCTCCCGTTTCACCCAGACACACAGATCACACACAGGGACACGTCATATCCCACCCGGGCAACCCGGAAGTCTGCCCAGGACCCACCCTTCTATGGAAGGACCCCACCTGGTTCAGGAATCCCTGCCACACAGAAGGAACTCCCCTACAACTGCAGGCTAGGGATCCCATCTCGGGACTAGAAGCTCCCTGTCCCGGGCCAGGTGCCCCTAGGCCCCCCTTTGCCCAGACCACCCCCCAGCATGCCTGGCCCCTCACCCCTGGGCGACCCCCCAGGCCTGAGCCACACCCCTGCAGACAGTGCGCCCCTCATACCTACCTGGGCCTCGCCCAGCCCCAGCTCGATGGCCTCCAGCGAGTGGCTCACCACCTGCTGCTTCTCCTCCAGCAGCTCCAGGCCAGCCGCCGGGCCCTGGGCCGCCAGGGCCTCCGCCAGGTGCCCGGCCAGGCCCCGGTGCTCTGCCCGCAGGGCCTCCAGCCCCTTCACCACTTGTCGCGTCTGCCGCACCAGCTCCTCGGGGCTTGGGCGGTCTGGGCCGAGCCCCACGCCTCCTGGGGCCGCCACCTGCACGGACATGGCTGCTCCTGGGGGGGACCAGGACCGGGGTTGGGGGTTGGTGGTCACTGCCGGAACCAGGCAAGCCCACCCCTCGGCCTCCGCGTCACTGGGCCACACATCCCCTCCCAGCCATCGCCCCATCCGCCCATCCCGGCCAGCCCTCTGCCTCCATGCTTTGCTCACTGCAGCCGGCAACCTGTCCCACGCCCATCCTGGCGAGCCCGCAGCTGGAAACTTTCTGGTCTCCTTCGCCTGTCCTCAGCCCCGGGGCCCGGCCCCGAGGACAACTCCCAAACCTTCCCGGTGTGGATTTAACCCAGACAGCCAAGCAGCCATCCGACGGCCGCCCACCTGCCCTCAGCTCACCTGGTCAGCCCTCCCGACCCCAAGGACCCCGGATCCCCCAGCCCGGCCGGCCCGGCTGTGTGACCGGACGGAGGTGCCCTCCCCTGCTGGGCGTGTGGGGCGGGACGTGTGGAGGCGGCAGCCTCTCCCTGAGCTCAGTCTCAGGGTGTTTTTGTTGGGAACCAGTCAGACCACTGGGGGTGGGGTGGGGCGGAGGAGAGGGCCACGGGGCTGGGGTGCGGGAAGCTGAGGAGGCCTGGGTACTGGGGAGGTCAGGGAGGGTCCCCACATGTGGCAACTCCTGGGGACCTGAGGAGCTGACAGACCAGAGGAAACCGGCTCCCCCCTCCACTGCAGACAGGCCCGGCCAGCCCAAGGCGTGCTGGAACACACGTGTGGCAGGCATGGCCCAGGGGTGTCACATGGGCCATGTGACAGCTGAGGGTCTGAGTCCCAGATGGTAATGGGTGGGGGGGGTCCCAAATGTGGGACTGCATGGGGTTGTATGGGGGTGACAAGGTCAACGACACTGGGGACGATGTCTCTGGGACACACACTCCCCTCCTAGAAACAGACCTCAACACACGCACACCCTCCCTTCTTAAAACCATGCTATACACATTCTCCTCTCGGATATGTGATACATACTCTTCGTTATTTCAAATATAACACAAGACACACTCTCAGAAATATGCCTCTACACACACTCCATCTCAGAAATACAACAATACACAGTCTCCTTTCAGAAATACAACACACACACACTTTCTTTTAAAAATACAACTCAACACACCCACTCACATCCGCGTTTTCTTTTCAAAATACAACCTAGTGCAACACACTAACTCAGGCACACACACACACACACACATATTCTTCTTCCAGAAACAGCATGTGTAGGGACTTTCCTGGCGGCTAAGACTCCGTTCTCCCAATGCAGGGGTCCAGGGTTCAATCCCTCTTCAGGGAACTAGAGCTTGCATGCTGCAACTAATGAACCCAGGTGCTGCAATGGAGACCCGGCATAGCCAAACAAATAAAAAAGCATTAAAAAAAAAAAAAAAGGAAAATAACACACATACACTCCCCTCTGAAAAAGAGAACCCAACAGACAGGTACATTTTCCTTTCAGAAATAAAGGCCGTGGGCTTCCCTGGAGGCTCAGTGGTAAAGACTCCATCTGAGAATGTGGGAGACACAGATTCAATTCCTGGTCCGGGAAGATCCATATGCCACAGAGCAATAAGCCAGTGTACCGCGACTACTGAGCCTGCGCTCTAGAGCCGGGGAGCTGAAACTGTGGAGGCCAAGCGCCTAGAGCCTGTACTCTGCAACAGGAGAACCCACCTCGACGAGAAGCCCACGCAGCAAGGAAGACCCAGCACAGCCAAAAACAAACCAAATGATAAGAAGGAGAAATAAAACGCCAGACAAAAAACAACGTATGGTTACCAAAGGGGGCAGAGGGTGCGGAGGGATAGACTGGGGTTAACATATACACATGTAAAATCAATAACCAACAAGAATCTACTGTAAACCTCAGGGAACTGTACTCAATATATTATAATAACTTACAGTGGAAAACAATGGGAAAAATAAAGAGAAAATCCAACCGAATCACTTTGCTGCACCCCTGAAACTAAAAGCCAGCACACAAATAAACCCCCTCCCTCACCCCTCTTCACTTGCGAAAATGTAACCCAATCCCAAGTCACTCCCATTCGGACTGTCTCCTTGAACATGCCCTCTCCCACACCTCCACATCCTGCCAGCGCCAGCCCTCCATCCCACGCCTCCCTCCCTCGCCGGCTCCCAGGACTCGCGGTGGACCTGTCATCGTTCCTCCCCGCTTCCTCCACCACCCCTGCCCGGCCACACACAGACACACTAGAATTCCACACACAAATGTGCGAATGACCCGATGCTGGCTCTTACACCTTCACAAGCAGGTGCCCACGGCACAGACACACGGAGACACACGGAGTTCCAGGTTCTCATGCACAGACTCGCAGGCTGACTTCACCCGTGGCATCCCCGAAAGCAGCGCCGCGCTTTTCACACCTGCACACATGCTCACAATCACATCCACTCAGACACAGAGCAAGGGCAGGTGTGTAACCACAGGAATTTTACACACTGCAGGCTCTCCACCCCGAAGCTCCCTCTTTCCCTATGTATATGTGTTCACGCACATATCGATCTCCATGTACGCTGCACGTACGTGTGCGTATATCACATCACACTTATTAACAGCTTCACACCTTACACGCAAGTCCTATAAATGATCAGACTCACAACCACGCCAGTTCATTGAGTCATCTTGACAACCATGACCCTTATTCACGTATACAACCTCCTACAACATCACGCACAACCTCGAACAGCTGAGTCGACTCATAGAGTACCGCTCACAGAGACACATACGGCTCGACCACAGCCACGCATCACTCGGACTGTCCTTGACACGTCTCCCACACTCACACATCCTCCCAAACAGCACACTCCCCTTCACCTGCTCAGCCCCGTGTGTACCAGCACACAGCTGACCACAATAATCAGTCATACTCCACACATCCATCCTGTACCCCACAGCACACACCTCCCTGCCATCCCTGCCCCCACCAGTCTTACCATCAGAGAGACAACCACGGCCACGCAATTTCTCGGTCACATACCTAACCCTATAAACAGTTCAACTCTGCCAAACACACACACACACACATACACACACAGCATTACAGACTCACCATCAGAGGTGGCCCACATTTTCACACCACTGAAAGTTTCACATCATTCACACGGTCCTTTGGTGCCCTCGCAGGGCTAAACGGACAGGCCATCCCCGGTACCAACCTGTACCCACATCTGTACGCACCGTTTGACACCATCACACACATCTGAGCTTTCTACACCATCTCTCGTGCACACTCACGCCCAATATCCACGCACATATACACTTGCAGCGGGAGTGTATGGTCCGCTCCCCAAACCACACAACTTACCCCTGGCCGGCCGGCTGAGCCCCCGCGCACCCCGGTTTCACAGCCCGCCAGTCTGCCAGCCGGCCGGCCGTCACAAGGGCCCCCTCCCTCTCCCAGGCCCCGCCCCGTCCTCGCGCCTGTTTACCTGCGCCCCGAGAGAGGGGGCGCGGCCCCAGCGGGCCCTCCAGACCCGGGAGAGCCCTAGAGCGGGACAGGGGGCGTCCAGGGACCCCAAGGCCCGTCCCCGTCTCCAGGCCAGCGGTCCCAGGGGTGTGCCAGGCCCAGCCCACACCCTCTGCCCCCGCCTCCATCCTCTCGGCTCCCGGGACTCCCACCCCGCACTCCTGGCGCCCACCTGACCGCGAACGGGTCCAAGTCCCGCTTCTTCGCGCTGCGCACGCACGCCCGCCGCCCGCAGCTGCGCCCGCAGTCTCCGGCCGCGGGCGGCTCCTCCGCGGGGCGGGGCGGCCCGCAGCCCCGCCCCGCAGGTGAGACCGGCCCCGCCCGCCGCTCCTGGAAAGTTAAGCCCAGCCGCCCCAGCGCTGCGGGAGTAGCAGAGCCTTGTGCGCGCGTTTAGCCGGTAGTCTCTGCGGCACGTCGAATCCGAGATGATTGCAGGCGCGCAGGAAATGGGAGTCTCCGCGAAACTAGAATCTTGGAAACTCGAAATCTTAGAAACTTTGCATCCCAGACGGATGGCCTTCTTGCAAGGTCAGCCTCCGGCCCTTCGCCTCGGCTGTGCGCCCGCGTTGGAAATCTCTCCACATAGATCTCGACGTTTGTCCTTTTTCAAAGGCCGTTTCCTCCGAGAGGCCTTCCTTGCCGCTTCTAAAATACACCCTTCCCACCGAAACACAACCTCATTTATCTGCTTGATTTTGTTAATAAATTTTTTCAGGACCTAAAATTATATAACATTATAATTACTATGTTATGTTACATGACGTTATTGGCGAGGCTAAAAATCTGGCTCTGAGTTCACATCATGTTTCACCATTTACTGGCTGTGCAGGCTTTGGACAGTAACTTAACCTCTCTGTCTCCGTTTCCCTGATCTCTAATGGATTAGTCAAAAGCTGTGAGGACTGAATGCCTTAATATATGGATTGGAAGCATTTAGCAAATATTAGCTGCTGATTTTGTGGTGTTATATTATTGGTTCGGCTTTCCAAGTGGAGCTTAAAAAAGAAAAACGACCTGCCTATGCAGGAGATATAAGAGATGCGAGTGCGATCCCTGGTTTGGGAAGATCCCCTAGAGGAGGGCATGGCAGTCCACTCCAGTATTCTTGTCTGGAGAATCCCATGGACACAGAAGTCTGGCAGGCTACAGTCCTTTGGGTCACAAAGAGTCAGACACGACTGAAGCAACTCAGCACAGATGCATTATTGTTCTCCCCCAGGGAAAGGTGTACATCAAGGCTGTATATTGTCACCCTGCTTATTTAACTTGTATACAGAGTACATCATGCAAAATCCTGGGCTAGATGAAGCACAAGCTGGAATCAAGATTGCCGGGAGAAATATCAATAACCTCAGATACACAGATGACACCACCCTTATGGTAGAAAACGAAGAGGAACTAAAAAGCCTCTTGACAATAGTGAAAGAGGAGAGTAAAAAAAAAAATGGCTTAAAATTCAACATTTAAAAAACTAAGAACATGGCATCTGGTCCCATTACTTCATGGTGACTAGATGGGGAAACAATGGAAACAGTGACATTTATTTTCTTGGGCTCCAAAATCACTGCAGATCTTGACTGCAGCCATGAACTTGCCATAAAAGATGCTTGCTCCTTGGAAGAAAAGCTATGACCAGTCTAGACAGCGTATTAAAAAGCAGAAACATTGCCAACAAATGTCCATACACTCAAAGCTATTGTTTTTCCAGTAGTCATGTATAGATGTGAGAGATGGACAATAAAGCTGAGTGTTGAAGAATTGATGCTTTTGAACTGTGGTGTTTGAGAAGACTCTTGTGGGTCCCTTGGACTGCAAGGATATCCAAGCAGTCAATCCTAAAGGAAATCAGTCCTGAATATTCATTGGAAGGGCTGATGCTGAAGCTGAAGCTCCAATACTTTGGCCACCTGATTCGAAAAGCTGACTCATTAGAAAAGACCCTGATGTTGCAAAAGATTGAGGGCAGGAAGGAGGAGAAGGGGAAGACAGAGGATGAGATGTTTGGATGACATTGCTGACTCAATGGACATGAATTTGAGCAACCTCTGGAAGATGATGAAGGACAGGGAAGCCTGGCGTGCTGCAGTTCATGGGGTCTCAAAGAGTCGGACATGACTGAGCTACTGAACAACAACCTTAGAATGCCAGCTCCCTGAAGGCAGGGCTTTGTGTTGTAAGCATGTTATCTTTAGCAACAGAACAACGTGGTGCAAAGTAGGTGCTCAATAAATACCTGTTGAGTGACTTACTCAATAAATCAAGTCCTAGAAACATAAATTGGCCAAAGATAGGCTCACAGGATTTTAGCATGATCGCCTGCTTTGCCAAACCCTGCAGTATCCCAGTGATACTATAGTATCACTGCACTATAGTATATATCCAGCAGAGGGCGCTGCTGGCCCGTGGACCAGGCACCAGACTATGGCACCACTCCCCTATTCTCGGAGCCTCAGTGCAGATGCTCCCGCCTGCAGGAACCTCTCGCTGGAGGATACGACCTTCCTGGGCTCCTGCGACCGTCTAGGCTCCCACATTCCAACCCTGCCCACTCTAGGTCATCACATGTCTCTCTCCCTCGCTGGAACACCAGAAGGACTGACAAAGCCGAGGCACATTCCCCAGCACAGCCTGAGCACAGAGAAGGCACTGACAATGGCTGTTGATTGATGGAAAATCAAACTCAAACTCACGCTCTTACTTCTCCGGGTACGTGTAGGGAACAGGGTGGAAGAGGGCAGCTGAGCCCTTGTGCCCGATTGTTCTGGCCTCAGGACACTGGTCACTGATTCTGGAACTGCCACATGCTCACTCCAAACCAGTGCACCGAGTCAGATGGTTTAAGGCACGTCCCTGCTCCATCATTTGTTGGCTGTACAATCCCTGAGCCAGGAGCCAAGCTCTCGGGTCCTCACGGTCCTGGTCTGTAGAAATGGACTCACAAGGGTAACCTATTTTGTGAGGCTGATGTGGGGATTAATGAGTAATCCCTTTAAAAGGCAACCAAGCCTACTCATCACAACTACTGAGCCCGTGTGAGACAACTAGAATCCTCGCACTGCGATGAAAAATCTTGCATGACACAACAAAAACCCAATGCAGCCAAATAAATAAATAAAAATGAAAAAAAAAGTTGTGTCAGAAGGATGCTCAGAGATAACAAAAGATTACAGAATGAAAAGTAGGTCTTTGTCTCTCCTTGATCCCCAGATACTCTTCCAAGAAGCAGACATGATTCGGTTCAGTTCAGTCACTCAGTCTTGTCCGACTCTTCGAGACCCCATGGACCACAGCACGCCAGGCCTCCTGGTCCATCACCAACTCCCGGAGTTTACCCAAACTCATCTCCGTTGAGTTGGTGATGCCATCCAACCGTCTCATCCTCTATCGTCCCCTTCTCTGCCTGCTCTCAATCTTTCCCAGTGTCAGGGTCTTTTCAAATGAGTTAGCTCTTCGCATCAGGTGGCCAAAGTATTGGCATTTCAGCTTCAACAGCAGTCCTTCCAATGAACACTCAGGACTGATCTCCTTTAGGATGGACTGGTTGGATCTCCTTGCAGTCCAAGGGACTCTCAGGAGTCTTCTCCAACACCGCAGTTCAAAAGCATTAATTCTTCGGCTCTCAGCTTTCTTATAGTCCAACTCTTACATCCATACATGACTATTGGAAAAACCATAGCCTTGACGAGACAGACCTTTGTTGGCAAAGTAATGTCTCTTCATTTTAATATGCTGTCTAGATTGGTCACGACTTTCCTTCCAAGGAGTAAGTGTCTTAATTTCATGGCTGCAATCACCATCTGCAGTGATTTTGGCAGACATGATTACCAGTTTCTAATATCCTCCTGAGCTAGTCCACAGAAATGAATTGTGTGTGACTGAGCGTGAGTGACCATTTAAGAAAAACGCAAATGAGAAAAACCTGACCCCTGGAGGGTAATGATGGCTTTGACTTTGGGTGTGGTGACTTGCTTTGGCCAATCGCAGAGGGGCACAAGTGACAGTCCTCCCAGTTCTGAGCTTAGATCTCAGGGGCTTTGAAGATTCCCTCTTGCATCCCGGTGGAGGCATTGCACAGCCCCTGTGTGTTCCCTCTTACCACAACATCTCCATATTGTTAAAAGATACACTGAGGCATGTTAACGTTTTATTGCGTTTACTTAAAATCCATTCAAATCAAGCAGCACCCAATCTAGCAGACAGAAAGGAGCTTCAAGGAACTAAACAAAACGGAAGACTCTTATAGGAGGAAGGGAGCAGGAACAAGAAAGCTCCTGGAACAACAAAGCAGGCAAAAAAGCAGACTGGTTATGGTGAGGTCACTTTCCTTTAGGGACGGCAGGCACCTATCTGGGCAGATTACCCAACTAGAGCTGATCTGAATGGCTGGTTTAAGACTCAGTCTCCGGGAGAGCCACAACTGTCATTAAGTCTTGATTTTATGACATGACCCAGCATTTTGAGCCTGTTGTCTCATTTTTAACATAATGGTAGAGAACAAAGCTTCCCAGTCTCACCCAGCCCAAAACAACCAACTCTCAGCCAGCCCTACATCCGCTTTTAAGCTCCTGCATTTTGGGGTGATGTGTTTCACTGTATTTTTGTGGTAACAGGTTATAGAATTGTCCTCACTTGGGTGGCTTCCCTTGTGATTCAGATGGTAAAGAATCTGCCTTCAATCCAGGAGACCCTGGCTTGATCCCTGGGTCAGGAAGATCCCCTGGAGAAGGGAATAGCTGCCTACTCCAGTGTTTTTGCCTGGAGAATTCCATGGACAGAGGAGCCTGGCGGGCTACAGTCCATGGGGTTAAAGTCTATGGGGTTGCATAGAGTCAGACATAACTGAGTGACTAACACTCTCACTTCAGCAATATCTTTGGTGCTATGATCCAAGGGCTTCCCTAGTGCCTCAGTGGCAGAGAATCCGCTTGCCAATGCAGGAGACCGGGCTTGATCCCTAGGTCGGGAAGATCCCTTGGAGGAGGAAATGGCAACCCACTCCAGCATTCTTGCCTGGAGAATCCCATGGACAGAGGAGCCTGGTGGGCTACAGTCCATGGGGTCACAAAAGAGTCAGATATGACTTAGCGACTAAACAACAACAAACAACTATGATTTTAACGTATTTTCTCATATGTTGAAATCCTAACCTTCAAAGGTGATGGTATTAATAGGCGGGGCCTTTAGGCTTCCCTGGTGGCTCAGAGGTTAAAGTGTCTGCCTCCAATGCGGGAGACCCGGGTTCCATCCCTGGGTTGGGAAGATCCCCTGGAGAAGGAAATGGCAGCCCACTCCAGTATTCTTGCCTGGAGAATCCTATGGATGGAGGAGCCTGGTAGGCTACAGTCCACGGGGTCGCAAAGAGTCGGACATGACTGAGCAACTTCACTCACTTTGGTATTAGTATGATGTGATTAGATCATGAGGGTGGAGCTCTCATGAATGGGATTAGTGCCTTTATAAGGGAGAACCCATGAAGCGCCCTTGTACCTTCTGCCTCCTGAGAATACTGCAAGAAAATCTGCAATCCCTGGTCCTTTTGCAGCCTCAGCATCCACTGTCTATAAAATAAGGCTTCAGCATAAAGAGGTAAAATGAGGAAGGGAGTGACTAACTCATCCAGTCTGCTTCTGCTAATTTCCAGCTGGGTGATTTTGGGCAAGTAACTCAGACTCTCTGGCTTCACTTTCCCGCTGTGTAAAATTTTCAGGACCTACCTCATAGTACTGTTGGAAAACTAAAACTGGTTAATACACATACAGTGATTGAAACCTGAAGTCAGACTGCTAAGGTGATGAAGTGGGCAAGGGGATGTGGGCCTGAAGACCTAGAAAGGGACTCTGGGGCTGACAATATAGTCTCACCTTGCTGAGAAGTCTGGAAATTATCTTCACCAAACACTGAACCTACTTTCAGCAGCCCTGTGCCAGTTGGATTCCCAGCTCTGCTCTTTCCCAGCTGTGCAACCTTGGACAAGTCAGTTAACCTCTCTGAGCCTTATTGTTGGTAAGGCTCAGAGTGGTAAATGAGTTAGTAAATGTCAAGCAGTTAGCCTAGTACTCAACATGTAGGAGTGCTCCGAGAGTTAACTGTTATTCAGTCGCTAAGTCGTGTGCGACTCTTTGTGACCCCCACGGACTGCAGCACGCCAGGCTTCCCTGTCCTTCACTATCTCTTAGTTTGCTCAAACTCATGTCCATTGAGTCGGTGATGCCACCCAACCATCTCATCCTCTATAGCCCCCTTCTCCTCCCACCCTCAGTCTTTCCCAGAAAGCGGAGAGGCCATTTAACCTCCACACTAACCTCCTTCTAGCATGTCCAGTTTCCCGGAGGAAGCATAGTTCTGAGAGCAAGAGGTGTTCCTTCAGCCCTTGTAACAATTTTGTAAGCATTTGGTAGGAAAGCCGTTTATGCCTAAGCTGGCCGGAGGGGTTTCCTATTGATTGATAAGGCTATTTTTTACTTAGTCAACAAACACTCATTTCTCCTGCGAGCATTGGGGAGCCATGACAGGTTCGGAGCAGGAAAGGTCAGCGGAAGTCGGTGGAGGGGCCAAGACTGGGTCAGGAGACCAGCGAGGAGGCTAGGGCAGGAGGGAATATGGAAGTCCTGAGGTATGGGACGGGGGAGGGACAAGCCTTGGAGACTGAGGGGCTCAAGGGGTCGGAGGAAGCTATACGATAAGGGTCACAGTGCTCGCCAAGGCCAACCCCAAGGCCAACCGTTTCTGCGGGATTCAAGATAAAGGAGGCAGGGCTAATGACTGCGAGGTCCTGCTGGAGGGTTTGATTGGCTCAGCCCAGGTCACATGACTGCAAGGTCCTGCTGGAGGGTTTGATTGGCTCAGCCCAGGTCACATGAGCGAGCCATTGCGGCAAAGGATTCTGGGAAACTGAGTTTCTAATATTTGGGCTTCTCCAAAGGAGGTGGTCAAAGGGTGGAGAACTCCCTCAATATAGAAAGGGCTTCGGCTGCTGTGTGGCCAAGAGGAATGTCAGATGTCCACACAAGGGGTTATTAGGGGCCCCGGGGGCTGGGCTGTGTGTGACGTGGCTGGATCCTGTCTCTCCTTTGCTCACAACCCTCAGGGACTCCCATCAGAGCCCTAGGACCCTACAGGTCTGCTCCTCGTCCCCCTCCAACCTCACATTCTTCCTCCCATTCTCCCCTCCATCTGCTCCAGCCTCCTCCCCGTCTCTCTGACATGCCAAGCCACCCCCACCTCAGGGTCTTTGCACCTGCTGTCCCCCTTCCAGACACCCACATGGCTGGCTCCCTCTGGGCTCTGCCTGGATGTCACCTCCCCAGAGAGGCCTGACCTGATCTCCTCCGCTGTGTCCCGTCACTTGCATTTTTACCCTCTGTCTCTTTCCTTCAAAGCCCCATTGTCCCCAACATTAAAATGTATAACAACTTGTTCACCCTCACTAAAATATTAACTCCATAAGGACGGGGGTTTGGGTTATCTTCTGCTGGGTCCCAGTAAGTGCTTAATAAATAATTGTTGACATGATACATGCCTTAACGACTCTAGACCAGTTCCTTTTCATTCTCTGGGCCTCAGTTTCTGTAACTATGAAGGAGTGCTTTGACACACTGACCTTGCTGGGACAGGACAGTGAGGGGAGCAATCAGGGACTAGGCCCCAAGGAGAAAAGCTTTCTAAATAGCCCCCCTACCACCAGGAACATTGGGAGAGGCAGAGAGGGCCCCCCTTTCTCTAGATCAGTGCTCCCTGCCTAGGAAGAAGCGGAGGAGACCCAGGAGGAGGGAGGAACTCCAGAGGGAAAGGAACATTCTCTTCTTTGTTTCAATGCTGGGTGCTCCCTGGACTTGCCCGATCCTTGCATCCTGCAGTCTTGGTGCCTTCTAGGCCGAAGACGCCGTTCCCTCTGCGACATCCCATTTCTGCAGGATCTCCTCCTCAGCCCTTGCGGTCCCTGATCGAGCCTGGATCTGAGCGCGTCCCTGACCTGAGCTGCCACCCAGCCCCCTTCTGCCGTGGCTGGGGTTGGCCTCCCCGAGCTCTCGGCTGCCCTTGTAAGGAGGCGAGGCCAAGGGACACCCGAGACGCTGGGTTATAATTAACCCGGACACGTGGCGACCTCACCCCACCAACACCTGCCCCCATGCCCCCCCAGCCCCAGCACCTCGGGTCTCCCAGAGGAGATCGCGAGCAGTGAGCTCTAAAAATAAACTCCCTTCCCGGCAGGCTGTCCCTCTCTGTCCCCTCCACAGCAGAAATCTCCCTGGGTCACTGGGCTGGTCGATTGGAGTGGAAAGGGTGACCACCACCTTCAACCTGGCCTTGAGTAAGAACTGCCCTAGCTCGGCCCAGCCTCAGTTTCCCTCCCCTGCACTTCCGAGGAGGAAAGTGCATCCCAGCACAGGGTTCTGGGGTCAGGCCGTCCCCTGTTCCCACCTCGGCCTTGGTCACACACTGCCTGTAGCTGGGTGACAGCAGGCAAGTCACACAGCCTCTCTGGGCCCTTTCCTCTGCAGGAAAACCAAAGACCTGACCTCCAGGGGCCATTGCAAGGCTTCCCCAGGGACAGAGCTCAGGACCTGCTGTGTGCTGGGGTCAAGGCCACTGGGGGCTCAGGGGAGGCCAGTGGCCTAGCGGAGGGCCAGGGGAGGGTGACTTCTACGTGCCTGGGACATTTCCTGACACTATCCCGTGGCCCCGGCGGGGCTCCAGCTGTCCCCGCCAGCCCGACTCAGCACTTGGTCGGGGGACCAGCTTGGTTGCGGGGGGGATATGGGCCCAGACCCTGGTGCGGCCCATACAAGGCCATAGGGCTGGGCGCGAGGCATGCCTGGGTTCGGGGTGGGCACGATGCCTGGGCAGTGAGGTGAAGAGCTCAGCTGCCCTCCAGCCCGCTCCCAAGGGGCAGCCCCTCCCAGCCAATCACACAGCTCAGGCCCCCCCTATATAAGGCCAGGGCTGCAGGACCTTCCTCTGGGTCAGTGTCGCCTCCGGGATACAGACAGCCCCTTCCAGCACCGCCCAGCCAGGTACTGCCCGGGGTAGGGTCCAGAATGGGGTGTCTTCCATAGGAGCCAGAGGTCGAGCTGTCTCTGGAAGGGGACTTGCATGTTGCCCCCCACATGCCCCCGTGCACAGGCAGGTCAGTATGTGGCAAGGTGGTCCTTATGTCCGAGGGTCCCCTCCACCTACAGCCCCTGACTCCCGGCCATGCCTGTGATGGCTGGGGCACACATCCTGGGGGGAGACCCCAGGATGGAAAGGAGCCTTGACAGCAGCCAGCTGTCGCCCCCCTGCAAGGGGCTGCGGGCCAGGCCTTGTTCACGGTGGTCTGTCGCCAGAACTGGGTGCCGTAAGCCGTGGGAGGTGTCTGTGTATCACCTGTCAGGGTCTTTGCCTTGGTGACCTTGTGGTCCCATTGCCTTCTGCACAGCGTGACCTTGTGTCTGTCTGGCTTTCTGTGGCTCCTGCATGAGTCCCTGTATGCCGGTGTCCCTGAGCTGGGAGGTGTGCACATGTGGGCCCATTTACCGTGCGACCTGGGGGTGCGTGCAGGTGTGTGCAGGAGGAGCTCTGGGTTACGTCTGTTGGTGTTTCTTGGGCTCCCCGACCTTGCTTCCCTGCCCTCTCCCAGCCTGCCCCCAGGAGGGATGGGGGTGGGGACATGCTCTGAAGGGGGCTTTCTGGGCTGAAAGCCCTTGAGCCCCAAAGCCTGAATGCATGTGCTCCCAGCCACCCTGGCCCACCTGTCTCTGGCCTGCTGACGTGGTGCAAGCCGAGCCCCTGGAATGTGAGGGTGGGGTGGCAGCTGGGGGTGGGGGAGAGGAGTCTGCCAGATTCTAAAAATAAATCCCCACCCTGAACATCAACTCCAAAGGCTTTCGTGGGTTCCATCCCCCTTGGCCTGATGCCTCGGCCTTCAGCTCACCCTCGTGCCCATCTCCTTCCCACCGTCCTGCCCACTTCCCATTCCTGAAGCTGGGAATGAACATCTCGTCCCTACCACCACCACTAAAGGGTCCTCCCCCTTCCTGGGTCTTGTGAATAAAATAACAACAGTACAGCAACCACCCTCTAGGTGTGTGCGTGCTAGTTGCTTCAGACTCTTTGTGGCGCTGTGGACTGTTAGCCCACCAGGCTCTTCTGTCCAAGGGATTCTCCAGGCAAGAGTACTGGAAGGGGTTGCCATTTCCTCCGCCAGGAGATCTTCCTGATCCAAGGACTGAACTCTCACCTCTTACATCTCCTGCAATGGCAGGCAGGTTCTTTACAAGGCCCCAGCTCCATGCCAGGGCCTGTGCTCAACTGGCTTTGTGCTGGATTCAAAGAATCCTCCTGGCAACCCCATGGGAACAGTTCAGTTCACAGAAGACAGAGGCTCAGAAAGACTGAGCAGTTGACCTAGGGTCACACAGCCCAGAGATGGCGTGGGTGAGATTTGAACCCAGCTCTGTCGACCTCAGAGGCTGAGCTGTTACTAACTGTGCCCTGCAGGACAGGTGTCAGCACACAAGAGGTGGGGGCAGGCACCCTGCCCCTCCTCCCTCGACTGAGCACCCAGGAATCTTCATAGAGAGAACGGCCCTTCTCTGCTCGCACACTCATTCCCAGCAACAGCCTCCACCCTCACCAGCTCCTCGTAATTCAAAACAATAATAATAACAATAGCTAGCAAAATAATTAGTGTGTGTCGGGCACTATTTTAAGTGCTTTACGTAATGAACTCATCACATCCTTCCAGCACCTCCATGAGACGAGTGCTATTCTACCCGCATTTTACAGGTGATTACTTTGAGGCACAGAGAGGTTAAGTAACTTGCCCAAGGTCACACAGCAGAGCTGGGATTCAAAGCCAGGCTGCCTGATTCTAGAACCTATACTCTTATCTATCAGTTATCATATCTTATCACAGGCTTGAGGGGTTCTCTCCTCCATTTTTCCAGCTGGAGAAAGTGAGGCTCCAGCAATGCTATTAGCCTAGGGTCACCAGCAGGATAAGGCAGAGCTAAGATCCCAACACCAGACTGATGATACATCCTGTTGAGATGCAGGGGCTCAGAGAAGGGATTCCTCTGGGTCCAAGTCACACAGCCCAGGACTCAGGACTGGCTCTCAGGCCTGCCTGACCCAGAGCCTGGCTCTGCTCTCTTGCTGGTCTCCGTGGATGTGACCTAACTTCTCCCTCCACCCCTCCCCACTAGGCCCCCCACACCACCGCCACCATGCCGTTCGGTAACACCCACAACAAGCACAAGCTGAACTTCAAGGCTGAGGAGGAATACCCAGACCTCAGCAAGCACAACAACCACATGGCCAAGGCGCTGACCCTCGAGATTTACAAGAAGCTGCGGGACAAGGAGACGCCATCTGGCTTCACTCTGGATGATGTCATCCAGACAGGTGTGGACAACCCAGGTAAGCCTCCTGGGGGAGCGTCCCAGGGACTGTGAGGCCGGTGTGTGTGTGGGTGGCCTGGAGGCTGCCTGCCAGGCCTCAGTCCCACCTCTCTGAGCCTCAGTTTTCCCATCTGTAAAGTGGGGACCATACTCATGGGGCTGCTGTGAGAAACAGATGAGTTGAATGTGTGAGGGCCTGGGACAGGGTCTGGCAGGTGGCAAACCACTTGCTAAATATTTGCAAGTATCACGTGAGACTCCCCTGAGGGAAGCTATTGCATTTTCCAGGCCTCAGTTTCCTCACCTGAAAAATGGGCACTCAGGTTGGGAAAACATAGGCATGTGGAGTGGCTCCTGGCACCGAGTGGGCGCTCTGACTCTGACAGGGGGTTCCTTCTCCAGGAACACCCCACCAGGGCGGGTGGAACTGGGCAGGAGACCAGCTTCTGGCCTCAGCCTCCAACTCATGACTGAGGGAAAAGGCCCTTTCTCTTCAAGCCTCTGTTTCCCTACTTGAGAAATAAGAAGGTGTTTTGTTTTGTTTTGTTTTTTGGCCACAAGGCATGCAGGATCTTAGTTCTCCAACCAGGGATTGAACCCTGGCCCTCTGCATTGGGAGTGTTGAGTCTTAACCACTGGACCATCAGGGAAGCCCAAGAGGGTCTTTCAAGCCTCTTCTTATTGGTGGGGGTTGAGAGTATCTAAGGCTCTGAACTTTTTTAGGGGACGATCCCTTGATGCGGGGATTCACACGTGGTAATATTTTTAGTAACTCGCACCCCAGACTCTCCTTTCTCCTTTGCCCTGCACTCAACATTCCTCTCACCGCCCACCCCCAGATACCGCCTCGATCTCCCCCAGTCTTCTCTCCCCATTCCTACCCACCCTCAGCCTCCTCAGTTCTGACCCACGGTGCTCAGTGAAATCCCTTGCATGTATGCACACACGCACACACACACACCCATGTGTGCACACACAGTCTACACTGGACCCAGAAGCCCAGGTCTTCCCCGTGGGTGACAAGCACCTCTGACCTCCCTTTGACCCCCCAGGTCACCCCTTCATCATGACCGTGGGCTGTGTGGCTGGTGATGAGGAGTCCTATACGGTTTTCAAGGACCTTTTTGACCCCATCATCCAGGACCGGCACGGGGGCTTCAAACCCACCGACAAGCACAAGACTGACCTCAACCATGAGAACCTCAAGGTCGGCTGCCCCAGGGGAAGGGCGGGGCGGGATGGGGGGAGGAGACACCCAGAGAGACAGGGAGACAGACATGGAGAGAAACACAGAGGGGGATGGGAAGAAAGATGGACAGGCAGACACAGAAGACGGCCAAGGTTGGGGGAGAGAGAGAGAGGAAAGCAGGTGGAAAACATACAGGGAGTCAAGGGAGAAACAGACACAGAGGTGGAGAGGGAGATAAAGATGGGGGGAAGAGAGAAAAGAGGGACAGAGCCAGGGAGGGAGGGGGAAAGAGGCCAGTGGGGAGGAAGAACCAAAGGAAGCAGCTGAGAGCCCAAGACAGCTGGGAGGGCCTGTGGGGGAGATTTGATTTTGGTGGGCAGGGGGCAGGGCACACAGGATGGTCCACCAAGCCCTGACTCCCCGCTGTTCCCTAGGGTGGAGACGATCTGGACCCCCACTACGTGCTCAGCAGCCGTGTCCGCACGGGCCGCAGCATCAAGGGCTACGCACTGCCCCCTCACTGCTCCCGCGGCGAGCGCCGGGCCGTGGAGAAACTCTCCGTGGAAGGTGAGAGCCCCCACCCCAGGTCTGGACACCCTTGTGCCCGCATTTGCCAAAACACTGCAAGAACTTGATAATCACAGGTGCTTGGTGAGTGACAGCTGGCAGTATTACCCCTGGGGGAGGTCTAAGGGATGTTGTCAAGATTTGACACCCAACTGCGCCAGGGTCCTGACCTTCATCCATCCATCTATCCACCAAGCAAACATTTACGGTTGTTCTGGCCCTGTGTGGGGAGCTGGGGTTCCCATGGTGAATAAGATGGACCAAGGTCACTGCTCTCGCAGAGCTGTCAGCCTGGTGGGGAGATAAGAGGAAACACTGAAACCAACAAAATAATACATCCTCCCCAAATGCCCTGAAGCCAAGAAACAAGGGTTTTGGCACAGAATGACTGTGGGTAGCTATGTTGGAAAGGAGTTGAGACATGATTGACAAGAAGGAGCCAACCTTGGGAAGAAATCTAGGCAGGTGAACAGCAAGTGCAAAGGTCCTGGGGTGGGATGGTATGTGGGAGGAATAGCAAGGAGACCAGTGTTGCTGGAGCTGAGTGGGTGATGGGGAGGGGGGAGGAAGTGAGGTCAAAGGGGTGTTGGGGTGGCCAGGTTGTCCAGAGCTTTGTGGGCTGCTGGGAGGACTCTGGCTTTGACCCTGTGGGAAGAGGACACTGTGGGAGAGTGGTGAGTAGAGAAGGGACAGGCTCAGACTTACATGGATCCCCCTGGTGGGGAACAGTCGGTGGGCAGAGGTAGGAGAGGCTGAGAAGGGCAACTGCAGGGGTCCAGGCGGGGCTGGGGAGTGAGGGGAGCAGCGGGATGGGGAGAAAGAATGGGTGTGTTTGGAGGTAGAAGCATTAGGGCTGGCAGGCAGTGTCATTCTGCTAAATATTTAACAATTGGCTCTAAAAAAAAAAAAAAAGCAGCAGCAGCCTTGATTTGCTACCAGCAACTGCCAATTTCTCTGGTGTAAATTCTCCTACAGAGGCCAATTTTAAGCCAACCACGAGACATCATACAGGGATGGGCAGTGGGGGGAGATGTGCAGCAACATGTCATTATGTAGAATTTCCACCATGAAGTTACAACAGGTGACTTCAAGAACATAGAAAACAGAAAGTGTAGCAAAGTAATTGGCAAGTGATAGTTCTGAGTACTTACTACCTTCATTTTAAACACTGGATTGGCCAAAAAGTTCATTCTGAAAGATGTTATAGGAAAACTCAATTTTTTTGGCTCACCCAATATAGTTTATTTATTTGTTTTTGTAATTTATTTTTAACAATATAATATAGTGTGTAGTATATGATATAGAACATTTTATATAGGATATTATACAAATATGTATAACATATTTAAAAATATGTGTATTATAGAAATACATTATACACATATTTGTCATGTCTTATGAAGATATGAATATATACAAATGCATATATGTATTATACACATAATATACATGTGTGTGTGTATGCTCAACTCCTCAGTCATGCCTGACTCTGCAAACCCATGGTGTAGCCTGCCAGGCTTCTCTGTCCATGAGATTTTACCAGCAAGAATACTGGAGTGGGTTGCCATTTCCTTCTCCAACACTTAATACATACTTTGTATTATGAATACCTATGAATATATACAAATACTATATATACTATAATATAATATTGTTCACTGATGGCTCCCAGATTCCTGAGACTGACTCTGTCCCTGCCAGCCAGCAGGAGTGAGCACCAGCACACTACCGCCTGCAGATAGTCTGACTGGATGTGAGAATTGGTGGCAGGCAAGGGAGAATCCATGCTTTGGGTCTTGAGCACACAGTGTGGGTGTTCCCCGGCCTGGGCAGATGGCGGAGGAGCATGTTTTTTGGGGGGGGGGTTAGACACCTTTAGAACCTCCGCAGGGTCAAGGCCTAGGCCCCCGAGGGACAGCAGTGTGGGGTCCCCAGGGCCTGTGCACCCCCCTTGTAGGGCAGGCTGTTGACCCCTCCTTCCTGCGGCCCCTCACCAGCCCTCAACAGCCTGACGGGCGAGTTCAAGGGGAAATACTACCCTCTGAAGAGCATGACGGAGCAGGAGCAGCAGCAGCTCATCGACGACCACTTCCTGTTCGACAAGCCCGTGTCCCCACTGCTGCTGGCTTCGGGAATGGCCCGAGACTGGCCCGATGCCCGCGGCATCTGGTGAGGCCCCTTGCCCCATGGCCCCCTTCTGCCCCACCTCCTCTAGTCATCCCACAACCCTCCACCAGAGTCAAGACCACAACAGCAATTCTCCAGGGTCATCTTGCCCTCCGCTCCTGCCTTCCCTGTGGTCTGCATGTCACATTTTAAAAAGCTTGAAATTCAGATTTGAACCAGACTCCTTAGGTTCAAATCCCAGGGCTGCCATTTACTAGCTGTGTGATCTTGGGCACGTAATTTAATGTTTCTCTGCCCCAAATCTCCATCTATAAAATGGGATCGTGATAATTCATAGCTCTTGGGGTTCTTATGAGGATTAATGAACTAATTTACGCAAAGTGTTGAGAAAAGTGTCTGGTATATAGTAAGTATCCATACTGGCCATTGGCATGATATTTATTGCTAATTATTGTTGTTAGCTGGGCTTTCTAGTAATTTTTTAATCCCTGATTCTGATGAAAGTGAAAGTTCCTCATTCGTGTCCACTCTTTGTGACCCTATGGACTGGAATTCTCCAGGCCAGACTACTAGAGTGGGTAGCTTTTCCCTTCTCCAGGGGATCTTCCCAACCCAGGGACAGAACCCCAGGTCTCCCACACTGTAGGTGGATTCTTTACCAGCTGAGCCACAAGGGAAGCCCAGGAATACTGGAGTGGGTAGCCTATCCCTTCTCCAGAGGATCCTCCCGACCCAGGAATCTAACCGGGGTCTCTTGCATTGCAGGCGTATTCTTTACCAACTGACCTATCAGGGAAAATGCCCCCGCCTCCATTCTGATAGTCAAAGGTTTTAAAAGGTTTTGAGAACCTCGGTTTCAAACAATTTGGAGAGTATAGGTTGTAAGATTTTAAGTGTTTTCAGGTTCCACTAATGTCAGATTTTGTGATTCAATTGTTTCAAACATTTCCAGATCCTAAAGTTTTCCAGTCTAAGACTCCTGCGATGTCACAATGTCATGGAAGGTTTATCAACTCTGATTTTCGGTTTCCGTTTTTCAGCGATTCTGATATTCTAAGATTCTATAATATTGTGCAAAGAATTAAGACCCTGAAAACCACTGATCCCACGATTCAAGATTTCACGGGTCCTGTGACATTTAAAGGTGTAAGCTCCTGAGACTGAGATGTTCAGGCCTCGTGCCCTTTAGGCCCGCTGCCCCCTAGCGGTGGACGTGTGTTTGCAAGAGGGAGAGGAACCGGGTTCCCGCGGAGCTGGTTCCCTGACCTTTTGCTGCGCCCGATACTAGGCACAATGACAACAAGAGCTTCCTGGTGTGGGTGAACGAGGAGGACCACCTCCGAGTCATCTCCATGGAGAAGGGGGGCAACATGAAGGAGGTTTTCCGCCGCTTCTGCGTGGGGCTGCAGAAGGTGGGTGCCCGCCCTTGTGTGACTCCAAGTGACCGCCCCCCAGCCGCTTTCCCGGGCCCCGCCCCTCGGAACCCGGCTCCTCCCCGCACCGAAGCCACTCCCCTCAGCGGTGCTCCTCCCCCGCTTTCCAAAGCCCCGCCCTTTGGAAAACCGGCCCCACCCCTCTCCTCAAGCCCCACGGACAAGAACCGGCCTTCAAGGCGTCCTCAAGCCCAGCCCGGTCAGAATCCAGCCATCACTTGTGCGGTCGGGCCCCTGCCCCAAGAATCTCGTACCTCCAGGTTTTCCAGACCCGCCCTCTCGGAGTCCTACCACCACTGACATTCTCACCCCCTGTCCCTTGGAGCCCTGCCCGGGTTGCGGGTGCATCTGGGGGCACCCACAGCGCTGATCCCGGGTCCTCTCCCCCTACCTCAGATTGAGGAGATATTCAAGAAAGCCGGCCACCCGTTCATGTGGAACGAGCACCTGGGCTACGTGCTCACCTGCCCATCTAACCTGGGCACCGGGCTGCGTGGAGGCGTGCATGTCAAGCTGGCGCACTTGAGCAAGCATCCCAAGTTCGAGGAGATCCTCACTCGCCTGCGCCTGCAGAAGCGAGGGACAGGTACGGCCCAAGTTCCCTCCTGCGGCTTCCAGCGCTGGCCCTTAGCGGTGGCTGAAGGGGAGCGGGGGCATCCCCACGGGTTCTGGGGGTCGGCAAGGGCTGCTCCTCTGTGAGTTTCAGTTCTTCCTCTGAAAATAGGCTTCAGCACGCCTTATCTCAGAGGAGTCCATATACCATCATGGTTATATGGTTAATATACACTGTGTATGTCCCTGGGTACCTAGGGGCCTCACTTTCCCATCTGTAAAGGGGAGGATGGTCAGGATTCGACCCCAGGCAGCCCGGCTCCTGAGCTCAACTCCGTTACCCACAGTGTTGGATGGTTGAGGGGTGAGATACCTAAAGCCAGCCCGAGAATAGACAGACGCTCAGGAAACTGCATGAATTTAACACAGTAGGCATTCACCCAGGACGTCCGCCTGCGCGGTTGGCACGGCGGCCCGCGTTCCAGGCCCCGCTCCAGCATTTCTGCCGGCTCCTTAGCCCCTGCCTCCTACTCCCGCAGGTGGTGTGGACACGGCTGCCGTGGGCTCAGTGTTCGACGTGTCCAACGCCGACCGGCTGGGCTCGTCCGAGGTAGAACAGGTGCAGCTGGTGGTGGATGGTGTGAAGCTCATGGTGGAGATGGAGAAGAAGCTGGAGAAGGGCCAGTCCATCGACGACATGATCCCCGCCCAGAAGTAGGCGCACAGCCAGCCCGCCGCCGACTGCTGGAGCCCCATCCTAAGGGAGGACCCAGCCCACCGGAGGCCCGCCCCTTCCTCCTGGAGCCCAGCCTATAAACGTTTGGTCCACCTGGGGCTCTATCTATCCTTCTAGTTCCAGTTCCAACCAGAGTTCCAACCAATGGGCTCCAGTCTCTGGGTTCTGGCCAATGAAAAACCTCCCTTACGGTCTCCTCTTCTTTTTCTCAAAGCTCCGCCCACCATCGGGAGCTCTGGCTAACGGAGCTCACCTGGAGCTGTTGCTTTTTCTCCACTCAAAGCAACAAATAAAAGCAATGGTGGCCTTAGCGTTGGGTTTGATTGTTATTAGTACTGAAGGAGAAGGAGAAAAAACTTCGGCAGTTGGCTACTGTGTGACCTCAAAGCGGCTTGTCGTCTCTAGGCATGTCCTAGGGCTACACGTTTTATCCCACCTCTAAAGTGAAAGCGTTAGTCGCTCAGTCGTGTCTGACTCTTTGCGACCCCATGAACTGTAGCCCTCCTGGCTCCTCTGTCCGTGGAATTCTCCAGGCAAGAGTACTGGAGTGGATGGCCGTTCCCTTCTCATCTTTTCCCATCTTTAAAATGAGGCAAGTTCAGGGTACAGCATCTAATGAAAACATTACAAGGCTCTATGGGGAATCTGCGGTCCCGAGAGCTCTCAATCACCTCTGCTCCCGATCACTCATGCTCAGATCTCAAACACAGGACCCATTCTAGGGAGAAACGGACGTCAAACAAAATATCTGAATTTGCCCTCTGGGCCTCTGGTTTGAGACCTTGCATGCATCTCATCACTGTCTACTTCATGATGCTTTTTCCTGACCCTCTTTCTGTGCAATCTGACTTCAGATCTGAAGGCATATATATATATATATATATATATATATATATATATATATATATATATACAGCCCTCTATAGCTGCTACTAGTCTTTTCAATTTCCCTTGCTTTGCTCAAGAACCTGCCATGGTTTCCCACATCTCCTAGAATGCTCTATTATGTGTGATTCTTCAAGGTTAAACATGAACACCATCTGCCGAAGGCTCTTCTTCCCAGTTCTTTTCTCATGATTCCTCTATACACTTTTCCATTCCTTACACTGTGGAATTCCCACCCTAATGTCTGCCCAAACTGTTTCTTCCTCCAGGCTGGAGCTTGGGTCACAGCATCCCTGTGAAGTTTTTGAGGACAGGCCTTTTGGAGAGCTTGGTTCCATGAACGAGCAGGAAGTGGTCATGGGGTTGGGAATGGGAGAAGCGGGTAATGGAAGGCAAGAAACACCTGAACACGTATTGGGTGTCAGCCACGTCAACCACTTCTACTTGACCCAGTAGGATGAAGCTTTCATTATCAAGCGGGTAGCAGGTGGGTTCCCAAAGAGACAAAGGTTTTAGAAGAAAATGTGAGGCAAAGTTAGGAAGACAGAGCCTGCCAGAGACCTGGAGGAGGCACTTTTTTTAACTCACACAGGTAAAGGGCAAGAGATCTTTAGATCTTAGAGATCAAGCAATCTCTCCATTTTCCAGAAGGGAAACTGAGGTCTAAGGATGTCCCCAAGAGTTCCCAAAGAGATCATGGAAACAGAAGAGACCCCAAAGGTCAGGGTATTCAAGGTCTGGCAGACGTTGGGATATCCTTTACAATACCGCCCCCAACTGAAGATCCCATCACTAATCCGAGTTCCACCCGCACATAGAGCACAGACCACAGTCCGAGCCAGCCAAGTCCGCCATCCAGGCACCTGTCAGCTACCATGTCTGTCCCTCCCACCTTGCCTCCTAAGCCTGAAGTCCACCCCTTCCCTCCCCACCTCTGTCACCCTGCCCTTCTGACCCGATTCCCTCCCTCCCTTCACAGCACAAACCTGCCTGCCCCTGACTCTCTCTTACTCAACAATCTTGCTGTGGCTCCCCAGTACCCTCAGTACAAAGCCCAGGTAACTCTCCATGACCTTCAAGGCCAGCCAGCCCTCCAGCCTCATCCCTCACAGTGCCTCCACACTCAGTCAAGCCACATGCCATTTGCTGAAGGACTTGTATTCTTGCTTCTCTCTGCTTAGAACTCATGCCTGCCCCCAACCCAGGCCCCCAGATTCTGCCATGCCTGGTTAGCTGCTCGTCATTCTCCCTGTCCCAGGGGAGCTGTGCCTCCTCCTCCAAGAAGTCCTCCCTGGAGAGGGCAGTTTCCCCTTCTGCACTCCCCCAACCCGCCTCACCGACTCCAGAATCATCACTGAGGACACGGCTGCCTCCTCCCCTGGACTGTGAACCCTATGTGAAGGCAGGGCTGGGGTTGTCTTGGCCACCACTGTGTCCCCAGCCCTGGGCTGGGAACCAAGGAAGAACTCAGGAATCGACGTTTTTGTGACAGGGTTGGTTCCCCTGCCACACACCTCATTTTCTACCCTCAACTACAAGCACCTGTCTTTCAGCAGAGTCCTGTTACGGCCTAACTTATGGTAGGATTTTGATTCTGCCTCAGACCCTGAATTTTCAACACTGACCACATTTTTTTTTTCCTTGAGCCAGCCACTCTTAATTTTTAGCCCCCTTCAGTTCTCATTTGACTTTCCTGTCCCATGAAGAATACAACAGTTGACCCTACCATGACTTAAACAGGCAAGTGAGGCAGTTTAACTAAGCTTCTTTCCTGCAAGCAACCCTCCGTGGCTCCCCAATGCCCTCGGATGAAAGCCCAGACTGCGCACTTTGGCCCACAAGGCTCTGGTGAAGTGCCCTGCCCGCCTGCACTGGACAGCCCTTTTCTGCTTACGTCTATCATGCTTCTACTTCCCTTATCGTGACACCTTGACTTTCCTTTGAGGAACCCCTCCAAGTCCAACTCTAGGTACAGGCCACTCTAGAGCCACAGTGACTGGTTCGGGGTGATCACATGACTTATCTGGGCCAATGAGAGCCTGTCTTGGGACTTTCGCTTGCAGTTGGCAATGAGGAACTCTGCTATAGCTGCTAAGCGGGAAGGATAAAAGCTTGGAACTGCTGGTGTCACCGTTGACACCAGGCACCTATTGGATGAAACTACTAGAATGAAACTTACACTGAAAAAGCAGAGATGAGCTAGCCTGTGGCCTGAATCCAGCTATACCTGAAGTCAGGCACCCCTGACCTATGAAATGAGCAAATACCTTTTTGCTTAAGTGTAGATGGATTATTAGTCCTAATACTGCATTCCTCTCGCTAATTTTCCACCCAGCCCTCAACACAGCAGCCATGCTGAAATTACCCACAGTTCTCTGAGCTATACCATGCATTCCCACTTCCTGGCTTGTGCCCAGGGCATGCCCAAAACCTGGTCAACTCCTACTCATCCTTTAGAGCCCAACTCCAGCATCAGTTCTTCTGGAGTGCTTTCCCCAAACCCTCTCACTTTCTCTTCTGGCCCAACCCCCTCCAAAAGCAATGGTTTCTCTAGAGTCTGTCAGAACCCATGTCCCCCACAGACAGGGGCTCTCTGCATCTCCGTGTCCACCACTGGGCCTGGATGGATTAGGCACCGGTCAATGACTGTTTATTGAATAAATGTACTACTGGAGTAAGAAGTGGCTTAGAGTCCAGTATAACATGTGGGTGAATATGTGAGTGGATGAACAGGGGTCCGATAGAGGAACTGGGGCCTCGTGGATGAGGCCCAGTCCCTTCCTGCCCTCTTCCACAATCACCCTTGACCCCACACCCCCACTGCTCCCATTCTGCAGATGAGAAAACAGAGGCTCAGAAAGGAGAAACCACTGGCCCAAAGTCACACACCTCCTTTTCATCTCACTTGCAGGTGAGGGCAGGGAAGGAAAACCCCAGGGTCAGCATGGGGGAGGGGGGGACTCTCCTAAGTTTATTGGGCATCAGGCTGCAGGTGAGGGGGCTGACAGGAGGAGTGGGGGGGGGGTGTAATAACTTAAAAACCAGAGGTGAGAGCGGCAGCTCCTCCAGAGATCTCTGCAGAAGGGAGGGTGTGGGGGTATTTACAAGGATTTGTACAAAGTCCCCCGCGCCAGCCTGGGGCAGGAAGGGGGGATTCGAGCAGGAGGGGTGGGGGAGGGGAAGGAATCTGCCTCTCTGACCCCCACTCCCGGCCCCCCCACACCCTCAATTCTTCAGTCTTTAGGCTCAGCAACTCTTCTTGTCCCTGCCCAAGGCCTAATTCTTGAGCTGTCGGGGAATGGAAGTTTCCTCAGTTTCCTTTTCTGCCCCACCCTGACCCCAAAGTCTCCTCAGGTGCTCCGTGGCAGGGTGAGGGGGGACCGGGTGGGCTGGAGGCTCCAGGAAGGTGCCAGCTCCCCCCTGCGAAGCCCCTTCGCTCTTCTCTCCTGCTCAGTGGGCCCCGGAGAACACAGAGGGGACAATCTCTGCCCCCAAATCCATTTCAGGGAAACTGAGGTGATGACAAAGGTAGAATCCCCTCCTTGACCCCCTTTCTCTGTCGAAGTGAAAGGGGCGAGGAACAGGAGGGGACTCGGGGCCGTGGCGGCTCAGAGCTCGAGGTCGTTGGAGATGCGGGTGACGAGGGTGCGGAAGGCCAGGGCAGTGCCTGCCACGCGGCGGAAGAGAACTCCCCGCAGGCCCGGCCGGGGCAGCTGGCAGACCTCCACTTCGAAGTGGGACAGGGGCTCGGGCCCGCCCGCACCCCCGTGCAGGCAGGCCAGCAGAAACGGCTGTGGCTGGCGGCAGCGGCAGCGGGCGGCCGCGGTGGCCTGGCGCAGAGCTGCCATCAGGGCCTCGGGCGGGCGTGAGCTGGTCAGTTTCACACTCCAGGGGAATCGGAGCAACCGGGGGGCGGTTTCCGTTTGATCCCAAGGTAGATGGCAACTGAGGCGGGAAGATATGACGGGTTAGAGATGGGAGAGAAGAGAAAGGTAACCCGCAGTTCCCACTTTGGGACAGGCTGTCCTAGACATCTTCTCAAAACCTCTTTTACTTCAGGGGACAGTCTTTCTGCTGTACAAATAGCTGTCCACCTGGAAACAGTATTCCCCAGCCTCCCCTGCAGCCAGGTGTGGTCTTGCCTCCAAATGCCTGGATGTGCGTGGAAGTGACCGTGTAACTCCGTATCACCTCTTTCAAAGGAAGCTGTATGCCCTAGACTCTCCTGCCCCACCTCCTGCGAGGCTGCAGCACGAGCTAGCGTGGTCTGTGGAAATGACAAGGCTCTAGGGGTGAGGATGTAGGAGCCCTGGGTACCCAAAGGGTCTCACATAACGGAGTGGCCCTGCCCGCCTGGCCTGGACACACGGTTTGTGTGAGACAGACACGTATTCCTGTTTGTATTTTGGGGTCTCTTCCCTATAGCAGCTCAGTTTGTTTCCTAACATATCCTTTTTCTGGTAATAATCATTTTCCCTTGGAGAACCAATTCTCACTCTAGGGATTTCTCACACCTAGGAGCAGTACTGTCTTCCAACGGATATTAGTAAATTTCTGAGGGCTTTTTGATTGTCAAAATGTCTTGGGAAGGGAGCGCTGCCTGCATTTATCAGGGTGGAGGGATGGTTCAAGAATGATACACATTCTGCAGCGTGTGAAAGGGCCCTGCCTAACAAAGAAATGTGTCTCCTAAAATACCGAGAACGTTCTTGAAAAGCATTGCAGATCTAGTCTTTCTGGTTTAGGTGGGGCAGACTCACCTCTCAGCGCCAAGAGCATGCCACACCTCTCCCCACACTCTGATTGGTTCAAAGATGAGCATGTGACTAAGTCAGACCAATCAGAGTACTCCACCCTTCTGGTCACAGGCACTGGTTTAGGGATAGACATGTGACCCAACTCCAGCCAATAAGATTAGGTCCTGGGACTGTTGGCCCTGCTGGGGAGGCTCCCTATTTCCACTGAGGTTTCTATACTGGCCCAGGGTTGTCGGCAACCATTGTGCCTCACTGGATGAGAGGGGAAAGGTGGTGTGGTGTCAACAGAGGGAGGAGTTGGGTTATAGATGGGAGAGGCTGAAGTTAAAGATGGTCAAGGGATGATGCTCAGGGATGGAGGTGAGAGGAAATCAATGCGCCGGTGCATAAAAGGAAGTGGCAGAGAAGAGGGGGTCATAGCCCCGACCAGGGGTCTGGCAGGGGTGGTAAGGAGAGGCACTTACACAAGAGGGTCTGAGGCAAACGCGGAGAAACAGATACTCACCTTGTGACCTCAGGTCCCCCGATTCTCTCAGGTTCGTCTGTGACCCTACAGGAAGGGTGGGGGGATGAGTGTCTAATTTGGACATAAAGGGGCCCCCCTCCCTCAATCCACTGCCTCCAGGGCGTGGGTAGCCCTTGCCTCAGCCTTGCTTCCTCCCTGAGGGCTGGAGCTGGGCTGGGAGTCAGGATTTGATCTCCCTCTCCATACCCAGAAAGGGAGCCCATTCGGAAATGGTTAGTGCAGGTTGGAGGAAAGATACTGAAGAATTTGGAAGACAAAAGAGAGGCGAGGTGGGTAGAGACACGCCTACATATAGGAGACAGACAGACACACAAACCCCTTCTTCAGCCTGTGCTCAAATGACACCTCCCTAGTGAGGCCTGCTCCATTTAAACTGTACCCTTCCTTCCCCATACCCTGACAGGCACATCACCACCACCACCACCGCACCCCATTCCCTGCTCTATTTTTCTCCTTAGCACTTGCCACACCTGATAGTCTATATATTTTATTTATTGTTTACTGTCTGGGTCCCCTAGTAGAATGCCCTGGGCAGGGATTTTCTCCCTCTCGTTCACTTTACTCTGGGTTCACGATGGTGCAAAGCACACAGTAGACACTCAAAGAATAAAAATGATAGAAAACATCTATAAAGTATTTTCCAGGGCAACATTCAAAGCTCAGTCGATTTACCACCTCACTTGGTCTGCACAACAACCCTCTGAGGAAGATACTGTCATTACTATCCCCATTTTAGGGAAAAGGAAAGTGAGGCCCAGAGAGGTTGAGTTATTTGCTTAAGGTCTCTCAGAAGAGCTCAGGGTCTGAACCCTGAGTCTGGCTCCAGAGGCCAGACTATTGTTTATTATCTGAATAAATGAACGACCAGAGCCCACATACAGACCCCCTACGCAACTCACAGCGCCCCCTCCCGCCAGGCCCGCACGCAGGTCAGACATGCAGACACAGAAGGCAGAGCCAGTGAGAGCAGGGGTGGAGGGGACTTACTGATTTTGGATCCCTGGGGCAGAGAGGCGCCCGAAACGCAGCGGTTAGAGTTCTGCCGTTTAGAGGGATCGAGGGTAACCCTGTAGTGTGAGGAGGGAGGTGAAGAGTGATGGAGCAAGAGGAGGAGGAGACGGAGATGTCGGGGCACAGGAAGCAGAGTAGAGCAGAAGACAGGTTAGGTCCCATCAGCCCCCCACCCCTCTCCCTGACCCCCATGTCCCGTGGGGCTCACCTTCGGGTCAGTTTGGAGGTCAGCTTGGTGAAGAGGTTGGTGGTGGGGCGGGGCCGCCCAGTGGGCAGGGGCGTGGCTTCGTGGGCCAGTGTTGGGGAGGCCGGGGGCCCATTCTGCACGCCCCCACCTCCCCCGCCCCCTGCCCGCCTGTCTCGGACCTGGCCACCGTGGAAGGTGCTGCGGATGGTGGAGCCGCGTGCCAGGCGGCTCCGCTCCCCTGATGGGGGAGCCAGGCTGTGACTGGAGGGGGAGGCGGGGGGCACCCGTGGGGTACCCGAGCTGTGGGCAGAGAGGTACAAGTTAGGGTGGAGCTTTGAGGCAGGCCAGAGTCCTCAGTCCCTCTGATTCCTCACTGGTCTGTCCTGAGATCAGAAACCTCTGCCAAGCTAGAACTCAGAGACAGGGCTGCCGTGCAGAGTTGTGCGGGTTGTGCCCTATACACCCTTAGCATTATTTGACAGACTCTTCTCACCTCCTAAATCATTGTTCCTTCAAACCATCCTTTCTTCAAGCTCTGTCCCCTCCAAACCATCCCCTATCCCAACTCTCCTCTCTCCAAACTTGGCAACTGAAGATTCAGATATACTTTTAAATGAATCCCCTGCTATTTGCCATCCAAACCTCAGGAACCACATCAATTGTGCAAACACTCTGCTATCTGAACTTTCATTATTCAAACGTGGGAGAGGAATAGATGTGAACATCAGGGAAACTTACATTCATTATGAAAATTTTCAACGGGTAAAAATAAAGAGGAAGGAACCCTCTCTCTAATTCTTAAGACTCTGTGTAGGCAGGGGTGGCTCTATTATCCTAGGACCTTCCTCAGGCCCTCTGACCCTCTCAGTCCTCACAGCAGAAGCCAGACCTCCAATTAATATCCTTCTAGGGACCCCAAGACCAGCCAGATCTCAAAGAGGGAGCCCTGACTGGCAGATACCATTACCTCTCACCCAGAATCCATACACAACGTTTTACTCTTAGTAACCAAACCCCTTAAGAGTATAAACATTGCACATGGCCACCCAGCCAAAGACTACAAGTCCCAGCTTCCTTTGCAGCTAGGGATGGTCATATGACCATGTTCTGGCCAATAGGCTGTAAGCAGAAGTGCTTTGGCCCATTTCTGGGTCCTGTCTTTGAACAGAAAAGCAGTTTGCACTCCACTGTCTTTCCACCCTTTTTGCTGGTTGGGAAATGGTGGGAACTGGTGCGGTGGCCTCAGATCTAGGGCTGCAGTCTCACGTTAAGATTGGTCCTGAATCCTTGGAGGACCCTGCCTCCTACTTCTGGATCACAGAGGACTAAGCCTCCACCTCACCTACTGTGCCTTATGGTCGCTTCACTCCTGAACCTATAACCTAACATTATGCTATCTTTCGGCCAGGACTTGGAGGCCATATATTATAGTGATTAAAAGTACAGATTCTGGAGTCAGTCTGGAATCTTTGCTTCTTGACTTACCAGCTGTGTGGCTTTGGACAAGTTACTTAACCTATCTGTGCCTCATTCCCTCAGCTGTAAAATGGAGACACCAGGATCGATCTCATATAATTGTTAGGGGCATTCAACCAGCTAACATACACAGGCCCGGCCTACAGCTACTACTTGATAAATGTTGGCTATCATTATTTTTATTTAATAACCCCCAAATAAGTTCTGACTCATTGAATGCCTACTGTGTCTCAGACCCTGTGTGAGGTACAGGACACACCTATCTCCACCAGATCCCTCTAATGGGACTGGAGGCAGAGGACATCAGCTCCATCTCACACAGGAGGAAACGGAGGCTCAAACACCTGCCACTGGTCATCTTGCCTGTGGAGTGCAGAGGCAAGATTCGGAACTCAGAGCTGAATCACCGCCTCCAAACACTTCCCCCTACCCCCACCAAAGAGTGACACCTGCATCCCTTTATTGGGTGTTTCCCAGAGTGCACCTAGGAGTCACACCCTCTAGTCCTGATAGGTGGGAGTCTCATGATCCTGAAGCCCACCCCACTCTGGGACTTGAACTGTGATGTGAACCAATTCATTCCCTTTATATGCTCCGGCCAGCCTGCTCTAGTTTCCCTCACTCGCCAGCTGAAGGAGCCTGAACCAACTTAAGCAAGTAAGTTTGAAATCCCGCCAACTAGAGGATGTTGAAGCTGTGACATTCTAGGGCTTCTCTCCAACTCTAAAAATGGATCATTCAAAAAAAATGAACTCAGGTTCCCCAGGCTCGTGGGCAGAGAGGGGGGCAGACTGCTTTGCTGGTGCTGATGACTAATTAATTAAGGGGGAGGATTTTTCAGGGGGGTCTGGGACAGGGAGGACATGGATAGATTCTGCCGAAGGAACGGCAGACATGCAGACTCCCCCGTCCCCACACCATCCCTCCCCACAACGTCTAACATCTTAGATCAGGGGGCCCTGCTCACCTATACCCCATCTCTCCTTCCCTGTTGCTGCCCTCCCTTCATACCTGTTTTCTTTGCCATTTGGCAACAAGGATGGGCGCTCAGCCCCCGGGCGTTCTGTGCAAACGTAGGTGTTTCTGCGGGTCATCATGCTGGGAGGGAGGTTGTTCTGTAGGAGATAAAGCCAGGAGGAGAGTGAGGGGGCAAAGGGACCCTCCTTAATCCCTTTTACCCTCTCTGGCCTACCTCATTAGGAATGAGGCAGGGGCCTGTGTGTGAACCAAAAGTGAGTAGGTGATGGTTTACTGTGGCTAAAGACATGAAAGGTCAGTGGGTCATGCCAGCAGTGCAGGCTGAGAGTCATGGGGGGCCTTGGAGCTGGGAGGAGAGAAGGTCACGGAAAGTTCCCAGGGGGCAGCCTTGCCCACCTCTCCTCTCCCAGACCTCGCCCACCTCCAGCCATGTCAGACTTTTAAAAACATACTTATTCAGGCCACGTTGAGAGGCACGTGGCATCTCAGTTCCCGGACCAGGGACTGAACCCAGGCCCCCTGCGTGGGAAGGTGGAGTGATGACTGCTGGACTGCCAGGGAAGTTGCATCTCTCTTCCTAAAGCCTTTGCACAGGCTGTTTCTTCCGCTTGGGTCTTCCTCCTACCTGTCCCTCTGACTCACTCCTAGGGATCTCTCAGGTGTCAGGTCAACATATCCCCACCCTGGGCCCTGGCTGAGTCAGCTACCTTCTCCGCGCTCCCAGCTAGCCTAGTATTGTATTGGCCACATTGCTTTGACCTGACCACCTCTGTTCATATATCTCCACCCTGCACTGCACTGAGCTGAGGACAGGAACAGCGTATCAGGATTGTGTTGCCTCATAAAATGTGCTGGGAAGTGATCCTTTTTCCCTCTGGAAGTCTGCCTAAGATAGGTATTATTCCTTCTCTCATGTTTGGAAGACTTCCACCAGTTTAGAGCCATCTGGGTCTGGAGTTTTCTTTATGGGGAAGTGTTGAGACTGTTCAGGTTTTCTATTTCTTCTCGGGTCAGTTTTGGTGTGTTTCTAAAAGACATTTGTCTGTTTTGTCTAAACTGTCAAATTTATTGGCATAAAGTAGTTCCTAATACCATCTTTCTTTTTATGTCACAATGAAGCTCTCCTTTTCACTTCCAATACTGGTAATTTGTGCTTGCTATCTTCTTTTTAAAAATTGAAGTATAGTTGATTTACAATGTTGTGTGTTTTTTTCTTAACTAGTCTTGCTAGGGGTCCACTGACTTCATTAATCTTTTCAAAGAATCAGCTTTTGGCGTGTTGATTTTCTCTCGTGTGCATCTGTTTTCTCCTGTATTGATTTCTTCTCTTTATTATTTCCTTCCTTCTATTTTTTGGGGAGGGGGTAATTTGCTGTCCTTTTTTAGTGTCTTAAAAGTGTGGATATATTTCAACAACAGCTTTCATTCACTGAGTGCTTACTGAGCCAGGCACTGTGTGAGGATGGCACAAGATCCTCCTAAAACCCAAGCTCTGTGATAAGCTCATTTCACAGGGTGGCACAGTGAAGCTCAGAGAGGGGAAGCCACCTGCTCGAGGTGACACAGCTCATCAGTGTAATTCAAACGCGGGTCTATGCGGCTTCCGCGTCCGGACCACCTCCCTGTAACTTGCTTCCACCTCTGTCTCCTGAGGTTGAGGATGTTTTGGTTCCCTCAGCTTGTATTATAGCATTCTAGGGAGCTGCAGAAGCAAGTAAGCCAAGTGCTACATTCCCCAGAAACTCTTCGGCAGCCCAGGTTCTGGGTATGAATGGGATCTGGAAACCTCTGCTCTTGTGGAGATCTGGAAGGTGGAAATGGGGTGGCAGCCACGTTCCTGCCCCCTCTGACTTCTGCTCACACAGGCAAGACTGGGATGAGGGTCTCTGCTTCAGCAGGGCACCAGGGCCGGTTCTCCAGACCTCTGGGCAGCAAGAGGCTCTCCTGGTGGAGGATGACGTTTCTGAGTCTTGCATCGTAGCCCTGACTGTATGTTCTTGAACTCAGCAGAGGTCGAGGGGGCCTCAAAGGCGGGAGCTCCCTTGGCGGGTCAGCTCTGCCGTGGTGATGTGTCCTTCTTGTAGGTCTGGTCCAGTGCCTGCTCCTCCCTACAACTGTGTAAGCACCACAGCTAATTCTCCATATTAAATCCTTCAAGTTGAAAGCACAGGGAATTTCTTTTTGAATCCTAACTTATACACTAGAATCGATTACAAGCTCAGGCAGAGAGCGCACTCATGTGTGTCGAATGAATGAGTGAGTGGATATAACAGAGACCTGTGGAACAGGAGGGATGGGAAATGATGGAGCGCGAGAAATGTGACCCAGGTCACTGACAGGCTGGGCCACAGGCAGGGGCAGCCCGGGTGCCACCCCCTCAGCACCCCCCAACTCACAGGGGTGCTCGTGCTGTCCTTCCGCCGCTCTGGGATCTCTGCCTTGTTGGGGTTGTGGGCGCTGCTGACCATGGGGCTGGAGGGGGGCAGCCCTCGGCTCCCGCTGCCCGCAGCACTGCAGCTCGCCTTCCGGCCTGGCAGGCGCTCCTCCTTCAGCTCCGCCTCCCCCGTGCTGGTTGGGCTGCGCTTGGGGTGCAGGGGGGCGGGGGACGGGCCACCTGGGAGAGGGAGGGGACAGTTTTGTGCAGAAAAAGCAAAAATCTGCTCTGGGTGACCCTGACAACCTCAGAATTCCTCGCACAGGCTACTCTGACAATGTCTAAGTGACACATACTCACGGACTCAGAGGCTCCACATAAATGACACAACACTTGAGCAGGTTATTCACTGAATCCTACTCCTTTTTTCTTTTTTTCAGGCCAAAAGATTGGGAACAGCCTCAACACCCCTTAATATGGGAATAACTGAATAAGTCAAGATATTGCCACCCAATGGAATACTATGCAACTATAAAAAATGTTCCCATACAGAAAGATCTCCAAGATAGACGGTGATGTAGAAAGGGCAAGGCTAGGTATGAGGTCTACAGTGGGCTACCATGTGTAAAAATGAGGAGAGAGTACGTACCTATCTATATCTATTTATCTGTACTTGTTTATAATGAATGTTGCCCAAAGACTATCACTTCTATTAAAAGGGAGACTATCTTTACGGTATATTAATATATTAATATTGTATTTATACATCTTTATGCATTTTCGTATCTTTTTCCTTCTTTTCATGTCTGTCTCTTTATATATTTATATATGAATAAAACTTCTCCAAAAGAGTTCATATAAAACCAGTAACAGCGGCTGTTTCCAAATGGGACTGGGGGCTGGGAGAAACGTGTAGGACAAAGATATTTTTGCTGCCTACGCTTTCTGCACTGAGTTTTGAAGGATGTGACTATCAATTTCAAAAACAAAACAAATTTGGTTCCTTAGAACATCTTCAAAATTTATGGTTTTAGAACCCAGGGGTTAAGGGTGTTCTAGAACTTCAGAGAGTGGGAACTTCTGTGTGTTAAAATTCAGAAAACTTAAATGCTCAAAAGCCCCAGAACCATAGCAAGCTCTACAGTGACACCCGGGGCACCCATCGACCATCTTTCATCCCCTGAACCCTGGAACCCAGGAGGTCTCCATGGGGGTTATTTTTAAAGGTTAACATGTCCTAATCATAGGTTGTTGGAATCACAAGCTTCTCAGGGCCTTTCTGGGCCAATCTCGCTATTGTATAGGTGGGGAAAAGGAAACCCAGGGAAGGGGAATGGTTTGACCATCCAGGATACTCCCTGCTCAAGACTAAGCTTCCCTGACTTCCCTCTTCCCGTACTAGTGCCTGTCCCAGAGTAAGGAACTTCACCCCCAGGAGAAGCAGGGATGCAAAAATAACGGAAAGTTGGAAATCACCTTGGCAGTTATGTAACTATTAAACATAGAGTTACCATATGACCCAGCGATTCCACCCTTAGGTACACACCCAAGAGAAATGAAAACAAAGACCCACACAGAGAGTTACTCATAACAGCCAAAGGTGAAAACCCAAATGACCCTCCACTGGTGATACATAAACAAAATATGGCATATCCATGTGATGGAATATTATTTGGCAATAAAAAAGTGGAGTATTGATATATGCTATGATATGGATGAATCTTGAAAACGTGCTTAGTGAAAGAAGGTAGTCACAAAAGGCCACGGATTGCATGATTCTAATTATAAGAAAGGTCCAGAATAGGGAAATCTATAGAGAGAGTAGATTAGTCGTTGTCGGGGGGGGGGGGGCCGCTAGGGTGGATGGGAGATTCGAAGTAGATGGCTAAGGGTTGTAGAGTCTCTTTCCAGGGTACTGACCATGTTCTAAAGTGGACTGTGGTGAAGGATGCACACATCTGTGAACGTACTAATGCCACTTAATTGTATATCTTAAATTGGTGAACTGCATAGTATGTGAATTATTTCTCAATAAAGCTGTTAAAAAATATAGCAAAGATGATTAAGATGAGGGTATAGATAGAGACCTCTTGCAAGTTCCCATGTCTCATTTATGGTGGCAGTGGTCGTGGGTCTATTTTCTGCAGGAAATGAGATATCTGTTAGTTGAAGAATGTAGGATGCAAGCAGGTGTCTCCCCAGACCCTTCCCACTAGTGAGTTTGGAAGAGAGGCAAGAGGGCAGGCTTTCAGCAGCATTTTTGTACAATGTGTCCTCCTGTGTCCCAGTCAAGTGGATTAATCCCGACTGGACCCTGATATCAAGTGGATCAAAGGGATTTCAGTTACTATTGAGCTGGCCTCTAAAACTGAGTTGTAAGAAGTTAAGAGACTGGAAAAGGTAAGGCAGGATATGAAAAAAGGAAAGGAAAAACCAGATGAACAAAGAAGAAGCAAGTCACAGGGTGTCTGTTCTAGGGTTGGCTGCTTTTCCAGTTTCTAATCCCTTCCTGAGCCTGGCTGCCTCCACATTCCATGCAACATCTCTGCAGCTTTATAAGATGTTTCTCCCTTCGTTGCAGTTGGTTCGAGCCGGTTTCTGCTGCTTGCCAGCCAGGAAACCCTGACATAATGCAGGTCTGCGGCCTTGGGCCGGGACGGCACGTCCAAGTGTTGGGGCAGTACTCACAGAAGTCGCTATGCCTGCGCTGGCGGTGGTAGGTGGAGGAGGAACTCCGCTGCCCTTTGCTGTGGCTGGTGCCTTTGCTGGAGCTTGTTCCATTGGTGGTGTCGCTGGGCGCCCGCACCCGTGCCAAGGCCAGCCCCGGGGCACCCCGGTCCCCACCCTCCTGCAGGAAGATGACAGACAAGGAACCTCAGCCCCTTCCCCTCTGTCCCAGAGGTCTCCCTCCACCCCGGGTATCGCGCATCCCGAATGTCCCTGACGCCTTCTGACCTCAGTCTTCCTGCCCAGCAGGAGGTAGGTGGCAGTCACTTCGTTGTACTTCTGGCTGGTCAAGGCCTCTTTGATTTCTTCCCGCGTGTAGCCCATACCCACCATCACCTCTGGGAGAGGGGGATGGAGAGGAGGTTCAGTCTCCCCAGATCCTTCCCTTTCACTCTTTTCTACATCACACAGTAATGTCTGCACTTTGGCCTGTCCAGTAATCATTCCCCCTCCTGCCAGCAGCACCCTGACTTTCCTTGGAAGAATATTTTTTCTCTGCTCAGATTCCCCAGCTGACTCCTGCCTGCTCCAAACCCCAGGGGCAGGCATATTACTCAGGTGTGACCAATCAGAGTGTTCCATCCCCAAGGCCACACTGATTGGTTCAGGGTGGGCATATGAACCACTTCTGGCCAATAAGAGTGTTCCATTCCCAAGGTCAAACTGACTGCTTCAGGGGTAGCCAATGGGTCCCACCCTACAGCTTCCATTGGAACATTAGGAAAGTGGCTTTTCTTCCCGTTGAGGTGTCCAGGCCACTAGGACATGCTGTTGTCAGTTTGCTCCTGCAGGGAGAGCTGCCTGGGAAAGAAGTCACCACCGAGAAGATTCCTAACAACTGTCTCTGAGCACCTGGATCCAGCTGTGCCTGAAAGCTGACATATCATGGCCTTTTCAGTTATGTGAATGAAATAACATCACTATTAGGTTAAACTACATGAAATTGCTTATACTGATCATTTCTGAGCTATGAAAATGGTGATTTCATATGGATCAACCAATTATTATTTTCTGGTTGAAGACAGAATGGCTTAGGTTTTCTGTTACCAGCAACTGTGAAGTCCTGATTAATACAGCCAGATCTGATGGTGGCTTCAACTTCATCAGCTGCAGAGTGAGGGTTTCCTAGATGGTTCCTAAGGGGCTCTTCCAAGGCTAATGCTTTAGGGCCAAGTGTTCAAGGGCTCTGGGCTGAAGGGACTGGGCCTGAAGGGTTGGTGAGTGAGGCAGGTGCCAAGGTGGGAGTTTTTCTCAAGCATGCAGATGACTGATGCCTTTGTCCAAACTCTTCCAGAAGTCACCTGTGAGTTCTTGTGTGTTAACAGTCAAAGCTTGGAGAAGGAAATGGCAACCCACTCCAGTACTCTTGCCTGGAAAACCCCATGGACTGAGAAGCCTGGTAGGCTACAGTCCATGGGGTCGCAAAGAGTCGGACACAACTGAGCGACTTTCCTCGCTAAGACAACAGCACTTATCACATGTCTATTATGACACAGAAGCACTTGTTTCATGCCCAGTGTAAGTGCTTTATATAAACTCATTCATTTACTATTCATAACAAACCTATAGGACAGGTTCTATGATTATCTCATTTTATAGACAAGGAAACAGAAGCACAGAGAGGGGAAGCCACTGGCCCAGGGTCACACAGCTAGAAAGGAGCAGGGCAGGGACCAGAGCCCAGACTTCTCTGCTGTCCCCAGGTGCCTTGCAAACTTCTCTGACGCACTAACCCAAGGAGTAGGTGCTGGGAAGTGCCCACTCCCGGGTCTGCGGCCCCCGGCCCTGCTTCCCCCGACCCTCACCAATTCGCTTGGTGTCCCCGAAGTCCTCCTCGGGCTCTGTGTATGGCTTCAACTCCTCACCCTCATAGCCGATGTTGATCCATTTGTCTTTCATGATTTGCTGCAGGCATTGGGAGCGGGACACGGAAGGGGAAAGAAAGAGATGTCAGAAGACACTGGGACAAAAACATAGCTCCCAAGTAGGGCTCCCGCTCTGCCTTGCCCCCCACCTCCAAGGCCCAACACCCCAGAATCGAGGCCATCCTAAGAGCTAGCACCTCCTCTCCCAACCCCCAGCCCCCATCTGGAGCCTGCCGAAGCCACCCTTCCTCCTCCACGTCATCTGGGCCCCCAGCACCCTGTAATCATCCTAGGAGCTCATTAGCTAATTACTGGCATGTCGGGGAGTAGGCGAGGCTGTTGCGGGGGGGCGATGGTGTCAGGATGAGTCTAGGAGCCTTTTCCTGGGCTGCCCATCTCCCCTCACCTTCCAGCGGTGGATTGGACAGGGGAGAGGAACCGTGTCAGGCAAGAGGGCTTCAGTGGAAGGGGTGTGGGGCTGGGGACTGAGCTCACCTCGAGAGTACAGCGTTTAGCTGGGTTCAGCACCAAAAATCTCCGCAGGATGCTCTCACAGTCTGTTGACATGTAGAAAGGGACCCGGTACTTCCCTCTGAGGACTCGCTCCCGCAGCTCCTGGGGGGACGGGGTTACTGGGGGAGGGGTCCACCCCACCTCCCCAACCATCTCACACACAAACACACACACATACACACACACACTTTCTCTTCCTCTTTCTCAATCCCCCGACAGAAGTGACAGGGCCCCTAAGTCCTAGCCCTGATGTGATGGGAAAAACCCTACCACTTTCTCTTGACCTCAGTTCCCATCTGTAAAATGGGAACACTGTTACAGATGCAGAAGTTTTCAAACAGGTGTTTTTTTAAAAAAAACCAACAATATAACTTTTCACTTTGAGGAAACCTTACAGAGTGTGTGCGTTCTATGAGCCAGATACGAGGGGAGCTGGGCCAGTGAGTTGGTCTCTGGGGCCTCAGTTTTCATATCTGTAAACAGGGACCATAGTGCTCACTTTCCAGGCCAGGGTAGGAGTGAGTTTAGAGAAGTGAGTGCCTAGTACGAGTCAGGCCCAGAGCAAGTGCTTTTTAAATACTAGGTTTAGGGAACTTCTCCCGTTAAGAAGCTGCTTTTCAATGCAGGAGATGCAGGTTTAATCCCTGGTGTGGAAAACTAAGATCCCACGTGTCACAGGGCAACTAAGCCCACTTGTCGCAACTAGAGAGCCTGTCCACTGCAACAACTGAGCCCTCACTGTCTAGAGTCTGCTCTGCAACGAGAGAAGCCCGTGTGCCACAATGAAGACCCGGCGCAGTCAAAAATAAAAGCAAAAGGAAAGACTAGGTTTACAAAGGGGACAAGAGAGAGGCATCCTGCCCGCGCCCCCCACCTGTCTTTCCAAAAAGCTATGAGGCCCTGGCAGTCTCCAAGAATGAACACTGATTTACATGCTGACTCCCTTTTTTCAAGGGCTTTTTAGGAGGGCCCTGCCAAGGCTACAGAAGAAAAAAATAAATGCCACGCTCCATGGCATGGCAGACCAGGGGAAGCCCCTACCATCCTGACCAAAGAACTGGGAGAGAGAGAAAATGGAGCGGGAGGTGAAGGGAGGAAGGGGTGTCTCTGGGTGGAGCCCTGTGCCAGGGCCTGGGCTGGGAGTTCCCTCAGGGTACCTTCTCCTAACAGGGCAGGATGAGGCCTGGGCCTGGGGAGCCTCCGACACTGCACAGTATCACAGCCCAGGGGTTGTGAGTATTTCATAGTGATAAGTTTTGCTTTCAGAGCCCTCATCATGAGCCAGCTGCGTTCTAAGCGCTTCACACGTATGACATCTATGCTCACAAAGAATGCTGTGGAGCAGGGTCATGACGCCCATTTTCCAGATGAGGAAACTGAGGCTCAGAGAGGTTAAGTCACTTGCTCTGGGTTTGTGCAGCCAGAAAGTGGCAGGGCCAGAGTTCAAAGCCAGGCAATCGGGCCCTGGAACCTGTGCTGTGTAACCACTGCTCCACACTGCCTCTGTCGTGTGATGCTGCGAAGTAACCAAAGGGACATTGAACCCTCCACCAGGGCAGCTCCCGGGGTGACACTCTGGCCTGATGCCAAGTCCTGGTGAAGGGCCTCACACACCCAGTCAGGCTGTAAGTGTCCCCACAAGGAGAAGTTCAGAAAGAGACTTGTTCAAGATCACTCAGCAAGGAAATGACAGAGCAGAGATGGCTCCCAGCCACACACCCAGCAAGGCCTGGGGTGCCTGGCGGGGAAACCAGGCCAGCAGGAAGCGACAAGAGCCTGGGGCCGGTGAGATGCCGGCCTGGCCCTTCGGGAAGATCTCCTGATTTCACGCTTGGGGCTCAGAAAGATTGTTATCTGATCTCATTGAGTCTTCACATCGCTACTATGAGGCTGGTACTTTAGGGTTCTCACTGAACAGAGGGGGAGACTGAGGCTCGAAGGGGTTGGCTGACTGGCTGACGCCACAGTGACAAGGGGCCCCTCCAACTCATCACTCAGGGCTCTGCTGTCCTGTCCTTGGCAATGACCTCCCCGATCCCGACTGCTCCAAACGGCCACTTTGAGCAGGCCTGAGCATTCCTGCCGGAATTTTGTAATTCCCACCCGAAATGCACCACCTGGATCCAATCAGGAGGAAACACTGGGCAACCCAGACCACGGGAGGCTCTTTCTGCAAGATGACTGGCCTGAACTCATCGCTGCCGGCTGCGGAAGACAAAGAATCGCCGAGGAGCTGTTCCGGATGAGAGGAGAACAAAGAGACAGGACAGCCGAGCGAAGTGAGGGCGCCCGAGGGGACGCTGGGGCAGGAGAAGAAAAGAGCCGCCAAGGATATTCTTGGGATGGCTGATGAAACCCGAGCGCGGGCCATGGGTCAGAGCTGGGGACTGCATCCGCTCTGGATTTCCTGAGCGTGATCGTGGACGGCAAATGCCCCATCTCAGGGGATCCTGGCTGTACGCAACCTTCAGGCAGGGAAGGGATGTGGTGTCTACAACCGACTCCCATGTGTTCCATCAGGAACTGCAGCGGCAGTAAGAGCTCGGGCGTATGCAGACACATACACACGGCACACGTCGCCGCGGGCTGGCAATCAGAGCATCTCCCGAAAAGGACCACTGTCCTCTGTTCTAGTCTGACAACGTCTCTGTTGATCAGCATGTTTCAGAATGAAAAATTCAAAGGGGGAAAAAAAAAAGAAACCACCCAACACTACAACTCACCCCACACTTCCCACCCCCTTCTATAGAACTGGCCAGCATCTAATGTGCTATATATTTTGCTTATTATTTTATTTTCTGCCTGGCTCTGTTGCAAGAATGTCAGCATGACAGAAGGATTTTTTTTGTATGTGTGCACCATTCAATGGTTTTTTAGTATTTTCACTGAGCTGTTGCAGTCATCACTCAAATCCGTTTTAGAACATTTTCATTACCCCCAGGAGAAACCCTGTCATCCAGCTCCCCCCGCCTCCCTGTCTTAGGCAACCACTGATCTGCTCTCGGTCTCCGTGATTTGCTTGTTCTGGACACTTCATAGGCGTGGAATCTACCACGGGGGCCTCTAGTGACTGGCTTCTCCCACTCAGCCTGTTTCCAGGGATCGCCCGGGGAGCAGCACGTCTCCTCTGTTCACCCCACGTCTGCAAAACTTAAAATAGAGCCTGACTCGTGGACGGTAAACAATAACTATATAAGGAGTGGACGGGTGAGTGAGCAGGATTTGAATCCAAGCTTGCCAGCTGCGAGCCCACTCCTGACCCCTGTCTTGCCTTGAGAACTCTGCCCCGCCCCTCCGGGCCTCTGCAGGGGAGGGATCTGGGGGATGGGGGCTGTGAAGGCCGGAGACACCCTCCCCAGGGGAGTCAGAGCCCCTGTGCCAGCCCCACCCAGCACCTTGAGGTTGTGCCCGTCGAAGGGCAGGGAGCCGCTGACGAGCGTGTACAGGATGACGCCGAGGCTCCAGATGTCCACCTCTGGCCCGTCGTACTTCTTGCCCTGGAACAGCTCCGGGGCGGCGTACGGGGGGCTCCCGCAAAAGGTGTCCAGCTTCGAGCCCAGCGTGAACTCATTGCTGAAGCCAAAGTCGGCAATCTTGATGTTGGCCTCGGCGTCCAGCAGGAGGTTCTCGGCCTGCCAGGCAAGGAGAGGGCAGAGGGCGGATGTGCGCGGCGCCAGAGCCGGCCACCCTGAAGCGGCCGCGGCCTCGTCCCTTCTTTCCGTGTGACCTCGGGCAGTGACTTTACTTCTCTGGGCCTAGTTGCCTCATCCATATGATAGTGATAACCAGGGTCCCCACCGCACAGGGATGTGTGAGAATTATGTGAGTCAATCCGTGCAAAAGGCCTCCGACAATATCTCACGCCCGGTGAGTGCTACGTAACGTGCTTCCCTGGTGGGTCAGCCGTAAAGAACCCGCCTGCCAACGCAGGAGACATGGGTTCCATCCCTGATCCAGGAAGATCCCCTGGAGAAGGAAATGGCACCTTGCTACAGCATTCTTGGCTGGGAAATCCCCTGGACAGAGGAGTCCGGAGGGTTACGGTCCATGGGGTCACAAAGAGTCGGATCCGGCTGAGCGACTAAATAACAATAAGCACTATATGATTAATGTTAGCTCTTATCCTCTCACGTGGCCTGCAGGGCTGAATGTCCTCAGGCAATCCCCTGCCCATCTCGGAGTCTCACTTCACCCAGCAGAAAAAAAATGGGGATGGACTGCTCAACACTTAGAAAAATGAAAATCATTTCATATAAAACTTATTATGCACCCACTATGCACTGGGCTTTTAGACTATCCTTTATAAAAGTAGCTACATAACGCGGGGCTAAAGTACAGATTCTGGAAGCACCCTAGCTTTGAATCCCAGCTCTACCACTCACTCGCTGTGTGACTTTGGGTGGATTACCAGCCCTCTCTGTGCCTTGGCTGCTGATGTGTAAACTGAAGGTCATTATAGCACCGGCCTCACAGGCGGTTTTGGGGTTCACTGAAAAGTGCTCATCACAGCACATGGGGCAGAGTCAGCACCCAATAAATACTTCACATACTATGTACAGGCTTTTGTCTATTTCTGGTGGCAGGAGTTTGTGTATTTGTCATTTCATAGGCGAGGAAACGAGGCTCAGGGAGGCTACCTCATGCCTCCCTGAGAGCATGAACGTAGCAGAGCTGGAACCCAGAAGAGGCCTGCCATCTCCATAGCCCGAGCGTGGAAGGAGCCGCCAGCATCCCTCTTCCTCTCGTGTGCTGACTACACTTAACACACAAAAAACCTACCCTTCAGAACGCTGCCAGCGCCGGACCCTGACAACCTCCGTCCTTCCCCAACCCAGCGTGCGGGGCTTCCTCCTGGTCTCCCTCCTTCCTGGTGGTGCATTTCGGTACCACCCTTCCGCACCTCTGACCCGACAAAGGGACAGAACCTGTACAGACACACACCAAACCTCAATCTAGGGGCACCTCCATCTTGCTCAGGGGCGACACTCCCTGTGGTGGCGTCTGAGGCTCCAGAGTCCTGCCCACCCTCACGTCTGGGTTGCTTCTCCTCGCAGGTCCCCTGGGTGCACTAACCAGATCCCCAAGTCCCCTTTTAGCCACTTCCAGGACCCTCCACCAGGGGGCGCGCCTCCCCCAGGCTGTTGGCAATGGCTCACTCACACCCCTGCAGGGCAAACTCAGTGGGCTGTGTGGGGATCTCAGAAGCACACAGGCGGTGTTTCGAACTTCTACAGCAGTTTGACAGAATTTTGTTTGTTTGTTTGTTTTACTGTAATAATAATCATCTTAAAATCAGGCTTGCATTTTATTTTTTCTTCTATTTTTTTGGTTTCCCTGGGTGGCATACAGAGATCTTAGTTCCCTGACCAAGGATTGAACCTGTGTCCCCTGTGGTGGAAGCGTGGAGTTCTAACCACTGGACTACCAGGGACGTTCCTTGGGCTTGTACTTTATACATCTCTTTTTCCTTTAACTTTTATTATATTTTACCCAAGCCCCTGTCCACAATGGCTTGGGAGCTGAAACCACTCAAACCAACCCAGTATTCTGCGCTGGAAACCCAGAGAAGCAGTTCCTTAAGTACTTAGCCCAGGGCCTGGGACACAGTGGATGCTCAAGAAATCACCATCAGGACAACGGACGACCTGATTCAGACCGGACACATGTTTCCTGAGAAAGGAGGTTCTCTCGGGTGGGAGGTGTGTGGCAGGGGCTCTGGGACACACAGCCCAGCCCGGTGGTGGGGCGGAGCAGGGCAGGCCCTGCAGAGTCTCCCGTCCCCACCAGGCACTCAGCCTCCTCTTGAGTTCAAAGATGCCTGTGACTCTGATGCCCTGCAGGCTGCGGGACTCTGGGGCTCTGGGATCTCAATTCTCGAAGCTTCCTGAATGTTCTAAAGTCTCTGGAGACTCTGAGAGTGATGTTCTGTACTGTGTGCATTCCAGCGACCTTGCCCGGGACGCCCGAGGCCGTTCGGGGACACTTTGTTTCTTTCCCCTTTGTTCACTCCTCCTGCCCCCGCCCACCTGCTCCCTGCTTTGGCTGGCCTTGTTTTTGCCACAGAAGCCTGGGGACAAGTCAAGGGGCTCTGGATGCAGAGGGAGAACACGAGGAGGAAAGGAAGGGAGACGTGGCGGAGGGTGGGAGCGCCCGGGGGACTGCAGCGGGTGTCAGCGGGCTGAGCCGGGGGGCTCACCTTCAGGTCCCTGTGGACAATATTTTTCTGGTGACAGTAGTGCACGGCCGACACAATCTGCAGGGGAGGGGAGAAGAGCGGCGGTTGGTTGCTTGTGACCTCTCAGCCTCCCACAGAGACCCCAGGAACCTACCCACGACCGAGCTCTGGACTCCAGGCCTCCCCAAACACAGGCCGTGATGCTGGGTCCCCCCCAAGCCCCAACTCTGCCCACTCCCCACCCAGTCACAGCAGGAAATGAAGAGGGCGCTGCCCCGACACACGCCTCCACCCAGAGGAGGAGCCGCCCTCGTGGCAGGGGCATCAGCACCAAGGCCACAGGACCGGCCCCTCCTGACTTTCATGCCGAGAAACACACACAAGAGCATCATACACCCCAACACAGACAGGCAGCCCCAACACACCAGGGCTTACGCCCTGTGCACCCAGCATAGCTGCGTCCAACAGCTGGACACTCCCGGATCAACATTCTTGCTCAGGTCTCTTCACCCACCAAAGCCTCTTCCATACCTGGGCATCCACACACCTCCTTATCCACCTGCACATCCTGGCACCATATACCCTCTGGTCCATCAGCCTATATGCCCACCCTTGGGCTCCCTTGCACCTGTTTATATACCTGAGCATCCTCACTGCCACAGAGCTGAAGTCACACGCCCTCTTACCCACACGCCTGGGCACCCATATATATTGTGCCCTCTTACTCACAAACTTAAACCCACACTTGGGGTTCCCTCACCCATACACCCCAGCTACCATTTCCACTTTTACCCAAAGAGCTACACACCTATACACCTGGACACCCACACTCCCTTACTCACACACCTCAGCACCCTGATACTTGCGTGCCCTCTTAGGCACACTCCTATATACTGGGCACACCTTCACACTCACACACCGGACACTGGCCTACCTGGGCACCTTCAGGCTTGGTCCTCTCACCCACCCAGCTAGGCAGCTGCACCCCTCCATCTGAATAGCCTCACACCTGGGCCTCTGCATGCCCATGGCCACCCAACTGTCTACCTTCACCCCCACCCCAACTTAAGCCACACCCCCAGGTCCTTCAACAGCCCAGACTCACAATCAGACCCTCATCCCTGGAGACTGGGCGCCCCTCCCAGCCCCGCCCGCAGCCATGACCCTGACCTGTCGGAACTTGGCTCGAGCCTCCTTCTCCTTCATGCGGCCGTGCGACACGAGGTAGTCAAACACTTCTCCTGCAGGGCAGAGGCCGAGTGGGTCAGGTGGGGCATGTGGTGGGGGGGCAGGGCAGAGAGCAGGACGGGGAGGGGAGGGGCCTCACCAGCACTTGCATATTCCATCACCAGGTACAGCGTCTTCTCCGTCTCAATCACCTCGAAGAGCTTCACTGCAATGGCCAGGGGGTGGCGGTAGAGGGGTTAGGCGAGAAGAGACTCCTCACCCTCCACCTGCACTCGGTAACTGCGCATGTGCTGGCCAAGACTCCCCCCTTACTCAAGAACAGTCAATGGCTCCCTACTGATGGCAAAATTTTTCCAAACTCCCTGACCCCACCTGACCACCGTCTCCACCTCCTCACAAGAACGTCAGCTCTGTGAGGCTGGGGATATGTACCTGTTTTCTTCACTGCTGGGCCCCAGAGCCTGGCGCCTGAGCAGCCACTCAGGAATACTTACTGAGTACATGAACAGACGGATAAATTAATGCTGCGGCCACATTCAGGCCAGGCCATATCCTGCTTCTCTGGTACAGACCTCACTCTCTCGGCTCTGACTAATGCTAATGACAATGACAATGGATGCTGCTGACGACAATAATCAGAGTGGCTCCCACAGCTTAGCTCCGAACTAAGTGTTCTGAATGCACGATCTTATCCAGTCCTCACAATGACCTTGAAGTAATAAGCCCTCTTATCACCCCCCACTCCAGAGGAGGACACTGAGGCTCAGAGAGGTTGAGTGACTCACCCAAGGTCACACAGCCAGGAAGCAGGGATAGAAAACAGGTCTTTCTAACTACTGTAACAGCCAGTTCTCTCTTCCCCCGACTCTCTTTACCCAAGTGCCCTGGTTGGTATCCATTGAGCCCACTCCCTTCCCCTCCTCACCGATGTTGGGGTGGTTTAGGCCCTTCATGATACGGACTTCTCGGAACAGCTGGAAGAAAGGAAAAGAGAAAGATGAGGGTGGAGGGTTTCAAGGACCCTCTCCCCGGCCTCTCCCCCGCCCCGCTCCCTCCCCTTGGGTCTCACCTTTTGCAGGCTGCTGGGGTTCAGCTGGGTTTTGTCGATGATCTTGATGGCGACCTGGAGATGGAAGAAAGGGGGAAAGGTCAAGGTGCCACAGTCCCTCAAGCTGGGAAAGGGTCCCTCATCCAGACACCCCGGTACGTCCTTCCTCTGTCCCCTTTCAGAAACAGCGCTCTACCCGGGCCATTCTTAGTGGACGGGGGCTGGAACCGCAAGGCCTTTGCACACGCTGGTCTCACCATGCCCAGAGCTACTCTTACTTCTGCAGGGAAATATCCCCTATTCCATCATGGGGTCTGGTTGGGGCTGCTCCAGGGGCCTGTCCAGAGTGAGGGTGACCAAGCCCCTGGGGGGGCCCCTTTGTGAGGGCATCTCAGACCATTCACACTGTGGAACAAGAAATAATAACCAGAGCTCACATTTACCAAGTAGTCACATGAGCCAGGCCCTGGTCTATGTGCTTTACAAATGAGAACCACCTGGCATGTGGGATCTTAGTCCCACAAGCAGGGATTCAACCTGCACCCTTTGCATTAGAAGCACAGACTCAACCACTGGATCACCAGGAAAGTCCCTAAATGAGAACTCTTTGAATCCTCCCAATAACCCCATGAGATTATCCTCATTTTCACAAATGGGGAAACTGAGGCACAGAGCTGTTCCATAATGTGGCCAAGGTTAAACAGCTGGGAAGTTTGTGGGCTGGGGTTTGAACTTATGCAGCTTGACAGAATCAACCTTTTACACACTTAAAATCTATAGCTAGTTTTGAAAAAGTTTTGGGATGGTCATCATTGGGGAAAAATCAAAATGTTATTGGAGGCTCTTCATACTTATCTTGCAGTTTAGCTACGTTTTTATTTTGAATTACACATTAGGGTACAGCACTTCAAAAGTCTTAATCCAGCTGAGGTCTTTGATTTTTCTCAAAGAGTTTTGGGGTTACCCTTAGTCACCCCAGATCCACTGGATAACAGAACTCTTTCCCTGGGAGGCTCTGTTCCCTAAGAAACCCCTGGAGTCACGTTCAAAACCCACGTGAGGGGAATCATGCACTTTTTGTGGGGGAAGAGGGTCTCTAAGCTTCCTTTATAGTTTCACAAATGGGTTTTTAATCTCGACAAGCACTTTTTATGCCAGTATTGAGATGATCATACGGTTTCTGTCCTTGAATCTGTGCATGTGGCAAAGTACATGAATAAATTGTCAATCTGAAAAGAACTGTGCATTCCTCAAATAAACCCAGCTTTGTCACCAAGCAGCTTTCTTTAACTGACATGTCAGAGTCTATTTGCTAATATTTTGTCGAAGATTTCTGTACCTATATTCACACGTAAGACGGGCCTACAATTTTATGTCTTACCTGGTTTCACTGTCACTGTTGAACAAGCACATAAAATCTGGCAGCGGAACCTCTTTCTCTAGTCTCTGGAAGTACTGGCATTAAACTGGAATGTCTGGTACAATTTGCCCATAAAACCACTGGGGCCTGGTATCTTTTGTGTGTATGGCATAGACAGTGTGAGAGCAGGAGAAACTGCTCCTATCGCTTCTCTAAAATTGAAAGAGGCGTAAAGGGGTCATAAACACACCCACTCTCTTTTATCCCTTACAGTGGCAACCCACTCTAGTACTTTTGCCTGGCAAATCCCATGGATGGAGCAGCCTCATAGGCTGCAGTCCATGGGGTCGCTAGAAGTCGGACACGACTGAGCGACTTCACTTTCATGCACTGGAGAAGGAAATGGCAACCCACTCCAGTGTTCTTGCCTGGAGAATCCCAGGGACGGGGGAGCCTGGTGGGCTGCCGTCTATGGGGTCGCGCAGAGTTGGACACGACTGAAGTGACTTAGCAGCAGCAGCAGCAAGCGTGACTTACAGACTCCTCTCCATTTCTGCAACATTGTTGCCACACTCAGTGTGTATATGCCCACCTTAGAAGGCCAGGTGGGGAGGGTGCCTAAACATGAGTAAACCTCTCGCATTCTCAATCAAGATCACTGGAAGACTCCATTGAACCAAAGTCCACCATTAAAACAGGGAGGTGGCCTAGGTGTAGGGGCTTCCCAGGTGACACTAGGAGTAGAGAACCCGCCTGCCAATGTGGGAGATATGAGACCTGGGTTCGATCTCTGGGTGGGGAAGATCCCCTGGAGGAGGACATGGCAACCCACTCCAGTGTTCTTGCCTGTAGAATCCCATGGACAGAGGAGCCTGGCGGGCCACAGTCCACGGGGTTGCAGAGCTGGACATGACTGAAGCGAGTGAGCACACACGCACGGCCTAGGTTTAGGCACAAAAGCCACATGACTTCGAAGAGACCCTACATGTGGCTTTCCTGTGATCTAACTGAGACGGTCCCACAATTCTAGGGACGCCTGACACTAGCTCTCTTCTTCTACTTGGGTTGTTCTGGAACAAAAATCGGAGATGTTCTGAGAGTCAGAGATTTACCTGTGGTCACAAAGCTAAGTGAGGGCCAAGCCTAACCTCCTCCCACCAAGCACCAGGGCTGCAGGATTCTGCCCCCAGCCTCGCCCCTCCCCTCACTTACCTCCCGGCCAGTAAGGATGTGGCGGGCCAGCTTGACTTTGGCAAAGTTGCCTTTCCCGATGGTCCTCAGCAGGCGGTAGTTGCCTACGTGGGGCTGCTCCTCGGGACAGGAGGCGATGGAGTTCCGGCAGCGGGCGCCCAGGGAGCGGCTGGACCAGGATGGGCCCTTGTCTGAGGAGCGGCCACTGCCCAGGGTGCCATGCTGAGTGGGGGAGACGGAGCGTGAGTGGCGGGCAGCGCCCGTCCAACCCGCCAGAGTGCTCGGGCAGCTAACTCCAGCCATGGCCACCGCCCTCTCAAGGCCCTTTGCAAAACCACGCAGGACAGAGGCCTCTGGTTCCCCTACCCTTCTCTCCAAAAAGACGTCTCCAAGAACAAAGATACCGGGGCCCCCCAACTCTTAGGTACCTGGGACCCCAGACATTAGCTGTCTTCTTCTTTCCCCTTCCCTGTGATCAGGCTACCCCTGCCTCAACGTCCTTTCCTAGTTACTGGGACCTCCATCAGCTCCAAGATACTTGACTTTTAATGCTGCAGTCCTCAACCCCCATGTCTGAACTCAGCCCTCTACCCCAACTCTCACTGCTCCCAACTTTTCATCTTCTCTATCTCTGTCCCCACCCAGCCCCTCAATTCCATGGCAAACCCACGTATCAACATTTCACTCCCAGGTTCCTGCTCCTAATGTTTCCTTCTGATCCTTACTGCCCCCAGTTCTACTCCAAACACTGTAACCAACCGTCTTTCATTCCACCCCAATACTGCAGGCCACACTGCTAACCTTCCTCTGGTAGGAAACTTTGTTGCCTCCTCGATCAGTCCCCCAAACCCACCACTGCCCTGTGGAACACCGCAGCTCCATCGGCGCCCGGACCGCGGTCTCCCACGCCACGCCACAATCTGTCCCTGACGTTCTGTTCCTGCCGTCCTGTCCCTCCTGGGCCTCTCCCGCTGCAGGTCACCTGTCTGCTCCTGGCTGCCCTGCCCTCATTGTGAGCCCCAGGGACTGTGCCTCCCTTTCAGAGCTGGGGCCCAGGGTGCAGGAGACAGAGGCCCCAGCCAAGACAGCTCAGCTCAGACCCTATGCTGTCCCTGAGCCCTTCCCAGGGCTGGGGGATGGGACTCAGGAGGACAGGGAACTGAGGAAGAGAGAAGGTGAAATATGCAACAAAGAGGAGGGCCCAGGGCAGCTCCTTGCAGGGACTCTGCCAGGCCACTTAACAGCGATGAGGACCAACATCTAATGAGCACTGGTCATTAAGGCACCATCATCCCCATTTTACAGGTAGGGAAACTGAGGCTCAGGGCTTCCTGGGTGGCTCAGATGGTAAAGAATCTGCCTGCAATGCAGAAGACCTGAGTTCAATCCCTTGGTTGGAAAGATCCCTTGGAGAAGGGAATGGCTACTCATTCCAGTATTCTTGTCTGGAGATTTCTGGGACAGAAGAGCCTGAAGGGCTACTTATAGTCCATGGGGTCACAAAGAGTTGGACACGACTGAATGACTAACACTTTCACTTTCAACTGAGATTCATAGCTGGGACCTGAACCCAGACCGTGTACCCCAGAGTTATGTCTTCCCCTTCGCCACACCATGCTGCCTCATGCTCCTGTCATTTTTATGAAGTTGCCTTTACTATGGGCCAAATCCTGGGCTTTAATGCACCTCATCTGCATTTAATCCCCAGAGCAGCCCATTGAGGGTGGCACCAGCACCCCCGTATTCCAGAGGAGAAACTGAGGCTTGTGGTGAGATGCTGCCTTGTCAAGGTCACACGGTTCATTCATAAAAAAACAGGGAGGCAATGTGCCCCATGAGGGGCAGAAAGACAGCCGCAGTGCTGGAGCTCTTAGCCGCATGCCTGTGGCCCACTGCGCCATCACCCTGGCCTCCAAGGGGGTCCCGATTACGATCTGCACTCCCTACACGGGGACCCCAGGGCTGAGGCACGGTCAGCACCTTGCCCAAGGTCACAGGGCAGAAGGAGCAGAGTGCCTAGGATTTGAACCCGGCTCTGCACACTCCTGAGCCCCCAGCTCTTTCCCACATCCCTCGCTGGGCCTCCTCCCAAGGGAAGGTGGGAAGGGAGTTGGAGATCCTGGCAGATAATGGCTCTGATTCTCACCCAGATAAGGGCTTGGAGAAGAATCCCCATTAGGTGGCACCAGGGGAGCCAGCTGGGGCTGGGCTGGCATTCCGCTGAAGGCAGCGTGGCTGAGGGACCCCTGCAAGGGGCCGCTGGGGCAGTGGGTGATAAAGCCCCCCAGGGGCTGGGGGCGGGAGCAAAAATTGGCCAGCACCACCAGCTGGCCCGGCTCCCTCCTGACCGGCTGGCGCCCCAACACTGAGCCTGTTGCTAGGGAACCTCCAGAGGCTGGGTGGTAGGGGGCCTGGAACTTGGACATGACCCCACATGGCTGTCGTCATGGTAGGTGGCGTCATGTCCAGGTGGCAAAGGAGAGGGGTATGACCTCAGATTCCAGGAGAGAGGTGACCCTCTGCCAGGACTGACAAGCAGGTCTTACAGACTAGAGTTGGGAGGAGAGGGGAGAATTAACCATCCCCAAATTTCCCCACACATCTGAACAAGAGGAGGAGGAAGTGCGTGTATGAGCCCTGTTTGCTGGATGAGGAAACTGAGGTTCAGAGAGGTGAGGTCACTTGCCTGAGGTCACACAGCTAGGGAGGGACAGAAACTGGATGTGAACTTCTGCTTCTCCGGATAACCAAAGTCATTAACAGCAACAACAATAACAGCAGCTACAATAGGTCTGGGCCTATGCATCTTACTCACATAATCTCATTGGCTCCTTTTACAACTTCCTTAACAGGGAGGTGCTACCATCGATCCCATTTAGAGGTGAAGAAACTGAGGCTCCAAGCAGGGAATGGGCCTGCAAGCCCGCACAGCAACCAATGACAGCCCTGCACTGAGGAGGCACTGCCGTCTGACTTGCACCCACGGTCACAGCAGCTGCAAACACGTGTAGAGCGCGTCCTGTGTGTCAGGCATTGCCCCTATCATCTCGACTAATCTGAGGAATTCAAGTGATCACCCCCATTTTGCAGGGCAGGAAACTGAGGCTCAGAGGCGAGAACCAGCTATCTGAGGTCACACGGCAAAGCGGCTGGCAGAGGGCTCCCTGTCACAGCCTGGGGTGACTGGGGGAGCGGTGGTTCTCATTAGAGACTCCAAATCAGAGTCTGGCCCAGAGCATGATATCCGGTGGCGGCAGTGGGGATGGTGATGAGGGAAAGAGTTTTCTGAGGCAGGGTCCTGCGAGACGAAGGGACAGAAACAAAATTCTCTGGTGGGCATCGAGGGTGAGGGCGGCTGGGGATTGGCAGGGAGCTGGCAGAACACCTTGGGGGGAAAGGGATGAAGAACCCAGATGGGGAAAAGTCTGGCATTGTTTGGTGGGAGAGTCTTCAGAAGCGCTGAGAGTAATCAGAAATCAGGGAAATGAGGAATAGGGGGATCTCCCTGGGGTTGTTCGGGCTGTGGTGTAGGGGCAGGGGGACCTGGGAATAGTGGGAGGGGTCCAAGCCATGGGACAGTGGAAGTCAGCAGCCAAGGATACCTGAGCCAGGGGCCTGGGTGTGAGGAAGCTCCTAGAAGTTAAAGAAGAGGGTTTCCAGGAGCAGTCCCTGGAACCAGAGAGAGGTCCCGGGGCCTGAAGTCCTGGGGAAGGGGCTTCCTGGTCAAGCGGTGGATCCAAGGAACAAAGGCTGAGCCTGGTGGGAAGCCAGGGGCCTAGGAACCTGGGGAGAAAGCTTCCAGCAGACAGACCCCAAGAGAAGAGGGCTTAGAGCAGGGCAAGACCAGAAGCTTCAAGCCCAGGAGTTTTCTGGAAGAAAGATCTGGGGCCAGGCCTTGTGAGCTGGGGAAGGGCTCTGACACTGAGGAAGGGGCTCCTCTGGGAGGCCAGACCCCCTGGCAAGGAAGAGGGAGGCCCTGAGTGCAGCGGAAGGGATGGGGGCCTGGAGCTCTAAGGGGTGAGGTAGTATCCTGTCAGGAGGGGGGTCACAGGGTTGGGGGCTTGAAGAGGGGGCTTGCCTGAAGCAGAGGAGTTGATACAGGAAGGATGAGGCCTGGAGTCAGACTGGTTCAGGGCCTAGAAATCCGAGACTGAGCTGGGGGGGGGGGCCTGGAAGTTGGAAGCCAAGGTTTCCTGGGAAAGGAAGAGACCAGAGAGGGTCCGGGGTTGGGGGGGGGAGGTGGGAATCTGTGGGGATGGGAAGTGCTGAGGATCCAGAGACAGGGCTCCTTGGAAGATGGGGACCAGGCCTTGGAAGTGGAGAGACCTTGAACAAGCTAGAAAGGGCCCTCGCCCCAGGAAAGGTGGAACTGGCTTCCTGTGAGGGGGTGCCCAAGAGAGCTGGGAGCATTCCGGAGGGCCGTAAAGCTGTGGATGAGAGGAGGGGATGATGGGGAGCCCGGCACCCAGATCCAGTCGCGGAAGGCCAGAAGCAGAGGCAGCACCGGCCCAGGCCTCCCTGGGTTGGGGAGCGGGGGCCGGGGCTGGGCCTTGGGGTCAGGAGCCCGGCAAATCCGGGAGGGGGCCAGCTGTCGGATGCAGGCGGCCTGGAGGGGAAGGGGCTTAAGCACACGCCGGAGAAGGGAGGGGCTCTTGCAAGACAGGGGAGGGGGCTTCCTGGAGAGAAGAGACCCAAGCGGAAGCGGTCTGCAGAGGGACAAGAGGGGGTCCCGCGAGAGGGGCGCCCCCAGGGGTCGGGCTGGGCTGAGGAGTGAGTGGGGGAGGGTCGAGAGGCCTGGAAGTCCGGGCGGGGGGTCGGGGGGTGGCGGGCCGGGCCGGGAAAACGAAAGCAGGGGCTTGTGTGGCCAGGTGCACAGCAGGGCGAGGGGTTCCGCGGCCAGACCCGGCCGGGGCTCCCCAAGGGGCCGGGCCCCACTCACCGTGTCCGAGTTCCGATCGTTGCCCGGGGCTAGCGCCGTCCGCGAAGACATCTTCTCCGAGTCCCGGGGGACTGGGCGGCCGGGTCGGGGGGGGCGGGGGTCCCGGGGTCCCCTGTCTTCCCCTCCCCCCCCGCTGGCCTGGGGACGCGAGCTCAAAAGCTGGGCGCTGCGGATACCGGGGTTCGCACCGTGGGAGAGGGGGCAGGGCGGGGGAGGGAAAGGGATGCCGAGGGTCCTAGTGGCCCCGAACGGCGGGGGCCCGGGGCGCCATGGGGGCGGCGGGCAGGCGGGAGGGCGGGGGCCGGGGAGGGGGCGCGGAGCCGGCCCGGGCGGCGGCGGAGGGAGGCGGCGGAGGGGCCGGGGAGGAAGGGACGTCAGGGGGCGGGGCGCGCGGGGCGGGGCCGCAGAGACCCCGCCCCCCGCCTCCGGCACTTAAAGGCGCAGGCCGGGGCCGGCCAGGCGCTCTCGGGGCGGAGGCAGGTCTGGGCGCGTCGGCTCGGAGCAGGTTCTCACCGGAGAGCAGAGACTCACCGGAAGAGGAGTGAGAAGCGCCAAGGCACGGCGCCAGAGACGCAGAGAAAGATACTGAGAGGCGCAGAGACGGGGAGGCTCAGGAAGAGAGAGACAAAGAGACACAAAGAGATAGAGAGACAGGGGTAGCGAGAAACACAGAGACACAAAGAGATGAACAGGCAGCCAGACAACGGAGCGGCCAAAAGACAGAAAGGCAGAACGAGGGCGAAGCGCCAGGAGAGACACGGACAGGCAGGGTGAGAGACGCAGAGACACAGAGAGCGACAGAGACTGATGGATCCACGCACAGAGACAGAAGGCGGGACGGAGGTGCACAGACCTCAGGAGAGAATGGAGACAAAGAGGCAGGACTGACAGAGAAGCCCTCAAAGGCAACAGCCAGGCCGGCGGCGCTTCCCTGTTCTCCCTCCCAGCCCCGCCTCCTCCCCAGTCCAGGAAGCTCTGGGGACCGCGGGCTAAGGATGCTTGGGGGGACGGTGTCTGGGCGGAGCCACTGAGGAAGGGTGACCAACCTCTCTAGCAACGCTGCCTCCCACCTCCCAGAAAACTCCAGACCCCACGGTTGTGGGTTGCAGTCTCCTTTCCTTTGCAACCCAGTAGGGGTCTCCAGACTCTGTGTCCAGCTTTGGCACTCAGGAGAGGCACTGGCTCTTTCTGGGCCTCAGTTTCACACGTCTATAAAGGGAGGGGGAGGATCTGCATGTTGCCTTCCTAGCAGGGCTAAAGTAGGTGCAAAAGAACCTGGTGCAAGTATTCTCCTGCTAGGCAAACTGAGACCAGAGAGGTCAAGGGCTTTGCTGAGATCACACAGTGCCGTGGGGGCCACGCGTCCCCTCTAGACTAGGGTGGAATGAAAGGAAGAGGGACACTGCCCTGGCCTTGGATTCAGCCCTTGCATGGGATCGATGTCTGTTTGAACGTCTTCCTGAACCTGTTTCCTTTCCTAAAAAACTGGTTTGACAATAATAGCAGCCTGCTGGAGCCAGCTCAGCAAGCTGGTTGTTGAAGTCTCAGGGATTTTGGAGCTGGTTGTTAAACAGTCATTATTAAAAATTAAATTATGCAAACATACAATTAAATAAATTATATTTAAAGCAAAGATAATAGTCATCACGTCCTAATTATTTCACGTTTGGTTCTTACGTGTGATCCTGAGGTTATTTACATCTATTGTATTCTGTTACAGTGAAACTGCTATGCAAGGGGTGACTGCACGTCTCTTTTCCCCCAAAGGCTTTCAATGTTGACACCTTGGTAGCCTGGAATTCGCCATGGTGGGAATATTTACACCATGGAAATTGGCACATGCTACAAAGAAAGGCTTTCCGCCATCACTCGGCAGAGCGCTGGTTGTAACCTATTGACCTGTATATCACTGCTTGATACCATCAGCTACATCTACTCACAGAGGCTTCCTCTGTGCCAGGCTCTGAGCACTTCATCCTTTCTGCTACAGCGTGAGATCGGACCATCATTGTCACCCCCGCTTGCAGAGGAAAAACCATATGCTGAAGTCCACACAGCTGGTAAGCAGCAGGGCTGAGGTTTGAACACAAGCATCACCAAACTCCACAAGGTAGGGTCTTGTCCACTATGGCTTCCTGTCTCTGGAAAGTAGAAGTAGCAGCCCAGCTCTGTGACAAATTAATGAGACTATGGAAGGAAAGCAGTTCTTGCGGGAACAGATTAGAATTTCTTAAATGGGTGATATTATTATTATTCAACAAATGGAGCCTGAGGAGTCTCAGGGATGGTGGGAGGCAGAGAGGGAGGAGCTCAGAATGTTGTTCTGGAAGCTTTGGGATCCCAAGGTTTCTGCGGGATGAGGGGTGGGGTCTTGGGAATGGGATAGAGGCTGAATCCGCCCAATCCCTTCCCAGCTCTAGCGCTGACAGCTGCAGTTCTCCGAAACACCACACGAGGGCAGAAGATCGCCTCCCTACACAGGTTGCCCACCACTCTTCAGGGCTCACCCTGGCTCCTTAGTTCCCAGTATGGTCCCCACCTCATTTCCCAGATGGGGAAACTGAGGCTTAAAGAGGGGAGGCTGTGGCATGGATAACCTTAAAAAGTTACGCTCATCAAAAGAAGCATACAAAAGACCATTTACTGTATAATTCCATTTATAAGAAATGGGCTTTCCAGGTGGCTCAGTTGTATAGGAATCTGTCTGCCGATGCAGGAGATGAGGGTTTGATCCCTGGGTCGAGAAGATTTCCTGGAGAAGGAAATGGCAACCCATTCTGGTATTCTTGCCTGGGAAATTCCATGGATAGAGGAGCCTGGAGGGGGTTGCGAAGAGTTGGATACAACTTCACAACTAAACAACAACAAATTGATGTGAAATATCCTGAACAGGTAAATCTATAGTGACAGAAAGTAGATTCAGGGTTGCCAAAGGCTGGGGGGAGAGCACAGTAAGGACCGACTGGAAAAGGTTTTAGGATTTAAGGATTTCTTTTTGGGGTGGTGAAAATGCTTTGGAATTAGATAGTGGGGATGGTTGCCACAACCTTGTGAATATACCAAAAACCGTTGACATACGCTTTAAAAGGGTGAATTTTATGGCGTAAGAATTATAGCTCAATAAAAAATTAAGTGAAAAAAGAGGGAGAGATCCAACAGTGTCCATGGCCCATAACAGATGCTTCGTTCCAGCCTGGCCTGCCTTCTCATTGTCATGGGTCCACACTGACTTGGGGAGGACAAAGCCTGTTTCTCCCCCTGCCTTCTCGGCCACCAAATCAGCCCCTCCCCTGGGGCCCTCTGCTGACAAATCCAATCCTTGAGTGGAGGCCTTCAGACCTTGGAATCTTAACCCCTGATGCACTTATCCCAACCTAATGTCCACAGAGCCCCCACTGGGGCTAGGGGGGAAGGAGTGATCCCTGAGCCCAGCTCCTGCCCCTAATGTCAACCCTACCTCACCCCAACCCCAATCGAGCTGAGGCAAGTGATCATTCTCTCAGGCCAAACACCTGGGATACTATGCCTGGGAACCCAAAGGGCCACCTAAGCCTAAAACCCAGCCTTGAAAATAACCCTAATCCTGCATCTCACTCCATCTATCCCCCAACCCATTTCTAGCCCCAACCCATCTGCCGTCTTCATCCACAACCTCCCATCCTTAGCACTGCTCTATCCCCACTGGTGCATTCTGTTAACAGATCTTTACTGAGCACCTGCTATGTGCCGGGCATGTATTTAGAGTTATCACGATGAACACAGTAAGCAAAATCTGCATTGAATTTACGTTTGATTGGGACAGTCAGAAAATCCACCAGGGAGAAAGAGGGATTTGATCATTTCAGGTTGTAGAAAGTGCTCTAAAGGAACTGAAAAATCAGAGCAATGTCTCTGGGGAGCGGGGAGCGTACAGGATGGGCAGAAGTGCTTTTCTGGTCGGGAACCTCTCCTTGGAGGAAAGGACGCTGGAGCTGAGACCTGGGTAATAATGAGAAGGCAGGCGTATGGAGACCTGGAGACAGGGGCTTTTAGGCAGAGAGAACCACGGAAGCAAAGCCCTGCCTAGGGCCACCCCCTGAGGCCTCCAACCAGCCCCTGGTCCCAGCAGAACCTTCCTCCATGTCTTTACCCCAGAGTGGGGAACCCAGGAGAGAACTTCGGGGCCCACAGCCAGCATGGGGTGTCTCTGAGGGGGTACCCAGGAGAGTGTTGTCACCTTGGGAGGTGTGAAGAGCAGACTGGGGGGGTTGCCAGTTCCGGTCGGGGTGGATGAATGTGGGGCCTGACCGCAGCCCAACACAGCCTGGCCTAAAAGGGCAGACAGATAACAAGTCCTTCCCGCCCCTGGCCCCAGAGAGGGAGGGGTTTCCTGACAGGAAATTGACCTCCTCTAACCCCCCCTCCTCAGATCCAAGCTCTTGGCAGTCCTGGCTGAAGGAGCCTCAACACAGGACAGCAGCCGGGACAGGAGACACTGAGGAGGAGGTGAGTGTGCAGGAGGAGGGGAGTCACGCGCCCCGCGCCTCTGAATCGGGCGCTGGACCGTAATTGGGGAGAGCGTGTCCCCTGAGGCCAGGAGAGTCTGGGGGCAAAGAGAAACTCTAGGGCCTGACCTGGTGGTGGTGGGGGCGGTGTCAGCCAGCAAGAGGCTAGGGGGAGGAGAGGGGGAGCAGGAGGAGGAGGGTGCAGGGCACGCCGTGGGGACTCTGCCGATCCAGGCTGCCAGGGAGCCACGGAGAGCTTGGAAGCACCAAGGGAGAGGAGAGACACGGTGTCATTGGGTCGGTGTCACTGGGTCGGAAGCGCTCTGAGTTCAGGTGGGAAGGCTGAGGCCAGAGGGGGATGGGCGGTCTGCTCCGTTCCCAAGAGATGGGGTCCCAGAGATGGGAGGGGTGACCAGGGTTGGGATGGAGATAGAGCAGGAGGCGGGATGAGGCTGGGATTGAAGATGTAGGTGAACCTGGAACAGGCCGGGCTGGTGACGGAGTTGTTTGCGGGCAGGGTCTGGATTGGGGTTGTGTAGGACACAGCTGGTCAGGGCAGTTCCCTGATCACAGGCGTGGGACTGGAGGTGATAAACTTCTGCAAACAGGCTGGCCGGCCTGCAAAAGGTTCGGGGCATTGGGGAAAGGCTGGTAGCAAGGAAGAGGAGGAGGAGCCCAAAGAGGGAAGCTCTGGTGGCCAAGACATCCTGCAGGGGGCACAAAGGCTGGGGGGCTTGAGGGATCCCTCGGAAGTGAGTCAGGGGCCCGCACCCGGAGGCCGATGAGGGGGCTGGAGGGGGCAGGATGTTGGAGTCAGGTTGCAGAGGTAGGTGCTGGAGCCAGGAAGGGGAAAGACGTCGGGGTCAGTTTTGGGAAAATGTTGCAGACGGGTCTGAGGATGTTGGAAATGATTTGGCGGGGAGGGGTCCCAGTATAGGGGTGGATGTGGAAGCTGGTGTGGGAATGTCAAATCTTGTTTGGGTGAAAAAAAGATCTAGTTTGAGTGGTGTTGACTTCTGCTGGAGGGAAATCAAAGGCCCCTGTTTTGAGGGGGAGGGGGAGTGTTTTGCGGGCGGAGGAATGATGGAGCCAGTTCTAGGGAATGACAGAGCCATTTTGGAGATGAGGCCTGTGGAGCCCAGCTTGGAAGATGAAAAAGAATCAGTATGTGGGGTGTGTGCATGCATGTGTGTGTGTGTGTGTGTGTGTGTGTGTGTGTGTGTGTGGAGGGGCTGGCACCAATTGCTCATAGCCACAGGGGTTCCAGGCAAGGGTTGCCATGGTGACTGCCTCTTGGGGGGATCGGGGACCATGGAGACTACAGAGAGGCTAGGATGGTGTTTTGAGGAACAGGAGGCTTGAGAGACAACAGCTAAGGTCTGGAGGCTGAAGTCAGGGAGGAAAGAAGTGGGGTCACCACCAGCAAAGGAGAGGCTTGTGCCCACAGCCCAGCCAACTCAGGGCCCCTTCAGCATCGGCTTCCTCCCAGTGCCCCCATGCCCCCCCACACCCAGTGCCCCATCTAGACCCTGTCCCTAGCCTGCTCCGACCCTGTCCTGGTTGAAAGCAGCCGTGTGTCTGGCCAGAGGAGGACGTGGGAACCTCTGACACTCCACACATTTTGTCGTAGTTGCACAGGGGAATACGGTAGGCAGCACTAATCAGAGCCACAGAGACAGGCGTGGACAAATCTCACATGTAAGATGTGAGGAAAGAAAAAGGCAAGTTGCAGGGACACATGTAGTAAGACAGTGTTTATAGAGAGTTTGAAACCACGCAAAACAATATGATATTTCTGGGTACTAGTCTGGGTAGGCAAAGGGATGGCTTTCCTTGGGAGAGGGCTAGAGCAGGCGGGATGAGGGAGGGGTGTGGGAGGCTTCAGTGCCTTTGCAGCGCTTGAGTCTTAGTTCCCTGACCTGTGCCTAACCTATGCCCTTGGCGGGGAAAGCGCAGAGTCCTAACCACTGGTATATGCTAAAGCACTTCAGTCGTGTCCAACCCTTTGCGACCCTATGGACTGTAGCCTGTTAGGCTCCTCTGTCCATGGGATTCTCCAGGCATAATACTGGAGTGGGTTGCCATGCCCTCCTCGGGGCATCTTCCCGACCCAGGGATCAAACCTGCATCACTCACATCTCCTGCGTTGTCAAGCGGGTTCTTTACCACTAGCGCCACCTGGGAAGCCCCCTAACCACTGGACCACCAGGGAATGGTCTGCAATGCGTATTTCTTTGGAAAACAAAAAACTGAACCCAAGAGAGCATATATTTGCATTAGATGTAGCTAGGATCGTAAGCACAAGGGTGTTTAGTAAATTTGTTTTCTATACTTTTCTGACTGTTTGGACTATTTCATTGTTTTCAAAAGTGCCCTTCCGGAACTTCCCCAGCAGTTCAGCGGTTACGACTCTGCCTTCCAATGCAGGGGGTGTGGGTTCAATCCTTGGTTGGGGAACTGAGGTCCCACACATGGCCAAAAGTTAAAACAAAGGAAAAAGAGCCCTTCACGGCTCCTCAGTGCCCTCGGGAGAAAGCTCAGGCCCTTCCTTATGACTTTTGAGGCCCTGCCTAGCCTGCTTTTTGCTGACCTCTCCAGCTTGACTTATCATTCTTCCTCCCCCATGAGAAATGAAGTCCTTGCCCCCTTCCTTTGTTTCCTGTTTGGCCCCCATTCATTCCCAGAGTGCCTGCTCTGGGAGCTGAGGACACAGTGGTGACCCAGACAGTCCTGACTCAGCCCTCTCAGGGCTCACAGACCCAACCCCAGACAGCGATGACCCAGAGTGGGAATATCAAGGAGGGGAGCACCTGATTCAGCCTGGGTATCCTGGAGAGCTTCCTGGAGGTGGCAACATCTGAGCTGGGTCTCAAAGCCTGAATGGACTATGGAGAACAGAGTTCCATGTAGAAGCAGATGTTGAAGCCCAGAGGAGCCTGGAGGAAGAAGGAGGAAAATGTGGGATCATGCTGATGAGGGATACAGCTGGCCAGCCTGAATTTTGTCCTGAGGGCACTGGGGAGCCATGGAGGGTTAAAAGAAGGGGAGGGGCGGGTTCGAGCCCTAACAAGGTCCTCAAAGGTGCACTGGAGGCCTAGAGGCTGGACATCAGGGAGGAGGCTGAAGTAGAGAAGCAGGAGGGGGCTTGGACTAGGGGTAGGAGCCGTGAAGAGGGAGGAGACAGGGATGTAGGAGATGGAATGGGCCAGACTCTGGAAGCTTCCAGCCCCACAGGGACAGAGACAGTCTGCCTTGGCCGCCGCTGTGTTCTCAGTGCCTGCACAGGGCTGGACTGATACAAATACCTAATAAGTGTGTGTGTGTGTGTGTGTGTGTGTATACATGTGTGCATGTACGTGTGTGTGTGGTAAAATCTGTACAACATTAAATTTGCCATATTAGCCATTTTAAAGTGTATAGTTCAGTGGCATCTCATGTATTCACAAGGGTGGTCAAACATCACCACAAATTCCAGAACATCTCCATCCCTCTAAGAGGAAACCCTGTACCCATTAAGTGGTCAGGCCCCAGTCCCTTTCTCCCAGTCACTGGCAACCACTAATCTTTCTGTCTCTATGGATTTGCTTGTTCTGGATCTTTCCCAGTAAGAGTTTGCTGGAGGAATGAATGGGGTAGAGGTGACAGGACTACTGACTGGATGGGGAGGAGACGAAGGTGCCCGAGAGTGTGGACAGGACGCCTGGGTAGATGGTGGGGTGCGGCCTGGGTCCCCATGTAGGAGGGGACCTTCCCCTCTCAGCCTGTTTTCTCCTGGAATAGGAGGGTCCCAGGGCAGGAGTGAGGTAGGGGAAGGGTCTGAACTCCATTGCTCCAGGAAAAGAGCCCAGGATCTAGAATCAGACAGGCCTGGGTCTGGATCCCAGCTTTGTCCCTGAATCACCATGGGACATTAGGCCCTTATGAGCCTCAGTTTCCTCATCTGCAAAATGGGCATAGTGACAGTGCTCAGCACAGGAAGCTGTGCAGATTCTAGGGGTGTATAAGTGCTCAGCCCAGTGCTTGGCACACATGCTTCAAAGTGCTGGGGACACAAAGGCTCTGTCGTCAGTGTCACCCACCACCAACAATACCGATGGGCCATTTCCACCCCTCCTGCCCCCAGGCCCTCTCCGGTCAAAATGCCCATCCTCAAGAGTCTAGGGATGGCAGACTCTAAGGTGCCCCGGGCAGGGACACTGCCTCTGAGGTCCTCTCGGAACCCCTTTGAGGAAGTCTCAGGACTGGAAGAAGAGGAGGCTGCGGAGCTGGGGGCTCTGCCGAATGGAACGTCATGTCGTCGTCGAGCCACCCTGGAGAAGCTGGCAGGCCTGTCCCCCTTCCGGCTGGGTAAAACCCCTGGCCGGCAGGCGGGCAGCCCCAGGGATGGGCAGCCTCGCTCTTTCCTGGGCCGGGTGCTGTTGCCAGGGATTCGCAGGAGCTCAGCAGACTTCGGCCTCCTGGCCAGGCTTCAGGGGAGCCGAGCCCAGGGCGATGAGGAGGCGGCTGGAGAGGCTGCACGGAGACTGGCCTTCCTGAGACTGGGGCGTGGGCCCAAGCCCCTGCGGGCATCACTGGCTGAGAGGGTGGTGCCCGCAGGTGAGGCAGCTCCCGAGCCCCCGCCCAAGGTCCCAGAGCCCCCAAAGGTGAAAGAGCCCTTGTCAGGTGAGTTGGGAGCCCTGGCTCAGACCTGAGAGAACCAGTGTCTCTACCTGTGACATCACTGTTTCCATCCGCCCACCTCCACGGACAGGGCCAGCCGTCCCTCCTGCGGTCCTAATCTCCATCGTCAAGCTCCAGCTTCAGCCCCATCTCCACCCCCAGCCCCAATCTGTCCCTTTCTCCACCTGCCACCTTCAACCTTGCCCCGTGGTCCAACAACAATCAAATCACCAACTCTGGTCTCATCTCCTCCAATGCCCTCCCTGTCTCCAGTATCAATCCTCTTTCCCTTACTCCCCTCAAATTCAGCCTCAATCCCATCTCCTTTCAAAGTATCCACATTTGACCTTGACCTTAAACCCCTCCCTAACCTCCACAGTCCACCCTATTCCCATCCTTAGCCCCAATTCTGGCCCCAAACTCCAACCCCCACCTCAACCTCCTCCTCCATCATCAATCTCTTCTCTTCTTCCATCCCACTCTGAACTCCAACCCTAACTCCACCCCAATCCTAAACCCCCAGCCCCAGCCTCCACCTTCAGCTTCATCCCTACTTCCACTTATACCCAAGTTTCATCTTCAAGCTCACCCCCATGCCTGATGTCCCCCTCCATCTCCCGGCTACATCCGCCCAAACCCATCACCACCTGGGTTAGTTTTCTGTTAGTACACAGACTGGCTGACTGAAGACCACAGACGTTTATTCTCTTGCAGTTGAAGAGGTCTGAAATCGAGGTGTTGGCAGGGCCACGCCCACTCTGAGGCCTGCCTGGCCTCTGCCACCTTCTGGCACTCCGCTAGCTGCATCCGCCTGTGGCCTTCTCTGTCTTCACCTCATCTTCTCTGTGCCTGTCGGTCTTGGTGTCCAAATGTCCCTTCTTACAAAGATGACAGTCACACAGGGCCCACCCTGTTATCCCATTTTAACTTGATGACCTCTACAAATGACTTATTTCCAAATAAGATCCCATTCTGACGTATTACGGGTTAGGGCTTCACATATCTTTTTTTTTTTTTGAGGTTGGAGGGGGGACAAACACAATTCAACTCACAACACCACTTTAGCTGTATCCTCAACCCCAGCTGTACCCCAAACCCCAGTGTCTTCCTTGGTGCCTTTCTGGTTTCCAGTCACACTTATTCCAAACCCATCATCCGTCTCCACCCTGAGACACATCCACACGCTTATTCTCAACCCATCCCTTTTTCCAAATGCCATCTTTAACCTGAGAGCTATGCCCAACACCATGACAGCTGCCAAGCGGTCCAGTCCCTTGCTGCGGCCAGTTCCTCGTCTCTTAGCCCACCGCTCAATCCCGGTTCCTCGCCTCTTAGCCCACCACTCAATCCCGTCCCTGTGTGCAACTCTTTCCCCGTTCCATCTCACTCCCACCCCCCAACCCCAGGTCTATCTCAGTGTCCCCCTTCAACCCCACTCACCTCCCCAACTTCCTGGTTCAGGAAGTCGCATTCCCAGCCCCAGTTTTCAACCTTAACCCAAACTCATCCTCTCAGTCCCAATCCTAACCACCCACTTCCAGCCTCCAACTTCAACTCTCCGCATTCCTAACCCCAGTTCACCTCCAGGCGTCTTTGAACTCACCTCCTTCTTTCCATCCTCACCATTGCCTCAACTCATCCCCAGCCCCATCCTTACCCCAAGCCCAGACATGATCCTCAACTCCTTCCCCACCTCCCTCTTCAGATTGCAGCACCACCCTAGCTCTCCTGAACTCCCGCATCCCAACCCCCACCTTCACCGGATCCTTATCTCCAGCCCCAACCCTGAGGCCTTGTCTCTATTCCCCGACCCCCACCCCTGGCCTCCCCCCACAGACAGCCCTTGCTGCCCCAGCAAGGGCTCCATCCTCTGATGCCTTCCACATCCTGCATCAGAGGCTATTTCAGCCTGGCGCCCTAGGGACTGGGAGGGCACTGCAGGGAGGGGCAAAGCGGGTGAGTGGAGCCCCCGCCTTCTGGAAACGGATGGGCAGAAATAGCACTGGCCAGGAAACAGTTTCTCTGCCAGGGAGGAAGGGGAGTGGGGGGAGGTGTTGGGGGTAACCCTGGGCCACTGGGACCCTGCTTCTGCCTTCACTCAGAGGCCTCTCAGCCCCTCAGAGGACCCCCCTCTCCTGGGGGAGTGTGAAATCGCCAGAGAACCAGATCACCCCCACAGTTGTCTGCACCCCAAAAGCCCTACCTATGGTCCTCACATCCTCCTCCCACCTCCAGGCCCCCATCTCTCCCCTCACCTGGATCTGACTGCCCTCCCTCAGCCTCTCCACTTTCTCTGATGCCTTTTAAAAAAATCTTGATGCACGTTTCTATCCTGCCCTCAGCTCCCCAACTCCTCCCCACATCCTAACCCACCCCCTGATACTCTCTTCCCCAAGCCCTAATCCTTTCCTTCTTCCTCAAACCCTACCCCCATCTTACTCTGACTCCCCCATCTTATCTTCCTCCTAATTAGACACCCTCTAGTCTTTTGACCTCCTTCCCAAATGGAGACTCCCTCTCCCATCACCAAACCCCTTCTTCCCTCCCCAACCCTCTCCTGTCTCCTTTTTCCTGACTCTCTCTCTCTGCCTCCTTCATCCCCTGTCCCCCATCCTCCCCTCCCCAAGTCCTGACCCCTCTCCTCATTCTCTCCATTCTCCTCATCTTCCTCCCTTGACCTCCTCCTCCACCTCGCCTCCCACCTTGTCCCATTCTTCGCCCCCTTCCGCCCCGTTTTCCCGCCCCTGATCGCCCACTTTGCGCCCACAGTGTTGGAGATCCTGAGCTTGATCCAGCAGCGTGAGCTGGCGCGGGCCGACGAGCACATCTTGGAGCTAGAGGCCGAAGAGCTGGCGGCGTCGGGGGGCGGCGCGCCCGGGCCGCCCAAGGCCGAGGGCGCGGGCGGCGGCCGCCGGGCGCGGGACGTGGCTCTGCTCTACGAGGCCCTGCAGCGCGAGATGTGGGCGCTGGTGCGCGAGACGCTGGCGGGCCCCGGGCTGGGCGCGGGCTCCGGGGCGGGCGCCGTGGCGCAGCTGGGCCAGGTGTTGGTGCAGGAGGAGGCGGCCGACGGGCGCCGGGGACCCGAGGCTGCCCGCAAGCTGCGCGCCCGCTGGGCCGAGGCGGTGGCGCGCGCGGCCCGGGAGCGCCTAGAGGCGGCGGCGCCCGGGGCGCCCGGGGGCCTGGCCGGGCAGCTGGAGGCGCTGCGGGGACGGCTGCTGGAGGACATGGGCGTCGTGCGGGGCCGCCTGGCGCCCTCCTACCCAGCCGGCCTGGGCGCCTTCGGCACCTACCTGCGCGGCTACCACGGCGCGCTGGCCGAGTGGATCGGGGCCGCCGCCCGCCGGAGGCTGCCGCTGGCCGACCGCTACGCGCTGCTGCACTGGCACAACCAGGTGTACCCCAGGTGAGCTGCGGACCAGCGACCAGCTGCCCGAAGTCCGCAGAACGCCCCTCCCTCCACCCCGTCCAGTCCCGGCCTTCTCAGCTCCTAAGGGCCCTGGACTTTCAATCCTAGAACTTGAACGTCTTTGACCCTTCCAGACTCGGCGCTGGTGACATTTACGTTTCGAGAGTCTTATGGCTCAGCACGCTTTCCACGCTAGAACTCAGCAACAGGAAGCCTCTGGTCATAGCACCATACACGAACCTTAGAATCCTCAACACTTGGACTCTTAGAATTTTAGCAACGCCCACCCTTCTAATCTGAGAAGCTTAGCACCAGTGACCCTTGTCCTGCTGAAATCTTGGCACTGTTGACCCTTAGAATTCTAGAACCCATACAGCACTCTAGCCTTCAACCCTAGGGCACTAGCGCGGATGACTCTTCCAATCTTAGAACTTTAGAACTGATGACATTTTCAATTCTAGAACCTTGGCGCTGATGAGCCTTTTGAGTCCTATACCTTAGCTTTTTTTTTCTGGTCTGCCATGTAAGGCTTGTGGGATCGTAATTCCCAGACCAGGGACTGAACCCGCCCTCAGCAGTGAAAGCTCAGAGTCCTAACCACTAGACCACTCGGAAATTCCCTATCCCCTCTTTGGATCCTAGAACTTTGACACTGTTGATCCTTCACAGTTTTAGCCTCTTGAATTCTATAATCTTAGCATCTAGAACCTGAGTACCATTGACACCTCCAGTCCAAGAATTTTATAACCATCGAGGCTTTGGACCTTCAAACATTCCATTCTTGTGGCCAGAGGATGGCATAACATTATTAGCAATAACTGGGTCACTAGGGGCTCCAGGGAAAAGGGATCAGCCACACCCAAACCACACACTGGAAGGAGAGGGAGTGGGTGGTTCCTCATCAAAATCAGGGTGCTGACACCAGAATAGTAAGGCAACAGTTACCCCCAAGCCACATCCCATTTGGGAGTATCTGTTCATGACGCTCTCATGCCGACTGTCACAGGGGGAGGCAGAATAGGGAGCCTGGGATGTGAGATGTCAAGTCTGACTTTTAGGGAGATGGGGCTTCTGGCTGAGAGGATGCCCTGAGCCAAAGGCTGGTGTGTGGGGGGGTTAGTGGGGAAGTGTGGTGAGAGCGATGGCATGGTACAGGCCGGGGCATGCAGAAGGGCAGAAGCCAAGGGGGACGGCTGACACTGGAGGCCTACCAGGCGAGGCGAGGCCGCAGGGACTAGGGGCAGAGGTGGAAGGGAGCTTCTGTCCTGTGAACCTTTGGTGGGTGAGACCTTGCGTGCCAGATCCTCACGTCTGGACTTGATCCCTCCAAGTCTTGCCCGGACACCATCCATCAGGGAGCTGACTCAGAGAGCTGGAGCCAAGGGAGCAACAATTCCAGAGACTTCCTTTGAGGGATGAGCAAAGCTGGCCCCAAGGGAGGAAGGGAGTGGCTCAGGTCACAAACACAGAGAGCGAGAGCGTGAAGGAATGAGTGTGGGGAGGGGTTCAGTTGTCCAGCCTCAGCTCTCACAGACCCCCTGCCTCTTTCCCCCACTCCTAGAGAGGTCCTGGGTCTGGTGGACATGGTTGCTCTGGAGAACGGGGAGCTGGGGCCCCTTCTGTCGCCCGGCACCCTTCGTGGCTTGGAGGATGAATGTGTCACAGACGTGAAGGTACCCAGAACTTGGCATTAGTGATCTGGAAGCGGGAGGCACTCTGCAGAGGGGGGTGGGGGTTACACTGGGCTTGGGGGGGCCTCTCCCCTCCCCCTTTCCCTTTCCATCTCCCTTTTCCCTTTATGGACTTCTGAGTTTTGTCCAAAAGAGAGAAATGTAAGCCCATACTGATCCATTCTGTCTCATGTTCAGTGTATCTCAAACACCCAGCCAGGCATAGGAACACTCGGTAAAGGTTCAATATATTCGGACACTTCAAATCTTACAGCAAGACAGAGTTGGTCATAGGACCTCAGCTCACAGACTCAAGGACTCACAGAAAGAGGGCATCGAAACATCTTTGCAGGATTCATGTTGATGTATGGCAAAACCAATACAATATTGTAATTAGCCTCCAATTAAAATAAATTTATATTAAAAACATCTTTGCATATAAGCAGGGCTGATAGTAAATAAACATGCTTAATGATTGGCATAGTTACTGCTAAGCAGAATGGTCCTGCTGTAAACACCCATCCCAGCCGCAGCTGTGTTTCTGGTCTAAAAAGCCAGTCCTGCCTCAGCCACAGAAGTCAGAATCTTTGCAACTCTAATTCTAGTTGCAATTCTGATTCTAATTAGTTCAATTCTAAACTTGAAGCTTTGAAATTTAGACTCGAACAAGTCTAGATACTCATACTCACTGAACTGAAGACAGGGCAGGACTAGAGAATCAGAGATGTGTAAATCTGAGAACCTCAGATTCTTGGAATTCTTGACTCACAGAATTTGGAAACCCTGAGCGAACTATTTTGCGGAAGCTGAGAGCAGAGTCTTAGAATCATCAGATAATGAGAGAATAAACCCTCAAGCCCTCTGCCTATTAGATGGGGGTGCCTTAAAACCACAGACTCTTAATATCAGGCTCCAAACTGTAGGCTTAGGAATGGAAAGGGCTGGGGCAGTTTTCTGGGCCAGCCCCTCTCTCCAGTGTTGCCCTGATGAGCTCACAGGTAGACTCCGGACCTGCTGGGGCCTAAGGTATGGAGATTGCGGTGGGAGAGGCTCGCGGGGTTCTGACGCCTGCCTCTGCCCTCCTCCAGGCTCAGACGCGGGCAGCCCTGCTTCGAGTGCTGCAGGAGGATGGGGAGCACTGGGGGAGCACGGAGGACTGGTCCAGCAACCTGGCCCAGGACGTGTGTGAGGTACGGGGCGGGGAAGAAGAGGGCGAATCAGCTGGGGTGGGCCACTGGGACCTGGCTCCCTCCTCACCCCCTCCTTACACCCCCCCCACCCCGGACCATGCAGCTGCTGGAAGAGCACACAGAGCGAGCGCCCCGCATCAGCCAGGAGTTCGGGGAGCGGATGGCCCACTGCTGCCTAGGAGGGCTGGCGGAGTTCCTGCAGAGGTACGGAGGACTGGGGATGGGGGTGGGCATCTGGACCCGGGATCCAACAGAGAGAGGACAGATGAAAGTGAATCGAGTCAAGATGGGCAGGAAGGGGCGCCTCTGTAGGGATCCCAGGCTTTGCTGGGCTGACTGCCCAGCCAGGGACCCTTATCCTGCAGTGCTCCCATCTGTCTGCCGTTTCTCCTCCCACCAGCTTCCAGCAGCGTGTGGAGCGATTCCATGAGAACCCAGGAGTCCGCGAGCTACCACCCGACACCTACATCAGCAGGACCATCTCCCTGGTCAACTGTGGCCCCCCTCTGAGGTGAGAGCATCCACAGGGTATGGGGGAGATGCCAGTCCAGGGTGACAAGCTCAACTGGGGTGCCTGGATCCTGGATGGGGTGGCCCCGAGAGGCATACACAGGGGACCTGAGAATCCTACGACCTGGGAGTCCTAGAAAGAACCGCAGCACCACTAGATTATAGAGTAATGGAAACCTGGGGGTGTTGGAATCCCAGGAACCTAGAAGCCAGACTCTAGGAATTATTTTTTTTTAATGTTTTTGTCTTACTTGTATAGTTGATTTACAATGTTGTGTCAATTTCTGCTGTACAGCAAAGTGATTCAGTTATATTACTTCCCCTTTTATTGACTTATTTTTAAGTGAGTTTTTAAAATCGGGAATGCATTCAAGATACAATAGGGCATACAATGAAAAGCTTCCCTCCGTTACTCCTCTGGTCAAGTTATTACTAACGTCTCCCATATCTTTGCAGGGTTATTTGATACATTTTCCAGTAAATATGTGTAAATAAATGTATATATGCAGAGGCAAGCTTCATGCATATGCAGAGATGTGTATGCATATGCATATTTCAAACATACACAAGTAAATATATTACTATGTACATACATATTATTTCTTCCTTAAAAAAAAAAAAAGAAATACAGGGACTTCCCTAGCAGTTAAGACTCTGTGCTTCCACTGCAGGGGACGAAATTTCGATCCCTGGTGGGGAACTAAGATCCCACATGCACATGCCTTGCATCATAGCCAAAAAAAAAGGGGGGTGACTCCCCCCAAAATAGAGATGGTAGAATACTGAACACACTCTGTCCTTTTCCCTTTTACACCTTGGTGGTCTTTCTGTGAGCACCTGAAGAGTTCCCACATTCCTCTTTCATATCTGAAGTGTTGTCCACTGTCTGGATCTGACATCATTCATTTAATCTATCCGGAGTGGGTGGACAGTGGCCTCCACCCTTTTGTAGAGAAAAACTTGGCACAAGTTTGGGGACTCAGGGATATGTTCTCAGAAGGGGGTCTGCTGGAATTTGGGCAGAAAGTCCCAAATGCCCTCCAAACCGGGTTATTCTCCTTTCAGTGATGGAGATGGCCATCAACTGTTACAATGACAGAAAATGAGAAGGGTAGCATTTTAGAATTATAGTCCTTTAGAATCACAGACTTTTAGGATGGAGGCGTCCCCACTCTCACCCAGAAAGCACCAAGACAAAGAGACCCAGAGAGACCGCTTCCTCCCCATTACATCCCCCTAGACTCCCAGACAGTCCACAGAGCCCCCCAAATCCCCAACCCTCCAGACATCCCCCGATATTTCTCGCCCCAGACCCTCCCCAGAGCCCCTGACTTCCACCAGCTCCTCCTCTGACCTGTCACCCCTGTGACCTACAAAATAGGGTCCGTCTAAGGGGAGACAGGTCCAGACAGTTGGGCTGAGATGTTTGGGTCCGTGACTTTTGGTTCCATGGATCCCTGCAGGGCTCTGGCGGAGCGCCTGGCCCGAGTGGGGCCCCCCGAGAGTGAGCCAGCCCGGGAAGCAGCCGCCAGCGCTCTGGACCGCGTGATCCGACTCTGCCACCGCATCCTGACCGACCTGCTGTTCCAGGAGCTGCAGGTGAGAGGCCATGGGCTGGGGTGGGGCCAGGGTAAGGGGGCGCCCCCACCTCATCCTGCAGCTCCTTTCAGCCCATGACTCAGTGTTTGGGAAGCAGAGTGGGTGGGGTGGGGTAACAGCTATATCTGGGTGGTTTAGGGGGGTAGGGGGTGCAGGAAGGAAGAGGCAGGAGGACATGGTCAGGGGAGGATGGCCATCAGCAGGAAGGGGCCTTGGGGACTGGGTGGAGCTCCTCGTCACCGAGGTCCCCCAAATCCCTGCCCAGCCTCTCCTAGTTCCAAGAGCCCCATTTACTCATCTCTGGGCTCCTGCACATGCGCAGAGGGGACAAGGTTCAGAAGGAGTGGGGGGCTGGTGGGAACACTGGGGAACAGAACTGAGCATTGTGCGTGTCCCTGCTTGCAATTGGTGCTCAGTCCACATTGTATACCAGATTGTGTCCCACCTCTGCTTAGAACCCTCCATGGCTCCCAGCTCTCTCTGGGCAAAAGCCAAGGTCCTCGCTGTGGCCCCCCAAGGGCCTGGATGGTCTGCCTGTTCCCCCTCTGACCTCATCTCCTCCCGCTTCCCTCCTTGTTTATTACACTCCAGCCACATCCACCCGCCAGGCCAACTGCTCCTTAACGTGTCAGACACATTCCAACTTCAGTACCGTTGCACCTGAGGGTCCCTCTGCCTGGACTTCTCTTCCCTCAACAGGCCCAGAGCTCCCTCGCTCACCTCCTTCAAGTTTTGACTCAAATGTCACCTTCTCAGAAGGACCTCCTCTGACTGTCCTATTTAAAATAGAAGCCCCCTGAGACTCTCCCTCACCCCCCCGCCCCAAGCTCTGTTTGTCTCCAAAGCACTTATCACTACCTGCCATGCTATATCCTTCGCTTTTTTTTTTTTTTCCAATCTGTCTCCTCCCATTGGAATGTTAGCTTCTCAAGGGCAAGGATTTGTTGGAATGCTTCTAAAATAACTTTCTTGTAATGGAAAATTTCAAACATACACAAAAGTCAGCAGAATGACCTCCCGTGGACCAGCTCCAGCAAGTATCAGCTCCACCTTCCCCCTACCTCTCCTGCCCACTGGTTTCTTTTAAAGCACATCCTTGATATCCTATCATCATCCATCAGCACTCCAACCTGTATCTCCAAAAAGATAAGGAATCTGGCCTTAAAAAAAAAAAAAAAACATAATTCACTGCCACTCTCCTGCCTAACAAATGGAACAATCAGTCCTTAATATCATCACATATCAATCAGAATTCAGATTCCCCCCAAAGGCTTATGATGATCACGTGCTTGGAGTTTTGTTTATCTCATTTTGCACTGTGTCCCCAAGAGTTCTCTGATGTGCTCCCAGTGATCCACGCAGGGCTGGGCCATGCAGGAAAGGTTCAGAGAATGTTTGTTGAATGACTCAATGGACAAGTATGGGAATGAAAGTAAGTGAGTGTGGTGGAGGAATTAGGTACAGTTTTTATTCCAGGCCTGGCGGTACCACTTCCAGGTAGGGGGTCTTGGGCAAATGGCTTTCCCTTTGGGGTTGCTGTTTGCTCATCTGGAAAATGAGCACAGCCTTCTCAGATGGCTGTGTGGAAGCAATGGGCTTGCGGCCATAAAGTGTTTAGCTCTCGGGTACTGATCATTGTGATCTTCGTAAATGTACAGAGTTCATAGCATCAGCAACACTTCCTGAGTCAAGTGCTGTACTAAGAGTGACGGCTCGTTTGATTCACACACCTGCTTTTTAACAAAAGCCCACATTTTTGGAGGATCAGAAAACTGGGCTACTGTGGGATGAGAAGGCAGGAAGGGGGTGCAGGGCCGAATGGGATAGGATCCTGCTTCGGGCCCTCATGGACACCAACCTCAAAGGTGTTTGGGGACCTCCTGCTCCCAGTGTCCACCCAACAGCAGCATCTCCCCTCGCTCCTCCCAGCCTCCATCTCAGGGACAGACCCACTCCCCATCCCACCTCCAGGATCCAGATGCCTCCCGTCCCTCCCCCAACAGGCGACCACCCACTACGTCCTATGCATCTGCTACCTGTATTCTCCTTGCCTCCTCCTCATCCCTTCTGTCTCCTTCCAGACCCCCCATTTCTGCCTCAGTCTTGCCCCTTCCCAGCCATCTCGGTGAAGCACAAAGCTGATCTGCTCCCTCTCCTGCTCAGAACCTTCCATGGCTCCCCAGTACCCTCAGGAGAAACCTGGAGATCCTCACACAGCCCGGGAGGCTTGTGTGTTCTGCTCCGTTCACCTGGCCAGCCCCATCTGTCTACTGGGCAGTCATACATGACCTTCCCCTTCCTTGCTAACCCTGACTCCTTTCCCTGCTTAGATTGGCCCTTAGCTTGGTTTAACACTCTGCTGCCTCTTAAGTAATTATTTTTGAACAAAGGTCTCGCATTTTCACTTTGCATTGGGCCTGTGAATTATCTAGATGGTTTTGCCAGCCACACTGACCTTTCTGGCCCTCTGACCTGCAAGCCCATCTGAAATCTGAATCTTCTTCACACTGGCTCTCCCCTGGATTCAGCTACTGCCTCTCCCACTCCTCACTTGGCTAACAGTGACCATCTTCTGCGCCTCAGCTCTGGGGACCCCTCCTCCAGGAAGCCCTCCTTGACTCTCTATGCTGACTCAGCCATTCTCCTCTGGATTTCCTAACCCCCTGGAAATGGGTCTGTCTCCCCTTCTGGACTGTGAGGCCCCAGGGAGGCAGGGCTGGACTGTCTCTGGCACTGCTGTATCCCCAGCACTGTGCAGGAGCAGAGTTTGGGGAACAAATATTGAATTGCTAAGTGAAGAAAGAGGGTGGAAAGGAGGCGAGCCTCGAACCTCTGCCCACTCTTTCCCACCCAGCCGCACTTTAGCAAGCTGATGCGCAGGAAGTGGCTGAACAGCTCGGAGGCCCTGGATGGCATCGTGGGCACGCTGGGCGCTAAGGCCCTGGCGCTGCGCAGAATGCAGGATGAGCCTTACCAGGTGCGTCTGCTTGGGCGGGGGAGGGGTGCGGGGTGGAACCCGGGCGGCCGCGGGGCGAGGGGCGGAGGGGAGCCAGAGTGCTCGGCTGGGAGAGGCCTCTTCTAGGTGGGGAGCAACTCTATCAGGGAGAGATAGGTGGCGCTCAAGCTGGGGTCTGCGCGGAGGGCGCCCACGGGTATGTGGTATAGCCGGGGAGGGGTTGCCGGCAGGGTTGGGGCCTCTGGGAGTGGAGCTCCGGAGAAACCCGGAAGAAGGCTGGGATGGGGCATCCTTTGGGGGCCGGTGGGCTCGCGGGCTGATCAGGGGAGCAGGTCGGGGGTTCCCCAGAAGGAGTCAGGAGGACTGCCTGGGGACTGGGGGCGGGGAGGGGTTCCCGTAGGGTGCCCGGAGTGGGCGCGGGCGGGTGGGAAGCGGGGAGAGAGGGTCATCAACAGCTCACACTCCCTCGCGGCTTCCCGGGTCCCCAGGCGCTGGTAGCTGAGCTGCACCGGCGGGCGCTCGTCGAGTACGTGCGGCCCCTGTTCCGCGGGCGCCTGCGCTGTGGCTCCGCGCGGACCCGCAGCCGCGTGGCCGGAAGGCTCCGGGAGGACGCCGCGCAGCTGGAGAGGCTGTTCCGACGGCTGGTCAGTGCGGTCAGAGGGCGGGGGGGCTCCGAAACCAGGAAAACCGGGAATCTGGGGACTCGATAGCCGGGGGCGGGGGCTTAGAATGAGACCCGTACCCAACTGTAACACTCTGATCTCTGCCCTCTGCGGGTAAAAAGTCGGCTTTCTCCCGGCGGCGAGAGCTCAGTCAGGGCTCAAATGAGAAAAAAATGGTCCCTATGCGTTGTTGTGGCGATTAGATAAGTTAAAGGGGCTTAGGACCTGGAATCCTGAACATTAGCTATTATTACGAGCACAGAGAGTCGCTAAATGTGACAGAAACTCAGGACTTGAGCGCTCCCAAATCCAAGCATTTAAAATCAGCAAATCTTATTTGTACCCCGTTACAATCAGCAAGACCGGAAGAGTCTCACCCAGGCTATCCGGGGAGTTTCTAACCTAGAGTTCTTGGAATTTTCTTGTTAATTTGTGGGGAGATAACTGTAGGTTCACACGGGGTTATAAGAAAGTGCAGAGAGAGATCAATGACATACTTTGTCCAGTTTCCCCCAATGCTAACATTTGTCCCTGAGCCCCAAATTAACTACAAACAGTAGATTATATTACGGATTTTCCTTCAAATTTCCAAAGGTTCCAGATAATCTCTGACTACAGCCCGCCCTATGCCTGGTTTTACCGACGAGAAAACCTCGGGGCCTCGGGAGAGGGTGGTTACGAAAGGGTAAGCGTTGACGGGGGCGAGGTTGTGAGCCCGGGGTCCTCTCTCAACTGCAGGAGTCCCAGGCCTCGTGGCTGGACGCCGTGGTGCCCCGTTTGGCCGAAGTTCTCCGCCTGGAAGACACGCCGAGCATCCAGATGGAGGTGGGGGTGCTGGTGCGGGACTACCCGGACATCAGGTGAGATCCCCACCCCACCCCCCCACGGCCGCCCTGGCCCTTTCTGCCGCCGGCAGGGCCGAGGTCTCCCGCGAGCCCTGGCATATCCGTCCGTGCGTTTCCTGCCTCTTGGGCGAGGGAGGGAGGCGGCGAGCGTGTCTGACGGCCGTTTCCTGCTGGAAACCAGGGCATTATTAATACGATTTCCCTCCTTCTGCCGCCGCCGTCGCTGCCGCCGCCGCCACCAGGGCTCACAAACAAACAAGCAGTCACAGGAAGCCCGGGGCAGGGGGGCCGCGGGGCCGCCCGGCCGGCAGGAAGGGCCGGCCCATCAGGGGAGCCGCGGGGGACTCGGGGACACGCAGGGGCGCACGGGCGCACACGCACTGGGATAGTGGCAGGGGCCGCTCAGGTCCTGATGGACTCTTTCCTTTGTGATCCTCTCTGAGCCTCAGTCTCCCGCTTCTGATCCATGGGGACAATAGTTCTCTTTTCATGATTAACGAGGGATGATTTACCATCCTCCGTGGTAACAGCAGTGACACCACCAGTTCTTGTTTATTGAGTCCTTAGGTCAGACCTAAAACAGCCTTGCACACACTCGCTCTATAAGTAAGAGTTATTTTAGAATGGAAGCTATTTTAGAAATTCTTTGCAGGTAAAAGGCAAGCACTGTTCTGAGAGCTTAGCACCATCGGAGGCAGGCAGAGAGTAACTAGCTGACACCAAATGTCACAGCTAGCCAGCAGCAAAGTCTGGACTTGAACCCAGGCAGTAGGCCCTAAAGCTGGTGCTCCTGACCACCGCACAACACTGCCGCTTGCATAAGGTGGTGGTGGCGGTAGTCCCACAGCGTTGGGCAGACAGACATTCTGTATTCAGAGAGACACACCCCACAGGACCCCAGAGTACCGCTGGGTTTAGGGTCAGGACTTGGGGCTGAAGGTAAGGACTCTGGAGCTGATTCAGGATGAATAGTTCTGGTTGTGAGGTGGGGGACTTGTGTCCTTGGGAAACCACAGCATCCCAGAGTTGCATGGCATTCCTGCTGAGCTGGGGTTTCTGAACTTGAATCTGAACTTGGATATACAGCCCACCAGCTGCATATCCAAGTTTGAAAGGTCTCCAGCTGGCCTGGGAGGAGGGGTTCCAGAGCTGAGTTAGGGGGGCCACGTTTTGAAGCTCACTTGAGCTGGAAGGTTCTTGAATCCCATTTTAGATTAGTGTTTGGGAGCTATGGGGATTTTGAATTTGGAATGTGGACAGGTGAAGATGCTGAGGTGGATTGAAGGGGGTGGTAAAGACCCCAGAACCTTGTTTGAAATGAAAGTTCTGGAAATGAATGTTGGGTGCAGGGTATTGAATTGAAATATGGTGGTTCTGGAATTGCGTTTTGGATCCAGGATCTAGAGCTGAGATCGGGTGAAGGGGAGGTTCTAATGTGTTGCATTTAGGGCCGAGGGTTGTGGAACAGAATTAGTTTTGACAACAGAGTTTCTGGTGGGAGTGAGGGTCCCCAAGGTGAATTTGGGGTTCTGGGGGAGAATTTTGCTTGGTAACAATTCCAGGAATGGGCTAGTGGTGAAGTGAGTGTTCTGAGGTTGAATTTGGATGAGAGTCCAAACAGCAGTGGTGGAGAATATTCTAGACCGGGTGTTGGGGTGAGGTGAGGGTTAGGATAGGGATGGGGGTGAGCACTTCCAGGCTAGATCTGAGGGATGATGTGGAGCCGTGTGAGATGAAAGTGAAGGTGAAGTTAAGGGTTGCTACAGAGTCCAGAGCTGAAACAGGCGCGAGAGTAGCAGAATGGTCATTCAGGAGTGGTCTGAGCTCCTGAAGGGGTGGAGATGGAAGGTTATTTTAATCAAGAACTGATATGGGGTGAAGAGGAAGATGCTTGTGCTGGTTTTGGAGGTGAGGGTTCTGGAATCCACTGTGAGTAGGGGGATTTGGAACTGGTTGGAAGGGAAGTTCTGGAGGGGGGCTGGTGGGATCTAGGGGAGCTGGTGGGAAGGGAGGATCTGGGGGGAACTGATACGGAGGAGGAATATGGAGAGAGCAAAGGGGTTCCAGAGCTAAGACAAGTTCTGGAAGAGATGGCTGGGGGGCAGGGTGGGTATCCCAGGTGGGCTGGAAGTATATCTGGAGGCCCCCATGCACCTGTCCCCTCCTCCGCCCCCAGGCAGAAGCACGTGGCAACGCTCCTTGACATCCGTGGTCTGCGCCACACGGCCGCCCGCCAGGAGATCCTGGCAGTGACCCGGGACCTGGAACTCTGCGAGGTGGCAGCCCTGTCCCCACCTAGGGACCGTGCCTTCTTCGCAGACATCCCCGTGCCCCGGCCGCCTGTCTGCCTAAGCCTCCCCCTCTTCCTGGGCCGCCTCACCCTCTCCCGGCTGGCCTGCCTGCCGTGGCCTCGGCCTCCGGCTCCGTCTCCATTACGGCGGCCCCAGGCCCGACGCTGAGACTCTCCCAACCCCACCTCAGTGCCCCCCATCTTTGCTGCTGACAGACCATCCCCCCCGACCCTGACTCGACTCCTAGCCTGGCACCACAGACGCCTGGGCTGGCAAGATCCTTAGCGGTCTTCTCTCCTACCCCCAAACTCCCTGTTCCGAGGAGAAAGCGGCTAAAAGGAGCAAGGACTTTCCCAAGGCCATGAAGCCCGTTCCCAGCACCAGCTCCCCAGCCCAGCATGGGGTGGGTGGCGTTTTGGAAGGCTGTACACAAATATCCCAGGCCCCCCCCTTTCCCCTCACCTCAAGGTCTGGCCTCAATCCAATGTATTAAGGAACGTACGATACTTAGAATAAAGAGGTTTCTATTTAACACAAGGAAGGGCTGAGTCCCCAGTGTGTGGGGGGAGGAAGGACTGGGGCAGGGCCCAGGGCCAAGGGCTTCTCACACACCCAAGGCCGGGCTAGGGTCCAACTCCTGGGCAGAGCAGTGGAGGCCGCGGGAGGCCCTGCAGGACTGGAGCAGCCCTGCCGTCCCATTCACACCAGGTCCCCGAGGCTGCGTGACTCTACGGCAGGCCCTCGGCCTCTCTGGGCCAGCGACCCTCATTTTGTCCATCCCCAAGTGCCTTCTCTCCTGGGCCCAGTGGTCCCACCTTGGCACACACCCCCTCCCCCATCCTCAGGCGGGAAGCGGTATCAAGAGAGGAAGGAGGTTGGGGGCAGGGCTGGCGGCATCCAGGGCGCCCTCCTGGGTTGACGCAGGAAAATCTCAGGGTGGGAAAAATTCCAGCCTCTCACCCCCAGCCCTGCCGCCGGATCCTAGTCCCCACGGAGACCTTGAGGTGACCTCCTTGCTGACCCCTACCCCTCCGGCCCAGTTGGACAGGCTGTGATGGATGCTTCCTGGCATGGCTTTTTTTTTTCTTTCTGCAAAGTCGGAAGAAGGAGGCAGCCAGGGGTCAGAGTGGAGGCTGGGGTTGGAACCTCATGCACATTTGAACTCACGTTTGACGTCTGACGGTCTCTTGGAGCCCCAGGGCTGTGTGATGCCAGGCAGGAAGCTGACCCTCTCTGGGCTGCAGTTCCTGTCCCTCTCTGAGGAACTGCTTAACCTCTCTTTGCCCAGGACAAGGTGAGATGTCCAGAGGATATATGCCCCTCACCTCACATCCTCAAGTGATACTTTCAATGTCATGGATATACAAGCGGGGAGTTGAGGAATGAACCGGCTGCAGTTTGTGGACATTTAATGAAAGATGTATTCATCTCAGTTTGGTAGGATTCTTTTTCGAGAGTTTGGTGCCCCACTGTAAAATGGCTGTATTGAAATAGAATTTACACAGCAGAGAATTCATCCATTTAAAAGTGCACAGTTCAGGGCAGCCACCTCTGCAGTCAATCTTGGGAACATTTCATCCCCCTAAAGAAACCCTGCACCCCTTTAACCATCAACCCAACCCCTCTATCCCTTTCAGGCCTTGGGGACCACTGGGCTCCTTTTTCTCTCTGGAGATCTGCATGTTCTGGAACGTTTTTGTGTAAATGGGATCACAGAAAATGGGGTCTTTGTGTGTGTGTGTATGTGTGTACGGGTGTTCAGAACACAATGTGAGATCTACCCACTTAACCCATTTCTCAGTGCGTAATACAGTGCTGTTAACTATCGCCACAAAGCTGAACAGCAGATCTCTGCACTCCAACCGTGCGCTCATTAAACAACTCTCCCCCCTCGCCCATCCCATCTGTTCTCTACTTTGATGACTCTGAGTTATTTTCATTTTTCTTATTTTCTATTGAAGAGTATAGTTGACTTACAATGTTGTGTTAGTTTCTGCTGCACAGCAAAGTGATTCAGTTGCACATATCTATATACATAGTCTTTTCATATTTCCCATTATGGTTTGTTATAGGATGTTACACATAGTTCCCTATGCTGTATGGTAGGACCTTGTTGCTTACCTGTTTTATTATGTCGTCACTTGTATCTGCTAACCCCAAACTCCCAGTCTGTCCCTCCCTCACCCCCCGAGTTTGAGTATTCTGAATACCTCATGTAAGTGGAATCATGCAGAATTTGTCCTTTTTTGACGGGCTTATTTCACTCCACATCATGACTGTCACAAATGGAAGGACTTCTTTGTTAAGGCTGAATAGTATTCTGCTGTGTGGCTTCACCCACTCATCTGCTGCTGGACATTTGAGTTGTTCCCATATCTTGGCTACTGTGAATAAAGAAGTGATTTTTGGGGGGCCTGTCTTCTTTCACTTCGCAAAGTATTTTCAGGATCCGTCACGTTGTAGCACGTGTCACTACATCATTTCTTTTCATTGTCAGATAACATTCCACTGTACGGCTATACCTCACTGTATTCATCTGTGTATCAGCTGATGGACAGACTTCTCAGGTGGCGCTAGTGGTAAAGAACTCTCCTGCCAAAGTAGGAGATATGAGATGCAGGTTCAATCCCTGAGTCGGGAAGGTCCCCTGGAGGAGGGCACGGCAACCCGCTCCAGTATTCTTGCCTGGAGAATCCCATGGACAGAGGAGCCTGGCGAGCTACAGTCCATGGGGTCGCAAAGAGTCGGACACAGCTGAAGCAACTTAGCACGCACACATGCAGCTGATGGACATTTAGGCTGTTTCTACTTTTTAGTTATGAGTATTGTGCTCCACTTTTTTTTCTAGATTACAAACATTTTCTTGGTTCCCTGAGAAGTTCTGACCTTACCCTGAGCTTCATTCCACCGTGTTTTTTAATTTTTGACCTTGTTGCATGCTTGCAGGATCTTAGCCCCCTGACCAGGGACTGAACCCAGGCCACAGCAGTGAAAACCCAGAAGCCCTAACCATTAGGCCACCAGGGAACGCCCTCAGTTTCCACTTTTGTAAAACGGGAGAAGAGTCCTAACAGCAGCATTAATGTGGCGCCTGCAGCATGCCAAGTGCCATGCTCCCAAGGATTCACTCAGCAAACCTGCAGATTTGGAAACAGACGCCCAGACAAAGACAGGAGTGCCACTAAAGTCGCCATCCAGGGGCTTCCCTGGTGGCTCAGTGGCGAAGACTCTGCGCTTCCAACGCAGGGGGCATGAGTTCAGTTCCTGGTTGGGATACTAAGATCCCATGTGCTGTGTGGTGCGGTCAAAAAAGTAATAAAAAATGCCAAATCACCATCCAAAGAGTGCCAGGGGCAAGACCCCACCTACTCACCCCAGGCTCCCGAGGAGATTGTGTGCGAGAAATCTGGCTCAGATCCTAACCCAGGGGGAGTGCTTGGAAAACCCTTAACTGATTGGATTCACACAGAGCTGATTTCTGGACTGTGGGACTGGGGCGGGGTGGTAACTGTTTATTGGGTACCTACCTATTCTGTGTCAGGGGCTCCCTGAAAGTATCCTACATGCAGAGTATCTCAGGACTTCCCTGGTGGACCAGTGGGTAAGACTCCCTGCTCCCAGTACAGGGGGCCCAGGTTCAGTCCCTGTTCGGGGAACTAGATCCCACATGCCACAGCTAAGAATTCCCATACCGCAACTAAGACCCACTGCAGCCTAAACAAACAAAGACAGAAATAAAAAAATTTTTTTTTAATGCAGAGTGTCTCATGGCACCACCCCTTGGCCCTGGGAGAAGGGACTGGTCCTCTTAGGCAGGAAGCAGTCTCAGAGGTTAGGACAGAGGCGGTGGCTGGGATTTAAACCCCAATCAAATAGATTCCAAGAGCTCTCAGTCACTGTCTGCTGGCCCTGCTGTGCGCCAGGCCAAGCACGTGCCTAACTCACTGTACCCGTGCCTCGCTGCCTGGTCCACGGCCAGCCTCCCCGTCAACCCCTGGGAGATGGATGGTGTTATTGTTCCTGGTGCACTGATGAGGTCCCCAAGGCTCTGATGGACACTCTGGTCACACAGCCAGGAAGTGGCTGAGCAGCGCCTTCCTGGGAAGGGGAGAAAGGAGACGACGCCGGCTGGGGAGGGGCTATACATATGGGCCACGGCCACGGTCCAGATGAGAGAAAGGGAGGCAGGGGGCCATGCCCTCCCCTCGGACTGGGCTTGGTTCAGCTGGAAACAGGATCATTCGGCTTCATCAAAATGTGAAATTGCAGCCAGGACTATAAAGGCACCAGGGCAGGAAATTCTGGGAAAGGAGAGGGCCTGGGGTCAGTAGCCACCCCCACCCTGGGTCTTCCCGCACCCGCCCCTCCAGCCCCACCCAGAGTGGGTGGGGACCCTCCTTTTCTGCCCAATGCCTTTCTGATGAGCTGCCCACCCATGCCTGGTCATTTTCCACTGAGCCCTGTGTTTAAGGCAGCCCCATCAAAGCACCCAGACAGTGTGAAAGAGGCCCCTAAGGCCTGGGGGAGAGACCAACGGTGTTCAGTGCTGACCTAGCAAAGCCCTTGAGCCCCTCCCAAGGCCTCCATGACCACGCAGGTGGTCAAGCTGGAGGAGGCAAGCCTGGTTGTTGCTATCTGCAAGAGGAGGAGGAAGAAGGTGGGAACCTACGCAACTCCCATCCTGTCTAGGAGCCTCAGTTCCCAGGTCTTCTGTAACCTCCAGCCCCGTCAGAGCACCTGTCATCCTTGCCAGCCTTAACAGCTCTCTCTAACCCCCAGTCGCTACTGAGTCCCCATGCCTCATCCTGAGATGCCACCCCTCTCTGGCTGTCTCTCTCTTCGTGGCCTTGCTTCCTTCTGGAAGCCCCCTTCCAATCCTCAAGTCTCCACCTCTCACTCTGAGCCTCTCTACCACCTCTCTGAGCCCCTGGAAGCTGAGTCCTGTCCCCATCTTGGGTCCCCTCTCTTTCTGTTGCTATAAATTCACTCATTCTATCCATTCATCCACTGAGTTCATCTTGTACACCCAACCTTGTACAGGGTGATGCTGGGGACACTGTAGTGACCTCAACAACCTTGGTCCTGCCCTGACGGAACTGACAGTCCAGGGGGGAGACATGTCTGTCATACAAAGTGGTCAAGGCTAGAGTTGGGGAGCTCTCTAGGGGAAGTTCAAACTTTCCCTGACTTTGTCTGGGAATCAGGAAGGCTTCCTGGAGGAGGAGGCACCTGCTCTGAGATCCATCCCTCCACTAGACCACGGATATCATCTGGCAGGTCATAATACCCCAGAGGGCCCGAGGAAGAAAATGGAATCAATAGATTCCCCCAAATTTTCTTGTAGTCTTGCCTAAATAACTTTGTAATACATGGAACGATGTTCAAAGGGAAATTTAAAATGCTCATACCCTTGAACACAGAAACCCCACTTCTAGGAATGTGTCCCTTTGCAGTACTCTCGCAGGCGCAAGACAGACACTGCTACGCTGTTCAAAGTGGCAACGATGGACAACAGTCAACAGGTGACCAGTTAAGTTGGGTCCAGTAGGTACAGTCCCCAGTGGAATACAACATAACTAATACAAGATTGGAGGTTGACACTCTCATTTTATTCCCAAGCTCAGAAGGGAAGCATTTAGTCTTTCATTATTAAGTATCATGTTGTTGTTGTTTAGTCGATAAATCTTGTCTGACTCTTTGCAGCCCCATGGACTGTAGCCTGCCCAGCTCCTCTGTCCATGGGATTTCCCAGGCAAGAATACTGGAGTGGGTTGCCATTTCCTCCAGGAGATCCTCCCAACCCAGGGATGGAACCCGATTCTCTTGCATTGGCAGGTGGATTCTTTATTGCTGAGTAATCAGGGAAGCCCAAATAGCATGTTAACTGTAGGCTTTTCATAGGTGCTCCATATTAGGAGGAGGAAGATCCCTTCTCCCAGCATGATGAGAGGTTTGTATGGAAAATAAAGTTTGCTTGATGCTCTTCCTGTATCTTTTAGGGTAATTAAACTATTTTCTTCTTTATTCTATTAATGGAAGATGAATTACTTAGATTGATGGTTGATTGTTCAAACAATCTTGAATTTTTAAGGTTAAACCCACTTGATCATGACGTATTACTATTATGTATTGCTTGCTTTGTTTTCCTAATATTTTATTATTTTTGCATTCATGTTCATGGAGATATGAAAAAGAATTAGACATGAACTGACACCTTTTACGACAAAAAGCAATAGATAAACTAGGAACAGGAGCTAAATTCTTCAACATGATAAAGGAAATATATTAAAAAATAAGTAATATTACCTGCAATGGGGAAAGATTGAAAACTTTCAATCTTTTTGAAACTCCCTAAGATAAGAATCAAAACGAGAATATTTGCTTTCACCATTTCTATTCAACATAGTACTAGAGTTCCAGCTTCTAGAAAAAGGCAAGAAAAAGAAATAACTGGAAATGAAGAAATAAAATCTATTTGCAATAGCATGGTCTTATAAGTAGAAACTCCTAAAGAATAAAAAAAAAATTAGAACCAAAAATGAATTCAGCAGTGTGTAGGATATAAAATCATCACACACAAACCAGTTGTATTTCTATACACTAGCAATAAGCAGTCTAACATAGAAATTAAGAAAGAATTCCATTTACAAAAGCACACAAAGTAATAATTAGGAGTAAATTTTGCCTGGGAGCGAAATTAGGAGTAAATTTTCACTGAAAACTAAAAAGGTACTGCTGTAATGGAGAAGGAAATGGCAACCCACTCCAGTATTCTTGCCTGGAGAACTCCATGCTCAGAGGAGCCCAGCAGGCTACAGTCCATGAACTCGCAAGAGTTGGACACAACTTAGCAACCAAACCACCACCACCACGCCCCGCCAGGGCACCCCAGGGCACAACAGATTGCTGCCGCAACACAACTGGCCCACCCTCTCAGGCAGGGCTCACATCAGGGATCCAGAGGTGGGATATAAAAAACAAAACAAAACGCTGCTTTAAGAAAGTATAATTTGAAAAGATACATGTCCTCCTATGTTCACAGCAGCACTATTTACAACAGTCAAAACATGGAAACAAGCTAAACAGCCATCGACAGATGAATGGGTAAAGAAGATGCAGTGTATATACACAGTGGACTATTACTCAGCCGCAAAAAGAATGCGCGAATGCCATCTGCGGCAACACGGGTGGCCCTAGAGATTCCCATACGAAGCGAAGGAAGTCAGAATGACATGATATCACTCATCTGTGGAATCTAAAACATGACGCAAACGAAGATGTCTGTGAAACAGAGACAGACTCACAGACATAGAGAACGGACATATGGTTGCCGAAGGGGAGGAGGGGTGCAGGCGGGAAGGACTGGGAGTCTGGGAGTAGCAGATACAAACCAGTGTACATGTAGGATGGTTAAACAGCGACGTGTGACACAGGGAACTCCTTTCAACACCCTGTGATAAACCATAACGGGAAAGAATACGAAGAAGAATGCGTGTTTATGACACTGTACATCACCTATACGTCAATCATTTTTTTAAAGCTACAGTAATCAAGACAGTGTGGTACTGGAGCTTCTCTGGTGGCTCAGAGTTGAAGAATCTGTCTGCCCATACAGGGGACACGGTTTGATCCCTGGTCCGGGAAGAGCCCCCATGCCGAGGGACAACTATCCCCGTGCCACAACTATGCAGCCCATGCACGTGCCGAAACTGAGGAAGCCTTAGCGCCTAGAGCCTGTGCTCGGCAGCAAGAGGAACGACGGCAGCGTGAAGCCCTTACACGGCAACCAGAGAGCAGGACCTGCTCACTGCAATTGGAGAAGGCCTGTGTGCAGCAATAAAGGCCCAGTGCAGCCACATATAAACCAGTAAATACTTTAAAAAAGACAGTGTGGTATTGGAATGAGGATATATATCATACAAACACAATAGTGCCAAAATAGACCCAAAGTTTATTTTCTATAAACATGTAGTATAATTCAAGGGGAGGAAAGTCTTTTCAATAAATGATCCTGAAACAACTGGATATTTGCATGAATAAAACTGAACCCAGTTCACAGTGCACACAAAAATTACCTCAAATGAATCAGAGACCTAACATATAATCATAGACCTAGCATATAAACTCTAAAACTATAAAATTTCAAAAAAAGAATTGGAGACAATTTTCATAAACTTGGGGTAGGCAAGGTTTTTTAGACAAGACATTAAAAGTACTAACCATAAAAGGAAAAAAAAAAAACAAAAGATCAATGCAACTTAACAAAACTTAAAACTTCTGTCCTCCAAAAGACAAAATTAAGAAAATGAAACTGTAAGCCACAACCTGGGAGAAAATATATGTAATATGTTTTCCACCAAACTGGTTGAAATCAGAATATATAAAGTATCTTTATAATTTAATAATGAAAAAAAATTTTAATTTCCAACTTTAAAATGGGCAAAAGACATGAACACTGCCCAAAAAGAGATATATTAAAGGCAAACAAACATATCAAGACAGTTAGCATCTACAGTCACCAGGCATTTTCAAATTAATGCCACAAATAGATATGACTATACATCCAGAAGACTAAAATTTAAAAAGACTGATAATACCAAACACTGGAAAAATATGCAGCAGCTAGAACTCTCACATAGTGTTGAAGGGAGTCCAAAATATTGGGTTGGCCAATAAATTCGTTTGGATTTTTCCTTAAGATGTAATGGAAAAACCCAAATGAATTTTTTGGCCAACCCAATAGTACCCTCACTTTGAAAAACAGATCAGCACTTTCTGGTCAAGTTGAATATACACTTACCCTGTGATTTAGAATCCTCTTGGGTATTTATTCAAAAGAAATATATATATGTATATAAGGCTTCCCTGGTGATGCACTGGTTAAGAATCGCCTGCCAATCCAGGGACACGGGTCACATCCCTGGTCCAGGAAGTTCCCACATTCCTCGAGGCAACTAAGCCTGGGAGCTGCAACTTCTAGAGTTCTAGAGACCATGCTCCGCGACAGGAGAAGCCACGGCAATGAGAAACTGCACACGGCAACCAGAGAGTAGCCCCCCCTCTCTGCAAGCAGACAAAAGCCCAACAAGCAACAAAGACCCAGCACGGCCAAAAAGAAATAAAATTATTTTTAAAAAATAGTGTATGTCAATTATAAGCTTCCTGAATTCAATCGCTGAATTGTTGTTATTAGAACAGAGTCTTTGTTCTTGGGAGTTACCTGCTAGAGCGTTTAGGGGTAAAGAATCATAAGGTGTCAAATTACTTTCAAATGGCCCATTCATTAACAACACCACCACGACCATCATCATCACATATCCACGGAGAGAAATAAAATCAAGTTAAACGAACATTAATGAGCAGTGACTCTAGATGAAACAGTGAACAAAGATACTAGTCTTGTAATTTAAATAGGCTTAAAAATGTTCAAAATAGAAAATTAAGAATGGCCCAGCCTGTGATACCTGTTTCTGTTCTTTGAAGGTGTTCAAGCTTGACCCCAAGGGGAGGGCTTGCTCTTTCTGTGGAGATGGGTCTGCAAGGTATATTCCTGGGAGTGGCATTGCTAGGTCTGAGTAAAGACATATGTTGTTCAGCTAGTTAGCTGTCATCAGATGTCTCCCCATGGAGTTTGTATCATTTTGCATATCCACCAGCAATGCATGAGAAGGCGTTTCCCACCTTAGAAATTGTTGCCAGTTTTATAGGTGAAGACTGCCACTTCAGGGTAGTTTTCACTGGAGTTGCTCTTATTATGAGTGAAGTTGAATATCTTTTCATATAGTTAATGATGGCTCATATTTGTTTCTCTGTGATCTGTTTCTTCTGCACATTTTAAAACATTGGGCTTTTAGTCTTTTCCTTATAAAGAGGTAAACATTTTGTGTGACAAAAGTTGTAAATATTTTCTCTGAGATCGTCACAGTTTTACTTTGCTTATAGCATCATCTTCTTTTTCAATAATCTCAACACTCCAACGTTTTATTAACTATTTTATGTGCATTGCTCTCCAGTCTTGAAATCTGATAAAATATGTCCAGAGTTCTTATAAAGACAAGTGCAAATGCTCATTTACATTTTGCACATTAATAATGACAATGAAAATGACACTACAGTTATAACGACATAAAAATATATACAAAGATTTGGAAACTCCGTGGTGGTCCAGCAGTTAGGACTCAGCACTTTCACTTCTGTGGACCCGGGTTTGATCCTTGGTCTGGGAATTAAGATCCCACAAGTCATTTGGTGTGCCCTCTCTCTCTCTCTGTCTCTCTGTCTCTCTGTGTATGTATATATATAGTAACTTTACCGACAAAGGTCTGTCTAGTCAAAGCTATGGTTTTTCCAGTAGTCATGTATGGATGTGAGAGTTGGGCCATAAAGAAAGCTGAGCGCCGAAGATTTGATGCTTTTGAACTGTGGTGCTAGAGAAGATTCTTGAGAGTCCCTTGGACAGCAAGGAGATCAAACCAGTCAGTCCTAAAGGAAATTAACCCTGAATATTCATTGGAAGGACTGATGCTGAAACTCAAATACTCTGGCCACCTGATGCGAAAAACTGACTCATTCTTCAGGAAAGACCCTGAAGCTGGGGAAGATTGAAGGTAGGAGGAGAACGGGATGACAGAGGATGAGATGGTTGGATGGCATCACCGATTTGATGGACATGAGTTTGAGCAAGCTCTGGAAGTTGGTGATGGACAGGGAAGCCTGGTGTATGTTGCAGTCCATAGGGTCCCAAAGAGTCTGAGCGACTGAACTGAACTGATATAATAAAAGTATAATATAGATTTATATGGATTCAAGATAGACAATGTTATTTGACTTATAAAACAGGTAGATACTACACAAAAACTGAGGATGTAATTTCCAGAAAAGTAAAATGTCACTTTTCTTCTTAACAATAAATTTCCTGTTGTAATTACTAATTCATAGCCAAATCTTAGACTAATTCAAATTAGCCAGGATTAAATACTCTGCATTTAAAAAATAAGGTTTGCAATTTAATAAACATACGTAGGGTTTCCCTGGTGACTCAGATGGTAAATTTGATAGCATTTTGACAGAATTAAGAACTGTTTATCCATGTCATTCTAGATCCTGGAAACACACTAGAAAAAGTGAATACTGAACAGCTGATTCTTTGGAAAGCTGCACCCCTAGCCCTGGAAAACATCCTTAAGGGGCCCAGGGATCACACCCTAATGGAGGACTTCCCTGGTGGTCCAGCGGTTAAGAATCTCCCTGCTAATACAGGAGACGCAGGTTCAATCCCTCGTCCAGGAAGATCCCACACTGCCGCAGGGCAGCTAAGCCCATGTACCACAGCTATTGAGCCTGTGCTCTAGAGCCCAGGAACCGCAACTACGGAAGCCCCCACACCTACAGCCTGTGCTCCACAACAAGAGCAGCCAACACAATGAGAAGCAGCACACCGCAACTAGAGAAAGCCCTCCACAGCAACCAGTGCGGCCAAATAAATAATTAAAAAAGAATAGGGGGTTGGGAAGGTCATATTCTGCTATATTCAAAATGGATAACCAACAAGAACTATTGAATATACACGTGACATGAAACTTTACTCAATGTAATATGCCAGTCTGGATGGGAGGGGGGCTTGGGGGAGAATGAATACATGTGTACGTATGGCTGAGTTCCTTGCTGTTCACCTGAAACTATCATAACATTGTTAATCAGCTATGTGTGTGTGTGTGTGTTAGTTGCTCAGCTGTGTCTGACTCTGCAACACCATGGACTGTAGCCCACCAGGCTCCTCGGTCCATGAAATTCTCCAGGCAAGAATACTGGAGTGAGGTACCATTCCCTTTTCCACAGGATCTTCCTGACCCCGGGACTGAACCTGGGGCTCCTGCATTGCAGGCAGATTCTTTACTGTCTGAGCCACCAGGGAAAGCCATTAATCAGCTATTCCCTAATACAAGATAAAAGTTTAAAGTTTGAAAAAAAAAAAAAAGAACTGCTTTTTAAAAACCCTAATGGGAAACTTACAAAGTAGCAATGATGCTGAGAACAAAGAGAGGGGAGTAATATGCAGATGTTTCATTGATGTATATAGTATAATTAAAAGGTATGAGGTGATATTACTGAGGTTTTGGAAAAGGTGTCAACTATTCTTAGGGGATCAGTTAAGACACTGAGAATGAACAATCCTATTAAGACCTCAGAAAGAACATCTCCCCTATTATCATGGTGTTATCTCACTAATAGGAAATTCAGTTTCTAACAACTCTTTTCTATATTTTACTCTACTGGCTTGAGAAGCAGCTTCCTATTTTGAGAAATATATGACATAATATAATCATATATAATTAAGCTAATGGCTTAGAAAACAAAATGATAGTAATTTTAAAAAGGAGCAAGTATCTCTCTTGCTAGGTTGTAACACCAGGCTAAGAGGGCTTAGGGTTGGAAAGTAAGTCGTGGGGATTGTGAGCGGTTCAGGTATAAATCTACCTCCATTCAAGGAGAGGAAGGGCATGAGAAGAGTCTGGACAGCCCAGAATGGTCCTGGCACCTGGATGTACAGTTACCACGCTGGGTCAAAGACAGGCTGATGCATCTCCTCTGCCCTAGATGCTATGGGACCCAACCGCTGCCCAACATTAAATTGGGAACATAAGCATCTCAAAGCATACTTGCCAAAAACAGATTATTCACCCTCATAGTATGAAGCCTAGAAGGAGAAGACATTTGATTATTTTAAAAAGTGGGCTATAAAATGATGATGTTTCTCCTTACTTCATCTGAAAAACCTGAAGAACAAATATGTTAAAAATTTTGGGACTTCCCTGGTGGTCCAGGAGTTAAAACTTCCTGCTTCCACTGCAGGAGCCAAGAGTTTGATTCCTCGTCAGGGAACTAAGATTCACCCCTTCAGGCCACATGGTGCAGCCAAAAAAAAAACAAAAACAACCAACTACGACTATTAACATGTTTAGAAGGTACCTAAAACATTTGTTTGCAATCCAACTCAAATATATCTGCAACTACATTTTGGACAAATGTTTAAAAAAATCCCGCTTAATTTTGATGCAAGTTTTCTTGTAACTCAGTGATATTTACTACTTACAAGGGCTGAATGTTTTGAAAAACAGAGCTCCAACTTTCTGCAAAACATCCTGAAAGTGCTTTTATCCTAGAAATGGGGAGGGGCTAATGATCTGCTCTTTCACTGACAACATCCTGTAGTTATTTAAGTAACACATCGTCATTTTCTTGATGGTTGGTGATTCTACAACACCATCGATAGCCATTACTTGCTTCTTTTATATTTTTTGGCCAAGGCACGTAAGACCTTAGTTCTCCAACCAGGAATGGAAACTGTGTCCCCTGCATTGGAGACACAGAGTCTGACCACCAGGGAAGTCCCTATCGTCCATTTCTTGGTTCTCTGCTCACCTTGCCTTATCACGCTGTTGATATCTTTCAAACTCTTAGAGGCACGGCACTGGATTTAAACAGCAGAGCACTCCTTGGCTTAAGGACTGACCCATCCATGGAAACTGATATCAGTGCGATCGATCCAGCATCGTTTGCTGGACTGTATGCAATGGGATTGTAATTTTATGTTCTGTTGTCCCTATTCTATGTCTCTGGCCATTAACAGAAGACTCTGTCTGGGTGAAACTGACATATTTTCAGCAGTAATGCTTGAAGAAGGAACAAATTTCTATTTTGTTCCCTCTGTTCCGATCCTGTCTTTATGCATTTCCTTTGGGGGAAGTCTTCTCCACAAAGTCTCTTAGCACTCCCAGCTGTAGGAGAATCGTAGTGTTCGTGGACAGAAATTGGAGACAACAGTTCCCTACCCTTTTGAAGACTTCCACTGTCAGTCCAAATTTCTTTGACCCTTGGATGACAAGGTCATCCATTTCTTTGACCCAGGAGACACTGGCATCATGGGAAAGGTGTCCTTGTACATTTCCCCCACCTCCTGTTTCAAAATTATTTGGGAATATAACTTCTTCACAGGTAGGAACTTTGCAGAAGCATGGAGAGCCTCCCACAGTGCAGAATCATGACTCCATACTAAATTCTCTAAAATCTGTTCTTCGATGCTGTTCAGGTGTTTCACCATGTCCCTGGAGAGTCCCTGTTCTGAGCAGATCACCACCTCTATCACTTCAGTTCAGTCACTCAGTCGTGTCCAACTCTTTGTGACCCCATTGACTGCAGCATGCCAGGCTTCCCTGTCCATCACCAACTGCCAGAGCTTGCTCAAATTCATGTCCCTCAAATCCGTGATACCATCCAACCATCTCATCCTGTCATCCCCTTCTCCTCCTGCCTTCAATCTTTCCACAAATCAGGGTCTTTTCCAATGAGTCAGTTCTCCACATCAGGTGGCCAAAGTACTGGAGTTTCAGCTTCAGCATCAGTCTTTCCAGGGGACTGATTTCCTCTAGGACTGACTGGTTTGATCTCCTTGCAGTCCAAGGGACTCCCAAGAGTCTTCTCCAACACCACAGTTCAAAAGCATCAATTCTAAAAAAAAAAAAAAAACCATCAATTCTTAGGCGCTCAGCTTTCTATATGGTCCAACTCTCATATCCATACATAACTACTGGAAAAACCATAGCTTTGACTAGACGAACCTTTGTCGGCAAAGTTAATGTCTGCTTTTTAATATGCTGTCTAGCTTTGTCATAGCTTTTCTTCCAAGGAGCAAGCATCCTTTAATTTCATGGCTGCAGTCACCATCTACAGTGATTTTGGAGCCCAAGAAAATAAAGTCTGACACTGTTGCCATTGTCACTCCACCACCTCTATAACCTTACAAAAATAAAATGGCCACAGATTAAAAACTTCAGTAATCCAGAGAAAAGTATGAAGTGAGCTATAGGCAAAGAGGACCATTTTGAAACAATAGGCCATCAGGGAATGATGAAAAATATATATCCTGCTCTAAAATAACTGACATGTCTATTCCATGAAGTCTGTTGCCTGAACCATTGCAGTCTCTCATATTTTATAATACAAAATTTCTGCAAGTTCCTGTTTGTTTACAGCGAAGTCTATGCAAGATTCTGGCTGCTCATCTGTTGATTGAGTATAGTGTTGGCAGAGTCTCTCTCACTAGTTTCATTATGTTTTCCCTTGGATTACACAAACAAGACTCAAAAATATTTGTAACTTGGTTACTTGGTGCACTTTTCAATCCAGCCACAATACTCTGTAATCAGCTCATACTTTGAGTGACTGAAGCAACAGGAGTTAATGACTGCTACTTTTTCTCTTAAATACTGCTGTCCTGTCAGTGGGGTAGAAGGTATAAATAATGTTTGTTTCAAAGTATTGTTGATGGTTGCACTCCACAGTAGTCTGGGTTGTCAATTTCCGAACAGGGCATCACCAGTGAACCTTCCAGGAGTTTATTTCCTCTTCTGCATATTCTCCCCAAAAGAGCTTCTCATCATAACCACCAATAGTTAAAACATATTTTTCACACTCCGTGTTCACTGCTTCGCTATTGTCAGTAAACTGGAAAGGCCCAGGAGGCATTCTCTCCTTTAAAGTCTTCCTGTCAAATAGTTTTGAAACATATGGCTTAAAGTAGTGCTCCTTTATCCCTCTGGCTATAGTTCACACAGTACAGCAGTGATGCAGCCAGGCTATACAGAAGCTCTAAAATCAGCAATACGAAAATCAGGATGGTAAACCTTTAAAGATGAATTCAAGGAGTCTCGTCAATTTGAGCATATAATGTCACTGGCGAAAATCGGATCCAAGCAGCACAGAAGGAAATGATGAGTTTACTAAATCATCTCCAATCATATGAAAATTATCCTCAGTATAAACAAAGTGTCCAAAAGAAATTAAAAAGCTCCTTAACACTGCAAGGACTCCTCTGCTTCCTGCTTCGTGGTAACTTTGGTGGCGCTTCATATGGATTTTGAAACACATCTTTAAAAATTGGCTCAAAGTTTTTGAAAATTACGGTAGACACCTCAAAATTGCGTTTCGCTTAATTTCCTTCCAAGATACGGTTTCCAACTGTGGGGATAATACTTCTGAGGCAGGCGACAGATAACGAACAAGCCGACCAGTGTGTAACTTCCTCTAGGCCGTAGATGTCCTGGATGGCGGCGGAGTTAGCTTGTGTTCCCCTCGGCCAGGTTCAGCTCCCGACACAAAACGCCCGCAGCGCCACCCACATCGCGCCACCACCGCCTCCTGCCTCAGCTTGGTGCCCGCCCTTGTTTATCCTCCTTCCGCTGAGCGCTACCCACAACCACCCGCACCAAGGCGGGCGAAGAACGACGGCTCTTCCATGGTCTACATCCGCGCTTCGCCTCAAAAAAGTCCGTTTCTTCTCCAGGGTTCCGAGCCTGTCCTTCACCAGAAATGTGATAAAAAGCATACCATCTTAAGTGACTTATGAATCTGCTTAAGTCGTTTTATTTATAAATTTAACTTGATTGCTCCTGGATTTCTCCCAACGTTTTATTATGGAAAATTTCAAACACGCAAGAAAGTTGAAAGAGGTGTACATGTGTCTACCACTTAGATTCTGTTACCAACATTTTGCCATACGTGTCTAACTGTATTTCTATTTACTCTATCCATCTGACTTTTCAATGCATTTCAAAGTAAACTGCAGACATCAGTACACTTTCCCTAAATAATTCAGCCTGTATGTCATTAACCACAGTTCAATTTTTTTTTCTGCTTTTAATTTTCAATATTAATAATAAAAGATTCTCCCACTTTCAAGATGGAAAGAAATTCATTCATGGATTCTTCTAGTTGATGTGTTTCCACTTTCACACAGCCATTTAGGGATTTCTAATTTATTTGGAGTTTATGCAGGTACATGTTGTGAGAACTAAATCCAACTTTATACATAAATATATATATATACATACACAGGGGCTCTCTGTTTTAAAAGTATTTTTATTGAGATTTAATTCACATACCATAAAATTCACCCTTTTTAATTGTGTACATTTTAGCGGGTTTTAGTATTTCACAAAATTGTGCACCTATCATTGCTACAAGCTATATTTGTACATATATGTTATGTATGTGTGTGTGCGGATTTGTTTTCCTCCAAATGTCTATCTAGTCTTAGCGGCACATATTAAGAGCTCCATCTTGCTGTCAGAGAGTTGAGATGCTGCTGCTGTCACTAATGTCCGGGTATCTGGGAGACCAATTCCGTTCCACTGGTCTGTTTGTCCGGTCTCCCTAACAACGGTTCTGGTTTAGGACTCTGGTAAGGGGCGGGGGGCGGGGGGGCGACAGACATGCGGTCACGCCTTCAAGGCCTTTAGTCAAGTTCTTTCAGAAAAGAATCCTGCTACATTAAGGCTCTCCAACAGAGTAAATCCCCTTGGACTCATAAAAAACCAACTGGGCAGGAGCATGGTCAGCAGGAAATCCTGGGAAGGAGAAGTACCAAGGATCAAGACACGCCCCATTCTTGAGTCTCCCCTCTCCTCTCCCGGCTCCCCAGCCCGGGCTGGGCGCCCTCCCCTTCTCTGTCCGTCTCCCCCTTTCTGAGGGCTAGTGGACCCGCACCAGGGGCTGTCCCATCCAGCTCGCATCCTAGGACTGTCCGCAGGGAAGCACCTGAATAGCGTGGCTGAGGCACCCAGTGGTTTCGGAAGTGAGGCCAAGCGTGTCCAATGCTTGCCGAGCGAAGTCTTCGGCGCTCACCACAAGCAGTCCCTTTCTCAAGGGATAGGTCATATTTGTTTCAACCAAAAAGGGGCTCACTGTCTGCAGATAGGAAAGGGATCAAGATAAGAACTCCCGTCCCTCCCAAGCCTAAGCTCCCGGGCCCTCTCCGAGAATCCCTGAATCCTACCGCTCTTGCGGACCACGCCTCCCGGGCCACGCCCCCTCGAGAACCCACCCCTTGTGACTTTCGTGCCACGGAAACTTTTTCTTAAAAAAGGTTCTTCCTTCCTTCTTCCCTCTTTCTCTCTTTTCCTTCCTTCCTCCCTTCTTCTCTCTCCCTCTTTTCTTTTTTCCCCTCCCTTCCCTTCCTTTCTTTCTTAAATTTTACTGAAGTATAGTTGATTTACATCCACCGAAGCTTTTTGACCTCACCCCCACCTCATTCCCAGCCCGCCCCTGCTCCTAGGAGCCTCCACTGAATCCAAGCTCCTCCTCCTTCAGAGCCCGCCCCTCGTGAGTTGCCCCTCCTGCCCCTCTCGAGCTCCTTCCCTCCGGAGTCAGGCACCTGCACGATGACACCTTTGCAGCGGTACTCTGTGCCCACCGCCACGGAGAAGCTTCGCACAAAGGCCTGCGGAGAAGGAGAGGCGGGTCCCAGGACCACGAGCTTTCCGCGTGGAGTCCTCCAGCCTGCCCCCTGTCCCGGCGTGCCGTCCCGTATCCTAGAACATTCCCTCGTTCCCGGAGGGGCCCCTCCCTCACGGCTCAGGTTCTCACCTTAACACCTGAAAGTTTCTTTGCTCTAAGCCCTCTTTTTGCTCCCATACTCTCACTCTCCATTCCAGCCGCGCCAGTCCCTGTGTATTCCCTCCTCCCACCGCACAGGTTCTCGAAATCCTAGCTTTCTTTTCTCTTAAAAAAAGAACACAAAATCTGACTTGCCCACTGGACTGTGCCTGAGATATCTGTCCTATTAATAGCCTCAGACTCTGGTGATACATCTCACACACACACACACACACACACACACACACACACGCAAGCATTCGGGTCTTTTCCGCCATAATCTTCAGGGCCAAAATTAAGGGCTACTGTAGGAATGACAGCATGCCAGCCAGCCAGTGCCCGGTCTGTGGGTCTGGGTACCTTGGTGGCCGCATACACTGCTAAATATGGATAGGGCTTCCTGTCAGCTACTGAAGATATGTTGATGATGATGCCTTTGCCCCTGGAGGAGGAAGCATTAGTTGGAAGGCAGTCACTGCCAATGGGGAAGAGAGGGTCCTAGTGATTTACCCACCTCCCCCCCCTTTAGTCGCTGTGCTAACCAGAAAGATCAGAGAGATAGGGAAGAGGTGGAAATGTAAATGGGAGAGCTGGGGAATAGAAATAGGCAGAGGTTGGATGGGAAAGATCCAGAGTGAAAGACAAAGAGACTGCCTCTTACCTGCTGACCATTTGGGGCAGGAGGATTCTAGTCATCTGCAGGAGGAATGAAGAGGATCCTGTCTTTCCTTCTTTCCACTGCTTTCACCTGCCCAGACTCCGGGCCCCTCCTCAAGTTCACTCCTGTCCCCCTACTTTCCATCAGGGACTATTCCGCTAGCACTGCCTCCATGCCAAGTCCAGTACTGGGGGATATTGAGGACCACCCAGAGTGGTCAGAGCTACGCTGACTCTGAACCCAGTCCCTCCTAGCCCTGACTCACCTGGGCCACAGACAGCATGTTGCAGTTTATAATATCCTGGAGTTTCTAGGGGAAGAAAATGGAACCAATCAGTCCTTTCCTTCACCACAACTCTGCCACAACTCCCATATTTTCTAGCTTACTTTTCTTTTAATGTGGAGCACAGTTTTTAAAAGTTGCATCTACTAGAATTTAAAATACACATAAACTTCGACGCATCGACTCCACTTCTGGAAATGTATTCCTTTCTAAGATACTCACATATGTGGGGAATGCATAGGTCCAAAAATACACATTATAACAATTTGTAGTCAGATATACCAGGAAACAGCCTGAATATCCATCAATACTGGGATGACTAAATAAACACTGGGTAGCCCATGGATAGACCACTGAACAACAAGTAAAAAGAATGGATCAGCTAATTATTCTGATTAAAATGATCCCCAAGATACATGTCTACTTGTGAAAGGTAAAGTGCAGAACAATAGGCTGCCGCCATTTGGATAAAAATTACATATACATCCTTCTGTAGGCATAAAGAGAAAACTCTATCACTATTTTAAACTGCGGGGCACTTGTGGGGAATAAGATTGAAGGGAGAAGGGAGATTTTCACCTTTTCGTAAACGTCTCTCTTTGGATTTTCTGATCAGTAAACTATTTATAAATGCATACCATATACATACCAAAGTGCGCAAATCTTAGAGTAAAAACTGAACACAAATCTTTAGCTTCTACTCACATAAAGGAAGTATTGGGACTTCCTTGGTGGTCCAGTGGCTAAGACTCTACACTAGCAATACAGGGGGCCAGGTCAATCCCTGGTCAAGGAACTAGAACCCACAGGCCGAACTAAAAGATCCCACAGCCGCAACTAAGACCCAGCGCAACCAAATAAATAAATAAAATATTTTTTAAAAGATTCAATTCAACTGCTATTAAAATCCTAGTAGCATATTTTGCAGAAAGAAAAACCCTGCCCAAAATTCATATGAAATCTCAAGGGACCCTGATATTAGCCAGACTAATCTTGCATCCATCATTTCCACTTCTGGGTATATGCCCAAAAGAATTAAAAGCAGGTACCCAACACTAAAAGCCTCTTGATGAAAGTGAAAGAGGAGAGTGAAAAAGTTGGCTTAAAGCTCAACATTCAGAAAATGAAGATCATGGCATCCGGTCCCATCACTTCATGGGAAATAGATGGGGAAACAGTGGAAACAGTGTCAGACTTTATTTTGGGGGGCTCCAAAATCACTGCAGATGGTGACTGCAGCCATCAAATTAAAAGACACTTACTCCTTGGAAGAAAAGTTATGACCAACCTAGATAGTATATTCAAAAGCAGAGACATTACTTTGCCAAGAAAGGTCTGTCTAGTCAAGGCTATGGTTTTTTCTGTGGTCATGTATGGATGTGAGAGTTGGACTGTGAAGAAGGCTGAGCGCCGAAGAATTGATGCTTTTGAACTGTGGTGTTGGAGAAGACTCTTGAGAGCCCATTGGACTGCAAGGAGATCCAACCAGTCCATTCTGAAGGAGATCAGCCCTGGGATTTCTTTGGAAGGAATGATGCTAAAGCTGAACTTCAGTACTTTGGCCACCTCATGTGAAGAGTTGACTCATTGGAAGATTCTGATGCTGGGAGGGCTTGGGGGCAGGAGAAGGGGACAACCGAGGATGAGATGGCTGGATGGCATCACGGACTCGATGGGCATGAGTCTGAGTAAACTCCAGGAGTTGGTAATGGACAGGGAGTCCTGGCGTGCTGCGAGTCATGGGGTCGCAAAGAGTCGGACATGACTGAGCGACTGAACTGAACTAAAACCCAACACTGCTGTATTTAAAATGGATAACCAACAAGGACCTATCGTATAGTATGTGGAACTCTGTTCAATGTTATGTGCCAGCTTGAATGGGAGGGGAGTTTGGGGAAGAATGGATACATGTCTATGTATGGCTGAGTCCCTTCACTGCTCACCTGAAACTACCAGAACATTGCTAATTGGCTATACCCCAATACAAAATAAAAAGTTTAAAATTTGGGGAATAAAAAGCAGGTACTCAACAGATATTGGTACATCAACGGTTCATAGCAGCATTATTCACAACAGCCAATAGGTGGAAACAACCCAAGTATCTATCAACAGTGTAGAGATAAAGGGTGATACATATTAATACATATGATGGAATATTATTCAGCCTTAAAAAGAAAATTGGGACACAGGCTGTGACATGGATGGACCCTGAAAATACTATGCTAAGTGAAACAAACAAGGCCCAAAAGAATAAATACAGTATGATTCCACTTATAGGAGGCACCTAGAATAGGCAAATTCATAGAGACAGAATGGTGGTTTCCAGGACCTGTAGGTAGTTAGGAACTGGGGGTTACTGTTCAACAGGCAGAGAGCTGAAAAAGTTCTGGAGATGGATGGAGGGGATTGTTTCACATCAGTCTGAGTGTACACAATACCACTGAACTGCACACATAAGAGTCAAAATGACAAAATTTAAGTTATATATATTTCCCATAACTTAAAAGCAAAGAACAGAAAAAGAATGAAATTCTGATATTTGCTAACAACACAGATGAAGTTGAAAACATGCTAACTGAAATAAGCCAGACACCAAAGGAAAACTATTCTGTGATTTCTCCTGTATGAGGTATCTAGAATTAGCAAGCTTATAGACACAGAAAAGTAGAAATAGATGTTACCAGGGAATAGGGAAGAATGTGGAGATACTGCTTAATAGGACCTGTTTAACTTACAGGTCCTGTATTTAACTTTACTGCTTAATGAGCTTCTGTTTGGGATGATGGAAAAGTTTTGGAAATACACAGTGGTGATGGCTGTACTACATTGTGAATGTATTTAATGCCACGAAGTTGCAAACTTTAAAATGGCAAGTTTTATGTTATATATGTCACAATTTTTTTTAAAATGAAATGCTGATATTTCCATTACCCTGGCTCCATGTGGACCTTGCTATATTATCTATTATTTCTCTTGTGTTCAATCATGAATTTTCTTCTAATACTCCTGGTTATATTTTTTTGGTGCTGAATATTTAATATTAAAAAAACTTAACTGCTAATTTGAGTCTCTGGACTACATTGTTTTTCTCTAAAAATGGTTTGGGTTTGCGTCTCCCAGGTAGCTAAACTAGGGGATGCCAAAATATCAGATCCACATAATCCCAGTGGAATTAAGATCATCTGAGAGTTGGCTTCAGTTCCTATGAAACCTGCTGCTGTGCTGTGCTTAGTCGCTCAGTCATCTCCAAGTCTTTGTGACCCGCTGGACCAGGCTCCTCCGTCCATGGGATTCTCCAGGCAAGGATACTGGAGTGGGTTCCCATGCCCTCTTCCAGGGCCTATGAAACCTACATCACCCTAACTCCTGGATTACAGTGTTCAGGATTCCAACCTAAAATCTGAGATAGTTTCCAAAGCTTCGTGCTATGTTATTTGTTGCAGCTCCAAACACTATCCATGTTGAAGGGGAATGTTGCTTCAAACGTCAGATCTCACCTCTCTTGGATTCTCTCTTCCCTCAAATCTTGATGTGACAATTCCTCATTGACTTAGTAGGTTGATGCCTTCAAACAGTTATTTTAAAACTATTTTATCCAGCTCTCCTACTCGTTCTCATTTGCAGGGTTAGTCTTCAGTCACAGCTTCCTCTAATACCAGAGGCAGAATACACAGGCTGATTCTCCTTGCATTTTCTAAAATGAGCCTATGCCTTCTTTTTCTTTTCTGACTTCTGTTATCACAGATTAATTTTTATTGGAGCATAATTGCTTTACATTGTTGTGTTAGTTTCTGCTGCACAACGAAGTGAATCAGCTCTGTGTATACATATATCCCCTCCCTCTTGGACCTCCCTCCCACTCCCTTATGCATTCTTTCTGAAATAATAATATTTAGAATTTATTTATTTGTGTGTGTGTGTATAGCAAAGTTTTGTTAATGTGATAAAGGGACAGGGAAAGCTTCTGACAGACATCAGAAGGGGGACGGAGAGTGCCCCCACTCCCTAGTCTTATCAACGCCTTAGATACTTTTACTGGACCCACTCCCACAACAGACGTCTTAAACTAACATGATTAGAACTAACAATAGAGAATTTAAAAGCCATCCTGATCTCCTATATTTAATAATAATAGCCCTCATTTACGGAGCATACAACTTAGGTTTATGCGCATTATGTTGTCTTATCAGCTGATATCTTATCAGCTCTACGAGGTCAGCAAAAAAACACTGATTCCCATTTTATAGATATGAGACTGAGGCGCTGATTTTTCCACGTGGCTCATTCCCCGCCCCCTACTCTTTTTTTGGCCACACTGTCGGCCACATGAGATCTTATTTCCCTGACCACAGACAGAACCCACAACCCCGGCCCACCCCCCCTTCACTGGAAGCACGCCAGGGAAGTCCCTCATTTCTCCAGAAAGTTAGCACCGGAGAATATAAAATGGGCAGAACCAGACTCAATTTAGACAGTGGTCCTGGTTGAGCACTGCAGAAGGGCGCCCCATGGAAGGAGAGCATAGATTCCTAGCTCTCCACTTAATCAAGCTCGTGTACTGCGCGAGGTTTTCCAACAGAGGGAGCAGTGTAAGACGGATGTCCCGCGGACTAGTTCTCGGTGTTACTCACTTTGCCGACGTCCTCCTCACAGTCGAGCAGTCTACGCAAGTGGGTTGTATATTTTTGGCCCACGTTGTTTACTGAATGAGAGGGGACAAAGTGCTTGTGTCACTCCAACAGTCCCTGGGACACCGGGCGGGGCCAAAGGGGAGTGTTTGCCAGGAGAGTGTTCCAGGGTCAGGGTGAGCCCGAGGGCGGCTGAGAGCAGCGCTTCTCCCAACGGGTACGGGGACATACCCAATACTCCGATCTCCAGGTCCTTCAGTCCCGCCTCAATGGTCTCGTAGATTTCCAAGCCCCCGGTGAAATCCACCTGAATCACTCGTGTACTTTTGCCGTAAAGTCGCTCTGGGAAGTGTGTGAGGGGTTGAGGGGCAGAGGCGGAGTGGGAGCCAGGCTTTTGGCTGTAACTCATCTCTGCCTGCATCTCACTCCAGTCTCAGTTCAGCCCCAGGTCCTTACCCCATCCTTCGCAGGCCGCAGAGGCAGTGGGAGCGTGCTCCCTGCACCTGCCCCGACCACGCCTTCGACCACGCCCCGACCACACCCCGTCAAACCTCAGCCGGTGAGCCAGGAGGGCCGCGTTTCTGAGCTCCCCTCCTTTCCTTTACTCACCTATCTCCTTGCCTCGCGCTTCAACTTGCTCAGGTCTCGACTGATGAGGACGACGTTCAGACCTCTCCGGGCGAGCTGCAGGAGATGCATTCGTTTATTTATTCACGAAAGCCACAATTATTTACTGTGCGCTGACAGCGTGCTGCGCTGTTGTAGCCGCTGCGGATGCAGAGGTGAACAAAGAGAAATAAGGGAAGTCGGCCCTCGCGGAGCATGCATTCTGGGGCCAGACTATTCCAGGCAGAAGGAACAGCAAGCGCAGGCCCTTGCGCAAAGGCTGGCTAGCTGAAAGGACAGCACACAGTCCAGGGTGCACTGAATGAAGTATTCTTGCCTGGGAAATCCCATGGACAGAGGGTCCTGGAGGGCTACAGTACATAGGTCACAACAGAGTCGGACACGACTTAGTGACTAAACAGCAACTAGCCTCCCCTGCCTTCGTGCCCGCTCGGGACATCGCTGCAGGTTTCTCCCATTTTCCCCCTGCATCACGCTCTCTCTTTTCTGGATGATTCCCATCCAACGTGCAGACCTGCCAGAAGGTCTTTGTTTCGGTATTCCCCCATTTCTCATCACGCCACCCCACTTTACTCAACATTCTAAGAACTGCTTACCCTGGCTCTCTCCCGGGCTGCTTGTACCCATTCCAGTTGGACTCCTGCCCCCACTGTGCCACCCAAACCACTCTGGTCAACAGTAACTTCCACGGTGGTAAACCCAGTGCCGTTCTCAGCACCTCCCAGCACTAGCTGACACGTTCATCACCCCCTCCTCCAGGCAACGTTCTTTCCCTGGCTTCCAAGACAGCTCTTCCAACCTTGGATTCCCTCCTGCTCTGGCTCAGATCTTGTGCCTCATCTTCCCTGCGTCTTAACTTTGAGTGCTCCACTGGAGCACTTTGGGGGGATTCAGACTGTGCTCCCCTTCTCCATCCACATCCACTACCATGGGCATCTCATCTAGTATTGGGACTTTATTTTTTACAATATTATGTATTTTATTTTTGGCTGTGCTGGGTTTTCACTGTAGTGCAGGCTTTTCTCTAGTGGTGGCAGGCAGGGGCTACACTCTAGGTGCAGTGCTCGGGTCTCTCTTCCTGGTGGCTTCTCTAGTTGGAGAGCACAGGCTATAGGCACATGGGCTTCAGTAGTTGCAGGATATGGGCTCAGTACCTGTGGCTTCCAGGCTCTAGGGCACAAGCTCAGTAGTTGTGAGGCATGGACTTAGTTGCTCCTCAGCGTGTGAGATCTTCCCAGACCAGGGATCAAACTCATGTCTCCTGCACTAGCAAATGGATTCTTTACTGCTGGATCACAGGGAGGACCCCTAGTCTTAGGACTTTAAATGGCATTGTTATGATGTTGATGCTCCAATTTCTATCTCCACCCATTCTGAACTCCAGAATGGCATTTCCAACTTCTGGAACTTCACAACTCGGATACCTAACTGGTATCTCAAATGTGTGTGTTAGTCGCTTAGTCATGTCCAACTCTTTGCAACCCCATGGACTATATAGCCCGCCAGGCTCCTCTGTCCATGGGATTTCCCAGGCAGGAATATTGGAGGTTGCCATTTCCTATTCCAGGGGATCTTCCCAACCCAAGGATCAAACCTGGGTCTCTCACATTGCAGGCAGACTCTTTATCATCTGAGCCACCAAGGAAGATAGACTGTCCAAAACGTCAAACTTAGAATGCCCAAAACTAGACTCCTTTCCACTTCCCCCAAACGTGGTCCTCTCCTCAGTTCAACTCCATTGCAGTAATGGCAGCTCCATGCTTTGAGGTATTCTGGTCACAGATCCTATAAGTAATTTATTTTATGAGGTCAGCATTATCCTAATAGCAAAAATCAAACAAAGATGACAAGAAAACTACAAACTAATATCTCTCATAAACTTAGACACAAAAGTTCTCAATGAAATATGAGTAAATCAAGTCCAGCAATATAGAAAATGATAAGAGGTAATGCTCAAGCTGGGATTTATTGCAGGAATGCAGGGTTAGTTCATCTTTTGCAAAATCAATTGATGTAATTTACCATATAATCAGACTAAAGAAGGAAAACCATATGATCACCTTAACAGACAGAAGAATTACCTGACAAAAGCCAACTATCCATGATAAAAAAAAAAAACAAAAAAAAACCTCTTAGCAACCTAGGTATAGAAATGGCCTCTCTTGACCTTATAAAGGTCCTATAAATAAATACATACACACATACATGAATTTTAAAAACCTAATATTATGCTGAATGGTTGAAAACTGAATACTTTTCCTCTAAGAACAGGAACAAAGCAAGGATGTTACCTCTTACCCCTTCTCTAAATGTCCTATTTAATTTCCTGGGCAGTACAATAAGGCAGAGAAAAGAAATAAAATGTATGCAGATTGGAAAGAAGAAATGACATTGTCTCTGTACATGGATGACACGTCTGTCTACATAGAAAATCTCAAGAAATCTACAAAATGGTTACAAAAACTCAGTGGGTTTAGCAAATTTTCAGTTTATATAAGGTCAGAGGTTTGGAGTCATACTCTACATCCAATCTTTAGAATAAATCTTGTCAGTACAAGTCTTCCCTTATAGCTCCGTTGGTAAAAAAAATCCACCTGTAAAGCAGGAGACCCTGGTTTGATTCCTGGGTTGGGAAGATCTGCTGGAGAAGGGATAGGCTACCCACTCCACTGTTCTTGGGCTTCCCTTGTGGCTCAGCTGGTAAAGAATCCATGAGCACTGATGTCAAAATCAATCCGAAATTTGGAACTTCTCTGGTGACCCAGTGGCTAAGACTCTTGTGCTCCCAGTGCAGCGGGCCAAGGTTTGATTCCTGGTCAGGGAACTAGGTCTCATATGCTGCAATTAATAGATGCAGCATGTTGCAATGAAGATCAAAGGTTCCCTGTGCTAAGGGAATTTGCTGCAGGTCAACTAAGACCTGGCACAGCCAAAATAAACGAGCTGATAATTCAATAAAACCTAAGTGCAAGTACTTCTCATGCCCCGATGTGATCACACTTGGATGAATCATCAAGATCTCTTGCTTGGATTTTGCAAGAGCATGCATAAGCAGAATCTCCCTGCTTGCATCCTCACCCCCTATAGTATCATATCCCTCTTCAAAACACATCTCACTCAGTAGATGTTAAAGTCTCCACAATAACCTACCAGATTCCCCATGATCTGTCCTGAAATTGCATTTCTGCCCTCATGTCCTACTGCTCCTCTCTCCTTGTGACTCTGATACAATCACAGCCGGCCTTTTCTTGCTTCTCCAACAAGTGATGCTCCCTACCGCAGGGCTTTGCACTGGTGATTTCTTCTCCCCGGAAATTCCTTCTCCCAGTTATTCACAAGACTCCATCCCTCATCTCCTTCTCATCTTTGCCCAATGCTGTCTTCTCAGTGACACATTTGATTACCCTATATAAAAATTGGAACCTGCACATCTCCAGGGCTCCCTCTTCTCCTTCCTTGATTTATTTTTAACTTTTTAAAATTTTAAATCTATGTCTTTCTTTCTTTTTTTGGCCACACCGTGTGGCATGTGGGATCTTAGTTCCCCGACAGGACCAGAGATGGAATCCTTGCCCCCTGCAGTGGAAGCACAGTCTTAACCACTAGACCACCACAGAATTCCCTCTCTTTAACTCTTGTAACCATTTGATGGGCTTCCCTGGTGGCTCAAGCAGTAGAGAAACCACCTGCAATGCAGGAGACCTGGGTTCAATCCCTGGGTCAGGAAGATCTCCTGGAGAAGGAAATGGCAACTATTCCAGTACTTGACACACTATACATTTCATTTGTTTATCTTACACCTATCTCCCCTCACTACAACATAAGCTTCCAGAAGACAAGTTCTTTTGATTTTTTAAGAAAAATCTCTTTTGTTTACTGTTGTACCTCCTAGCATCTAGAAGATGCCTGGTGCATGGAGGTGCTATATAAATATGTTTTGAATGAATAGATTCCTGCCCCCACCTGGGGAGCAGAGGAAAGGCTCCCTGGAGAGGATGTCTGCGGGAACCAGAGAGAGCACAGCATTCTCAGTCTGATAGAGTTAGCTGACAACAGACAAACAGGAGAAGCCCTCCCATCACCCACCCCAAGCCCTGGCTCACCTCATGTGCGTAAGCCTTGCCGATGCCGCTGGTGGCTCCTGTTACCACTAGAAAGGAGAGGAGGAAAGGGCAGGAGGGGATCCCCACCCTCTCCTACCCCCGTCATCCACTTCATGTCCCTCTTGTCCCTTTTTGCACCTTTTCTGGGAACCCCCCTCACTGAGACCCAACCCTCCTGCTTTTCGTCCTCCTCTTTCATCAGCAAGGGGCTCTGACACCTCGGACAGGTTGGAGGACTTCATACATGTCCAGCCTTCACCCTTCATGCTTCCAGGGGTCCCTGGCCTCTGCCCTGACTAGGGGTCCTCACCGGTCATCTGTCCGTGTTTCTGCTGCCCCGCCTCTACCTGCTTAGTGCAGAGCCCTTCTTCCTTACCTGCCCAGGCCCCGTGCGCCCGGAGCCAGTGGTTGCTCCGACGTGCCTGAGGCAACAGATGCACATAGACTGTGGAGCCCACAGCCCAGGTCGCCCACAGCAGCAGGAACAGGGCTGTAACCGCTCCCAGCACTCTCAGCGCGTCCCACTCCGCCTCCATCACAACCCCAACCAACAGATCACCCGACCTAGGACCGAGGGGGTTTTTCCGGGGGCAGCTATTAGAAGCCTGGGCTTTAGCCCCGCCCACACTGCCAGTCAAGCGTTCCACCCCGCCTCTCTCCCTAGCTACGCCCAATGAGGGTTTAATCTAACCAACAGCCACGCCCATAGCCTTAACACCGCCCCTTGATGGGTCCACACCTGAGCTCAAAGTCCACTCCCAGCGCCTGCAGAGCCAGCTTACATCCAGCCTCCCCTCAACCTACAGAGCTGGGCAAAGGGTGCCCACAGATAACCTCCATTTGGGTCACTGAACTCAATCTCGCTGTTGGTGGGTGAAGGCCAGAACTGAAACGAGGGACCAATCACGTCGTTGTTCAGGCGCCAAGTTGTGTCCGACAGGGGGTGTTTATCAATACACAGTTTGTCAGAAGAACCTCACCTACAACTTATCTGCCGGGGCAGTATAAAAGCCGGAGGCCTTACAGTGGCTCTATGTAACCTTTCTCCTCACTTCTCCTTGGCAAATTCTGGGTTGTTTTTTTTTTTTTTTCACTTGTTCTTCGCATTTATTATTGAGTAATTTGTTGTTGTTGTTCAGTCCGGAAGTTGCGTCCAATTCTTTGCCACCCCATGGACAATAGCATGCTAGGCTCCTCTGTCCTCCGCTACCTACTGGAGTTTGCTCAGATTCATGTCCACTGAGTTGGTGATGCTACCCAACCATTCCATCCTCTGTTGCCTCCTTCTCCTTTTGCCTTCAATCTTTCCCAGCATCAGGGGCTTTTCCAGTGAGTCAGCTCTTCACTTCAGGTGGCCAAAACACAGAGTTTCAGCTTCAGAAACAGTCCTTCCAATGAATATTCAGGATCGATTTCCTTTAGAATTGACTGGTTTGATCTCCTTGCAGTCCAAGGGACTCTCAGAAGTCTTCTCCAGTGCCACAATTAGAAGGCAATTATTTACAATAATAAATTGTAATTATCATCTAATGATTATGGCTATGGTTTCATAACATATAGTTATTTATAATAAATATTATTATTATTTAATAATGGGGTTCCCTGGTAGGTCAAACAGTAAAGAATCCGTCTGCAATGTAGGAGACCCGTTCGATCCCTAGGTAGGGAAGATCCCCTGGAGAAAGGAATAGTTACCCACTCCAGTATTCTTGCCTGGAGAATCCCATGGACAGAGGAGCCGGGCAGTCTATAGTCCATGGGTTTCAAAGAGTCGGACACGATTGCTGTGGTAAAATAAATATACGTAACATAAATTTTACCATTTTAATCCTTTCAAAGTATAGATATAATTCAGTGACATTAGGTGCACTCACAAGATTGTGTGACTGTCACCACATCCTAGAGCTATTTCATCACCCCGATAAAAAGAAAACAGGTGCCAAATGGAGTCAGCTGTGCTAAGCCTCGGGTTAACAAAGCAAAATTGAATAACTAACTTAGCGGTTGTTTCAACCCCACAAGAATGTAAACTTTATTCAACCTAGGATCGCCTGGTTGGTACTAACGAGCCTTGCTGCTGTTCAGTCACCCAGTCGAGTCCGATTCTTCGCAGCCCTGTGGACTGCAGCCTGCCAGGCCTCTCTGTCCCTCCCTATCTCCCAGAGTTGGCCCAGGTTCATGTCCAATGAATCAGCAATGCTAGTGAGGTAGGCCACCCAATAAGCCCTTCCATCCCCTTAGGAGGATAGCCTTGACTCCAACAATGAATTTCTTTGCTGAAGAGATCCTTTTTTCAACTCCCTTTCTGCCTTTAACAACTTCCTTTTTCTACAGCTCAGTGGAGATCCTTTCTACGGCTAGATGGGATGTAGCCTGATGCATGAACCATTGAATAAAGCCAATTTGATCTTTAAGTTTACTGAGTTGGGACTTTGTGTTTTTTAACTGATTTGGTGGCAGCAGCACGACAAAGGGGATTTCTGATGGCTTTGGGGACAGCAGGAGACAGGTGTGGCGCCCCGTGAACCCTTTGGGCTCACTGTCTTTCTGGCCATTTCCAAGGATCCTGGGTGAGTTCTTGGTTCTGAGTTCTGTCCTTTTTGTGTCAAGTTCCTGACCTAGTGGGCTTTCCAGTTAGTTTTCCCATTTGTCTGGAATTACTAGTTCCATGTCGGGAACAGCCGGTGACCACTGCAGTTTCCCATTTGTCTGGAAGAAGCCTGCAGTTCTCATTCTCTGGAGTCTGCGGGTTCAGTCCTTTCCTCAGTCCCTGGTTCCATGTTGGGAACTGGTCATGGTGTCCACAGGACCTTTTCTGGGCCAGGATGCAGTAACAGCTCTTGATCTTCACCGATATATTAAGGTACATGTGTTTGCTTGTTTTGAATCAATGAGGGCTGTTGCTAACTGGGACCTCAGAGGTCAAAAGCTGCAAAAATTGATGGGTCTGGATGGAGCAAGAACAGAGTTATGACAAAAAGGAATATAAATCCTAGCAGCACAAGACACCATTACTGAGTTTAAGTAATCCCTCCAATGTAGACCTCATTCCTATGGGATCCATGACAAAGTGTTTCCTGTGAGACTGAATCCATGTTCTTGCAATGACAAGCAATCTTATTGTCTAGCACTACTCTAGCTAATGAAGTTCGGGCTTTTTGCTGGCAGGTTATGGCTTAAACCTGCTCTTTTATGTCCTTTACAATCTGTCCTTGATATAGAAGAGAAAGAGTAACAACAAAAATTCTCTAGTTTAACAGAGGTGCCCCCAAATCTATGGGTTATTTCTCTTTTTCTTTCATTTTTGCATTTTAAGCTTTACTTATGAAACAGTGACATGCTCTCTTTTATATTAGCATTTAATACTTACGAGAATTGGTCTGTTTACTGTTACCTGCCTTCATAACTAAACCATTTTTATTGTTGTTTAGTCGCTAAGTTGTCTCTGAGTCTTGCGACACCAAGGACTGTAGTCCGCCAGGCTCCTCTGTCCATAGGAATTTCCCAGGCAAGAATACTCAGTCTATGGGCTACTTCTAATCCTGACTTTGGGAAAGCAAAAAACGGCAGAGCTGGTAAAATTTCTGACATATGCGGTTAGACCTCTTTCTAAACTGCCTCAATATTCATTAAAGCCTGAATGCATACAAGGCCTCATACCAACAATAGACAATCTAACCACCAAGGGTTGATCATTTCCTGTACCAGCCCCTATAACACTGGTCTGGCTGACTGGAAACCCTAATGAGGACTTCCCTGGTGGTCTAGTGGTTAAGAATCTGCCTGCCAGTGTGGAAGACACAGATCTGATCCTGGTCTGGGAAGATCCCACGTGTCATGGGGCAACTAAGCCTGTGGGCCACACCTGCTGAGCCCCCTCTCTCTAGAGCCTGTGAGCTGCAACAAGAGAAGCTACCACACCACGAGAGAGTGGCCCCAGCTCCCCATTGCCAGAGCCTGCCTACAGCAGTGAGGACCCAGCACAGGGGAAAAAAATCGAATGGTTGGGAAGCTGTTTACAAGATAGTTACTCCCCGCTTCCCAGTTGTTTCAAACACATTCTTTTGTCACTAATTCCACCAGGCTCAAAATGGTTCACTGCTGTAGCTCTTTGCTTGGCTTTTTTTCCCCCCAGCATCCCTGTGGGGGGAACATCTATTTGCCTTTACTTGGAACAATCAACAATATACTTGGACACTCATGTGGCAAGGGTCCACAGAGACCCCTTCTTATCTCTCCCAAGTGCTCCACCAGGGTCTGAGTACCCTCCACTTCCCCAGGAAGTCGACTCTCTTATAATATGTGGATGGACTCTTGCTTTGCTCAGTGCTCCCCAAGAGGCGTCCATAAATGATTCTATTCATTTGCTGCAACAGTTAGTTCAAAAGAAACATGGAGTCTCTGATGCAAAATAACAACCATCTCTAGACACTGTTTATTATCTAGGTCATAATCGAAGTGCTGAAGGAATCCAATTGTCTCTCAAACAGATTAAGTTAACCCAAGAATTTCCTTGACCCACAACTAGGCAACAGCTTGGTGGATTTCTAGTCCTGGCTGGCTACTGCAGATCCTCATTTTCCTCTCTATAAACTTACTAAGGGCTTCCTCGGTGGCACCAGTGGTAAAGAACCCGCCTGCCCATGTAGGAGATGCAAGAGACGTGGGGTTTGAACCATGGGTCCGCATGATTTTCCTGGAGGAGGAAATGGCAACCCACTCCAGTATTCTTGTCTGGAGAATCCTGTGGATGGAGAAGCCTGTGGGCTATAGTCAATGGCGTCACGAAGAATCAGGCACAACTGAGCAACTAACACTTTCAAACTTTCATTGCCTTTTACAGCAGCACACAAGTGGATTCAGAGGGTAGTGCCTACCCCAACTATAAGGCTGTAACTAAAACTGTGCTCCACAGGGTTAACAGACATTGGTGACTAACAAATTCTTGAGCTGGTCTTACAGAACAGCAACTAAGGAAACACCTTGTTTAAAAAAATAAACAAATCCCCACTTGTAACTTGCCTTCACTGACCAAGCTTGCCTTAACCACCCCTATAGATAACACTACTGACCGATGGGTCACTATAGTAATGGGGGCTTAAGCTGTTTTTCAGGGACTTGGAGCCAGCTTTTGTCCTGTCTGAGTCAGCTGAGACTGATTGGGACCACCGACCCTAAAGCTGGTCCTGCACAAGTGTCCAACAGATGCCCTTTTGACATCAGAGGGGCAAAAACTCCAGTCTCAGAGTGCGCTGTGTGAGCAGTCGTGTCCGACTCTTTGTGACTGTACCCCTTCAGGCTCCTCTTTCCACGGGATTCTCCAGGCAAGAATACTGGAGTGCATTGCCATTTCCTCCTCCAGGGGATTTTCCCAACCCAGGGGTCAAACCCTTCTCTCCTGTGTCTCCTGCATTGCAGGCAAATTCTTTACTGCTGGGCCATCGAGGAAGCCCCTCAGATTGCACTAAAGCACTTCCATTTTTTAACATGCATCTCATGAAGAATTATGTATTAATAATTAGCATCTCATGTATTAATAATTCAGAGACATCTGTGCAGAATGCCAGTTACTTCAGCTTTTCCCCTACCTCCAATCTCCTTTCCCCACGCTTATGACCACCCTAACTCTTTCACCCACAGATAGTCCAAGTTCCTCACCTATGAGGAGCAGGATTTGTGGATTTGAGATCTCATTTGGCTGCTTTGTGAATAAACATTTTCTGTTGCAAACCTTAGTGTCTCGGCCTTTGGCTTGCTTCACTGTGGGCAAATGAACCTGGTTCAGTAACAAATTTGGTGAGCCATCCTGGAGATAAAGGTCCAGACGGACTTCTTGCTGGTTATTCATTGGCCCCTTGCTGACACTGAGAGTCTGTGGACAAGTCTGAGCAGCTGCCTGGTCCCCTTGTTTTAGGGACTGTCCCCTGGATATCCCTCACCACAGTGTCACTGAACTTCAGAGCTCAGTATTTTTTTTTTTTTTCTGCATTAGAGACATCTTTTGATAGCAAGCAACCTTGTTAAAATATACCTGTGCCAGGGACTTCCCTGGTGGTACAGGCGTAAAGAATCCACTTGCCAATGCAGGGTGCACTGGTTCGATCCTTGGTCCAGGAAGATTCCACATGTCTTAGGACAACTAAGCTGGTGTGCCACAAGTACTGAAGCCCGTGCACCCTAGAACATGTGCTGCACAAGAAGAGACACCATCGCTATGAGAAGCTTGCACACTGCAACTAGAGTAGCCCCTGCTTGCTGCAATGAGGCTTCCCTGGTGGTGCTAGTGGTAAAGAATCGGCCTGTCCATGCAGGAGCCTCAGGAGACCTGGGTTTGATCCCTGGGTTGGGAAGATCTCCTGGAAGAGGGTGTGGGAACCCACTCCAGTATTCTTGCTTGGAGAATCCCATGGACAGAGGAGCCTGGCAGGCTATAGTTCATGGGATCACAACGAGTAGGACATGGCTGAAGTGACTTAGCATGTTGTATCTAAAGAATGTCTGTGTGCAGCAACAAAGACCCAGTTCAGCCAAAAATAAACGAAAAAAAAAGAAAAACTAAAAGCTTGTGATTAGGTTTAAAAAAAATCCGCCTTCCAAAGCAGGGGACTTGGGTTGCATCCTTGGTCAGGGAACTAAGGTCCCCCATGCCATGAGGCCACTAAGCCTGTGTACTACAACTACAGAAAGCCCAAGAGCTGCGCACCCCCCACCCCACGCCGCAAAAAAAAAAGACCCGTTCATATTTTAGCTAAGTGTGAAACCCTTTCTTCTCTTTACTCTGGCATTGGCCTAGCAAGATAATGCCCTCATCATATCTCCCAGGCCCTTGTTAAGTGAAGCAACCTTTCAGACTGCTGAATATTTCATCAAAAACTCACCTGTCCATGAGGTGAGAGATCCCCGCAGATCCTTCCAGTGGCCCACTTTTCTTCTGTTCGCAATGTCACTGCAAACCATGACTGACTCCCCTTAGAAGTCTCAGCTGCTGTGGCCAGAATATCCGGTGCCTTGTCCTTCCCTTCTCTTGTTATGCCCGTGCTTACCCGATTACACAGGAATACCTATGTAACCTGGAGGAGGGCATGGCAATCCACTCCAATATTCTTTGCTTGGAGAATCCCAAGGACAGAGGAGCCTGGTGGGCTACAGTCCATAGGGCCACAGAGTCGGACATGACTGAAGTGACTTCACATACACACACACACCCCTATGTAAATCTTTGTACACTTGCACCCGCCACCTACTCATGATTATCTAGATCAGATCTACTCCCATTCACTAAACATTCTCACCAGCAGCTCCCATCTTTGCAAGGGATTTAAAACGACTCTGTTTCAGGCTAGGAGATTTTCTTCCTGTATGCACTAAAAACCTAACTGACCTCTGGCTTGAATGGGTAAACACAGCCATGCCTTTGAATGGATCTATTTATAGTACTCCCATAAGGGGAACGGTCTGTCCTGCAGCAAGTTTCGTCTTTGTCTGTAATGGTTATCATTCTTGTAGGGTGTATGAATGCCTAGGTGACTGGTGTACAGCTGGGTAATGCCTCTTAGATTATCTAACTGCGCCTCTAACTTTGTGGACAAAGGAATGAAGACATTTCATTGATTGAATCCCTTTGACCTACATTGTCTAGTTAGAAAGGAACTACCAGGAGGCATTCATGATTCAAGGTTGATGTCCTTTGGCAGGGCCCTACGTTTCCAGTTAGGATTAACTGCAAATGGGAATATGACCTCAAACATCTCCTTAACTCTTGAAGATACTGTAGTGTCCATTGCTAAGACCACAGCTGCCCAACAAAGGGCCTTAGACCCTGGTCCACGTTGTTCCTGGTAACAGGACAGCCCTTGATTATCTTTTAGCTGAGTGAGCCGGTGTCTGTGGCCAACACCACCTGTTGTACCTGGGTTAACACTTTTGGAGAAGCTGAAACTCAGGTACATATGAGCATTGAGGAGGCCACCTGGCTTAAGAAGATGACTCTCTGGGCTTCTCAGGTGGCTCGGTGGTAAAGAATCTGCCACTAAAAAAAGAAAAAAAAAAAAGAATCTGCCGCTAATGCCTGAGACACAGGTTCGATCCCTGGCCCGAGAAGATCCCACATGCAACTGAGTCTGTGGGCCAAAACTATTGACCCTACACTTTAGAGGTGGGGAACCCCAACTATTGAAGCCCACATACCCTAGAGCCCATGCTTAGAAACAAGAGAAGCCACTGCAATGAAAAGCCCGTGCTTGCAACTAGACTGTAGCCCCTACTTGCCACAAGTAGAGGAAAGCTCAAGTAGCAACAAAGATCCAGTACAGCCAATAAATAAATAAATAAAATTATATAATATATTATAATATATAATATAATCATCTTTATATACACATATAAAGATCATTCTTTTAGTGGAGTTTTTCTTTAACTTATTTGATTTGATTGGTTTGGGTCTTGAGGATCGTATCTCCAAAGTGCACTCAGAACACTAAGAAATATCCTGCTTATAAAAACCAGTCATCTCCCTGGTACACTGTACCCTCTCATACTCTTTCAAAAGCTTTAATTGTATGTTCATAGCTGATAATCACCAAACAAGTGTTCTCCCTGGGATATAAGAAAAGAAACAAAGTGAATCTGAAGTTGTGGCTGCGAGTATCACAGATTAAGGAAGACCATCAGGACTTGGGGATACGGCACAGAGGATCAATAGGAGCTCGGAGAGCTGCAGAGCAGTAGCTTCGAGTGGCGTTAATGCCTTAAAGGTTAATCATATCTCTCAGGCTGAGAATCTAATCAAAATTAGGGGATGGTTAAAAAGAAGACATGCATGGTCAATTGATTAGTCGAGTCCTACTCTTTTTGATGGAACTTTTTAGGGAGGAATACTGGAGTGGGTTGCCAGTTCCTCTTCCAGGGAATCTTCCCAACCCAGGGATCGAACACGAGTCTTCTGCACTGAAGGCAGATTCTTTGCCATTGAGCCATTAGGGAAGCCCCCTTAAAAAGAAGATAGCAGGCTCAAAATGGAGTCACTTGTGCTCAACCCCATGCCAGGAAAACAAGACAAAATCTAACCCAATTGTAGTCTCAATCTCCAGGTATGTGACCTTTGACCAGTCAACCTGGAATTGCCTGGTCAGTACCACTGAGCTCATAGCCCAGTAGATCCTTCCATTCCCATTAGGAGGGTTACTATGTCTGAAAAAAATCGTTGTTTTTTTTTTCTAATAACTTTTTTTCCCCACCTCTTTCCACCTATAAAAGACTTTCCTTTTGGGATTCCCTAGTGGTCCAGTGGCTAAGACTCTGTGCTCCCAATGTAGGGGGCCCGGGTTCAATCCCTGGTCAGACAGTTAGAGCCCACATACCACAACTAAGAGTCTGTGCGCCACAGTGTAAAGATGCTGCGTGTTGTAACTAAGACCTCACTAAGCCGAACAAATGAATAAATATTAAACAAACAAACAAACAAACTTTTTACAGCTCATGGAGCACCGTTCTGCTGGGGGATGGAATGTAGTCTGAGTCATGAACGGTTGAGTAAGCCAAATTAATTTTTAATTTGCTTACCTGAATTCCATTTAACATCGCAAATAGAAACTCTGTGCCCATTAAACAATCATTCCCTAACCCAGGCCTATGGTGATGGAATTCCAGCTGAGCTCTTTCAAATCCTGAAAGATGATGCTGTGAAGGTGCTGCACTCAACATGCCAGCAAATTTGGAAAACTCAGCAGTGGCCACAGGACTGGAAAAGGTCAGTTTTCATTCCAATCTCAAAGAAAGGCAATGCCAAAGAATGCTCAAACTACCGCACAATTGCACTCATCTCACACGCTAGTAAAGTAATGCTCAAAATTCTCCAAGCCAGGCTTCAGCAGTACATGAACCGTGAACTTCCAGATGTTCAAGCTGGCTTTAGAAAAGGCAGAGGAACCAGAGATCAAATTGCCAACATCCGTTGGATCATTGAAAAAGCAAGAGACTTACAGAAAAACATCTACTTCTGCTTTATTGACTATGCCAAAGCCTTTGACTCTGTGGATCAGAACAAACTATGGAAAATTCTGAAAGAGATGGGAATACCAGACCACCTAACCGGCCTCTTGAGAAACCTATATGCAGGTCAGGAAGCAACAGTTAGAACTGGACATGGAACAACAGACTGGTTCTAAATAGGGAAAGGAGTACGTCAAGGCTGTATATTGTCACCCTGCTTATTTAACTTACATGCAGAGTACATCATGAGAAACGCTGGACTAGATGAAGCACAAGTTGGAATCAAGATTGCTGGGAGAAATATTAATACCCTCAGATATGCAGATGACACCACCCTTATGGCAGAAAGCAAAGAAGAACTAAAGAGCCTCTTGATGAAAGTGAAAGAGGACGGTGAAACAATTGGCTAAAAACTCAACATTCAGAAAACTAAGATCATGGCATCTGGTCCCATCATTTTATGGCAAATAGATGGGGAAACAATGGAAACAGTGATAGACTTTATTTTTTCGGCTCCAAAATCACTGCAAATGGTGACTGCAGCCATCAAATTAAAAGATGCTTGCTTCTTGGAAGAAAAGTTATGACCAACCTAGACAGCATATGAAAAAGTAGAAACATTACTTTGCCAACAAAAGTCTGTCTAGTCAAAGCTATAGTTTTTCCAGTAGTCATGTATGGAGGTGAGAGTTGGACTATAAAGAAAGCTCAGCACTGAAGAATTGATGCTTTTGAACTGTGGTGTTGGAGAAGACTCTTGAGAGTCCCTTGGACAGCAAGGAGATCCAACCAGTCCATCCTAAAGGAAATCAGTCCTGAATATTCATTGGAAGGACTGATGCTGAAGCTAAAACTCCAATACTTTGCCCACTCATTTGAAAAGACCCTGGTGCTGGGAAAGACTGAAGGCGGGAGGATGAGATGGTTGGATGGCATCACCGACTCAGTGGACATGAGTTTGTGTAAACTCTGGGAGTTGGTGATGGACAGGGAGGCCTGGAGCACTGCAGTCCATGGGGTTGCAAAGAGTCAGACACGACTGAGCAACTGAACTGAACTGAATGTCTATGTGATCTTTATTCTACTTTCTGTCTTGATTAATTTGCATATTCCAGATGCATTATATAAGAGAAATTATAGCTATTTGTCCTTTGGTGTCTGTTTTATTTCACTGAGTATGTTTTCATGCTTGGGCATGCTGCAGGATGTATCAAAATTCTGATCCTTTTCCAGGCTGGATACTGTTTCATTGCATGTACATACCACATTCTGTTTATTCATTCATCTGTTGACGGACATCTGGGTTGCTTCCACCTCCTTGGCTATTGTGACTAATGCTACCATGAACGTTCGTGTGCAAGGATCTGTTTGAGTCCCTGCTTCCGAGTCTTTGGGGTATATTCCTAGAAGTGGAGTTGCCAGATCATTTAGTAATTATATATTTAACCATTTATTTACTTATTTTTGGCCACACCACATGGCATGTGGAATCTTAGTTCCCTGCCTGGGAATCGAACCCTTACCTCCTGCATTGGGAGTGTGGAGAGACCGCATTGCCCAGAACCTTCTGCCCACTCTGGAGGCTGCAACTGAGAGATCCCAGGACCTGACAACGGCAGCAAAACCTTAGGCTTCTTTTCTGTTTCCCGGACCTCTGCACGTGGTCTGATCAAGCCCAGCAGCACAAGTCTCTACAGTACTTCTCCCTTCTGAATTTACATTAGCTGCAGAAAACATTCGTGTGAACTAACTCCTGGAGTCCAGTGACTCTTGTGGTTATTGTGTCTTTCTGGGTTTTGGGCTTCCCAGGTGGTGCAGTGAGAAAGAATCCGCCTGCCAATGCAGGGGACATGGGTTCCATCCCTAGGTGGGGAAGATCCCCTGGGGGAGGGCATGACAACCTACTCCAGTATTAGAATCCCATGGACAGAGGAGCCTGGCGGGCTACAGTCCATGGGGTTGCAAAGAGTCAGATACAACTGAGTGACTAAACAACATCTTTGAAAATTCTACCCATCAATGGTGAGATAAGGGATCCTTTGATTTGGAAAAACATTTGTGTTTTTAAAAGATTTTAAAGACTTCTCATCCTAAATAAATGTCCTGTTGGAACCAAGACCAAACTGATAGAAGGAAGCAAAAGAGCATCCTGGCTAGCCTTAGGGGTCCCTTCAACAAGATTGAAAAAAACAGAAGTCAGACTTAGAACACAAACCTACAGGCCCCATAAATTCCACTCTCCCACATGCCTCTTCATACCCAACTCCCTGTCGCTGACCCTCCAGAAGGTCTTCTGCATCTCTGGGTCCCTGCTTCAAATCCATCTCCCCAAAATCTAGTCTCACCTCTCCAGCAAATACCTTTAATTTCTAAAATTACCCCAGCTTCCCCGGAAAATCTCTCAAACACACAGCTGCCAGGATTAACTTCCCCTTCCCTGAAAGAATCCAGAGAGCACTTGGGCCTGATCTCTGGACTGAGGGATATAGGCCATTTATGTAAATGCTGATATTGAGGAGGAACACTTGGTAGAGGCTTCAGTACTGGTCTTGCCACCTCTGGTAATCAGGGGTACTTGCCAGGGCTCTGTAATCAAAATCCATCAGCTTCAGGCTTTCCCAGGCAAAGGGCTGGTCAGACGTTTCCTGGACTCAGACTTCCCTGCTGGTCCAGTGGTTAAGAATCCCCCTGCAAATACAGGAGACATTGGTTCGAACCCTGGTCTGGGAAGATGCCACGTGCCAAAGAGCAACTAAGACTGTGCGCCACAACTCCTGAGCCCAGGTGCCTAGAACCGGTGCTCCAAAGCTAGAAAACCCACTGCAACGGGAAGCCCACGCCCCACAATCAAGAGTAGCTCCCTCTCCCTGTAACTAGAGAAAAGCCTTCAGGCAGCAAAGCAGCCTCAGTGCAGCCATAAACAAGTAAACAGATAAAATGTAAGATTATGCTTGGGGTAAACCAGAGCTAATAAATGAATAAACGTATCCGGGACGGGGCTGTCCCTGGTGGTCCAGTGGCCTAGACTCCATGCTCCCGATGCAGGGGCGAGGGTTCAATCCCTGGTCAGGGAACTAGATCTCACATGCTGAAACCAAGACCTGTCTCAGCCAAAAAAAAAAAGAAAGAAGTATCCTGGATTCCACTGGAAAGCATCCATGTTCCCTGGATACCAGCAGATCTTTTAAACTTCTACTTCCAGAAGATCCTGCCAAATGCAGAGAGGAGCCAGAAACGTTAGTGGCCATATATAGCCCTGCGCATAGGGGGAAGCTTGTAAGATGCGTTCTTTCCATTGATGATGATACTGTGGCGGTGGTTTAGTCGCTCAGTCGTGTCTGACTCTTGCAATCTGGTGGACGACAGCCCGCCAGGCTCCTCTGTCCGTGGCATTTTTCAGGCAAGAATACTGGAGTGGGTTGCCATTTCCTTCTCCAGGGGATCTTTCCAACCCAGGAAATGAGCCTGTGTCTCCTGCGCTTCAGGCGGAGTCTTTACCGACTGGGCTCCCAGGGAAGGCCCTCTGATGATACTAAACCATATGCCAAGAGCTCCCGCAGGAAACTCCTCACACCAGGGAAACTGGTGGGCAGAACCCTCCCCAGATGCTTCAGCAAATGGCCAGGAAATGACCCGAGTGGAGCCTGATGTTCCAGGTCTGATAGGAGTGATGCTAAAGGGCTTTCCTCCAAAGGTAAACTGGCCCCAGGTTGAACTGTGTGCTCAGAAAGAAGAGCGTCCCCAAATCTCCGTGGAAGGTGTTACACAGACTTCTCAAAGATACACTGCATCAAACTCAGATGCCCCAGAACATGTCTGCTTTGGCTGGAAATCTCCCTAACGTGTGTGTGTTAGCACACATGTGTGCGTACTCAGTTTTGTTCACCTCTTTGTGACCCTCTGGACTGTAGCCCACCAGGCTCCTCTGTCCACGGAATTCTCCAGGCGAGAATACTGGAGTGGGTTGCCATGCCCTCCTCCAGGGGACCTTCCCTACGTAGGGACAGGCAGATTCTTTACTGTCTGAGCAAATCCAAAATAGCGTAACTGGCCAGAATGGACAGGCTCTCGATGTTATTACAGAAATTGCTTCTCGGTTCTTTTACAATAGCCTTCAGGAAAGCAGGAGGAAAAAGCAGTTAAAATCAACGGTCCCTGCCTTTGTCCCAAGACAATTGTACATTCTGTAAAAGGCTGGGACATTGGGAAAACAGTGGTCCTGTACGTCAAATAAAGGAAAGCTTAAAAAGCAATCATCCTAGAATCCTGAGCCCACAGAGGGTCAAGTTCTCCTCCTTCGGGGGCAATTCCCCTTCAAGGACAAGGTCAGTCCTATCCTGAGTCACACCCTGGCACCCACCATTGAACTTAAGATAGAGGATCAGGAATTGGATTTCTTAAATTCCATTTTTTTTTTAATAGGAAGAAGTAGATTTATTCAGAGAGAAACACACTCCACAGACAGAGTGGGGGGGCCATCGCAGAGGGCAAGAGCCAGAACCTTATATTCCACTTCTTAATTAAAATTTTTTTAAATGTTGGTGTTTGGGCTTCTTGTGTTGCTGAGCTCGGGCTCTAGAAGGCACAGACTCAGTAGCTGCAGCACCAGCTCCCTAGTTATGGCGCATGGTCTTAGTTGCCTCGAGGTATGTGGATCAAATCCAGGTCCCCTGCACTGAAAGGTGGATTCTTAACTACTGGACCACTGGGGAAGTCTCCCTGGATTTATTTGTTTTTAAATTTACATATTTGTTTATTATTGTTGTTTGGTTGCACTGCGTCTTCACCGCGGCACTCGGGCCTTTCCCTGGTTGCAGAGAGTGGGGGGCTGCTTTCTTGCTGCAGAGCACGGATTCCAGGACCACGGGCTTCAGCAGTTGCACCACGTGGGCTCAGCAGTTGTGGCGCATGTACTTAGCCGTTCCGCTGCATGGAGAATCTTCCCGGACCAGGGATTGAACCCGTGTCTCTTGCACTGGGCAGGCGGATTCTTATCCACTGGACCACCGGGGAAGTCTTCCATGGATTTCTTAATTGACAACAGGTATGACTGCCTACCCTTGGCTCCGAGGATTTATGTCCACCCACCACGTCTGACTCCATTCCAGCTGTCGAGAGTCACTGGGCGACTTCTTCTATTCCCGGATTCCCTTCTGAATCAAACCTGGTGATATGTACAAAGGGGGCAGAGCCATAAACACTTGTCACTCCTCCATCGCAGAGTCCCTAACCCTGGCATTGACTCCTGCTGATGCAGCCTGGTTACAGTGACGGACCTTTGCTCAGCTTTCTTTCCCCTGTTGATTCCTGACTCACCATTTCTCTCTGCAGTTATGTTTAGAGGGAGACAATTAACGTGGACTCACGTATCTCAGGGATGGTGCGAGATTATTTTCCCAAGTCTTCAAAGCTGACTTCACTTTGCAGCCTTTACCCCAAACTCCACCGTTGCTCAATACATGTGTGCTTTCTTACTCTGTAACCAGATAAGCAGAGTGATGAAACAGACCCTCTCATTCTTTCAGGCCCCGTCCTCCAGGGGGTCTTCCTGACCCAGGGATCAAGCCCACATCCCTTTTATCTCCTGCATTGGCAGTCGGATTCTTTACCACTGCACCACCTGGGAAGTCCAGGGCACGAACGAGACAAGACCAGAACGCTTCCATATCTAAGCTTCAGTGGCTGCTAACCACTGCCACCTACTCAAGACAGGAGTTATTGCAGGGAACTCAAAAACTCACTCCTTAACGCCTTAAATCACTTCTGTCCATCCCTCTACTCAGAGCAAAAAAAGCAGATGTGCAAACCCAGGGGGAAAAGCCGCATTAGGCAGATGCCTTTATTTTTGCTGCCTTTCCTCAAGCTTTATTTGCCCTCCTCTCAGATGCTATTTGGAGCCCATGTCCTGGCTCTTAGAGGCATGAACCTCCTCTGAAACTGTTTTATTTAAATTGAAGCACAGTTGATTTACAATGCTGGGTTAATTTCAAATGTACAGCGTCATGATTCAGTTATACATACATGTATATATCTATTCCTTTTCAGACTCATTTCCCTTATAGGTTATTACAAAATCCTTGTGCTATACAATAGGTCTTTGTCGGCTCCTTTGTATACAGCGGTGTGCTAATATTAATTCCAAATTTCTAATTTATCCCTCCCCCCTTGGGTAATCATAAATTTGTTTTCTATGTCTCTGGGTCTCTGTTCTGTGTATAAGTTCATTTGCATTCTTTTAAAATGTTATTTATTTTTTTAATTTATTTTTAATTGGAGAATATTGCTTCATAGTGTTCAGCTGGTTTCTGTCATGTGACAATGTAAATCAGCTATTAGTATACACATATCCTCTTCCTACCCACTCCAGTAACCTTGGGCTTCCCTTGTGGCTGGTAAATAATCCGCTTGCAATGAGGGAGACCTGGGTTCGATCCCTGGGTTTGAGAAGATACCCTGGAGAAGGGAACGGCTACCCAACTCCAGTATTCCGGCCTGGAGAATTCCACGGACTGTATAGTCCACGGGGTCGCAAAGAGTCGGACACGGCTGAGCGACTTTCACCTCCCCTCCCCGCAACCCCCCATTTCATTTTCTTAGATTTCACACATAAGTGATATCATTTGATATCTGTCTTTCTCTGACTTATTCCACTTAGTGTGATCGTCTCTAGGTCCAGCCATGTTGCTGCAGATGACATTATTTCATTCTTTTCTTATGACTGAGGAGTGCATATATATATACACCACATCTTTATCCATTCACCTGTTAGTGGATATTTTGGGTAGCTTCCGTGTCTTGACTGTTGTAAATAATGCTGCAAGGAACATCAGTCCCCTGAAACTTTAAAATGAGCACTGTCCACACCCCCAGCTCTCAGCTGACCTCATTTTGACAAATCTTTTCACCTCCACTGCCACAAAGACGATGTTTTATGACAACTTTTGGCCTCTCAGATACACCCTGTAGCGTATTTCTCAGGTCAGTCAGACCCTGCGGCATCAGACACAAGTCCCCCTCTGAGCCACCACCCTCACCTGGGGCTCCCCAGTCCTCTCTGCTCCCCCTGCTGTGCCAAAGACCCGGCCTCTCCCTGCAGGCACCCACCCTGCCCTCATCTTGCATCACTGCAACACTTTAAACCCATTTGCACTCCTGGTGACAGAGAGCCCAACCCCATCGCCCTGGGCTATGCTGAGTCGCTCAGTCGTGTCCAACTCTGCAACCCCATGGACTGTCAGCCTGTCAGGCTCCTCTGTCCGTGGGGATTCTCCAGGCAAGAATACTGGAGTGGGTTGCCATGCCCTCCTCCAGGGGATCTGCCCAACCCAGGGATCCAACCCGGGTCTCTTATGTCTCCTGCATTGGCAGTCAAGTTCTTTACCACCAGCGCCACCTGGGAAGCCCAGGGGCTAACAGACCTCCCTGCTAAATTGCTGCTGTTCACCGTGGAGACAGACACACAGCTAAACACACAGCTCCCCGCCCCCGCCCCATCCCTTCTCCACCCAGTAGTCTAAATCTGCCTTTATCCCTAATATTATCAGCTAGTCAGGCAAATACACCACAAACTGAAGAGGACAAATTGGATACTAAAGGGTACCAAACAGTGTGCCCCAAGGATGTAACGTACGGCATGGGGACTGTAGCTTGTAACATTGCATCGCATATTTGAAAATGGCTAAGAGTGGATCTTACAAGCCCTCATCACAAGAAAAAAAAAATTGTAACTGAGGATGGTGACGGATGTTAACTAGACTTACTGTGATCGTTTCACATATACACAAATGTTGAGCCATTATGATCTGCACTTGAAACTAAAATGTTATATGTCAATTACACCTCAAATTAAAAAAAAAAAAGGGACCAAGCAAACGATTCACTGATGGACTATACATCAGGCCAAATGTTCTTCCGGTGGCCCCCACTTTCTTTTTTTTGTTGTTGAGCTATAACTGACTGGCCCCCCTCATGTGACCTTCTGGCTGACCTTATCCCCCATCAGATGGGACCTGCGTGCAGATGGGCAGTGGTGAAGCCTCTAAAGGACAATGGGTTCTGTCCCAGCATCTATAAAACCTCTAACCAAAGTATTTCCTGATGTGCTGTTTGAGAATCTCAGCGGCTCCCCAGAGAACAGCTTATCTCAGGAAATCCTCCAAGGTCCACGCTGACCCTTGCACTGTCTCACGTGGGTTCCATACCTTGTCCTCTGGCTTCAGGCTGTTCCTGCTGTTCACATGTTTACTGGAGGGATTGGAGGTTATCCAGCGAGACGTGCCGATGCTCTGACAGAGGAAAAGAAATGAATAATGGAGATTATCCCTCAATTTGGCATTCCTCTGTGGAATCAGGCCAAGGAACAGCAGAAATGTTAATACATACATACATAGCTTGATTGAGCATAAGTTTTAGTCCCTCAGTTGTGTCCAGTTCTTTGTGACCCCATGGACAGAGAGTCTGGCGGGCTATATAGCCTGCCACTGCCCATGGAATTCTCCAAGCAAGAATACTGGAGAGGACTAAACCACAGTCTCCTGCACTGCAGGCAGATTCTTTACCACCTGAGCCACCATAAATATCAGATACACAAAATTTACAGCAGAGGGACTTCCCTGGTGGTCCAGTGGCTAAGACTCCAAGCTTTCCATGCAGGGGGCCCAGGTTCTAGATCTGCGAACTAGATTCCACATGCTGCAACTAAAGATCTCTCAGGCCTCAATGAAGATTGACAATCCCACTTGCAATATATATATATTTCCAAAGGAAATCAGTCCTGAATATTCACTGAAAGGATTGATGCAGAGGCTGAAGCTCCAATACTTTGGCCACCTGATGGGAAGAACCAGCTCACTGGAAAAGACCCTGATGCTGGGCAAGATTGAAGGGAAAAAGAGAAGGGGGTGACAGAGTGACAGATGGTTGGATGGCATCACTGACTCAGTGGACTTGACTTTGAGCAAACTCTGGGAGATAGTGAAGGACAGGGAAGCCTGGTGTGCTGCCGTTTATGGGGTTGCGAAGAGTCAGACATGACTGATTGACTGAACAACAACAAAAACAATTTTTTAAAACGCTGATCATTGTCTGAGGCTTCAGTGAATTGTCATCTTTCTGTTGCTGGAGGGGCCTGCCTCAGTGTTGATGGGCACCGACTGATCAGGATGGTCAGTGCTGAAGGTTGGGGAGGCCGTGGTGATTTTCTTAAAATAAGACAACAGTGAAGTCTGAGGCATCGACTGACTCTTCCTTTCACAGACGATTTCTCTGTAGCCTGCGGTGCTGTCTGAGAGCATTTACCCACAGAACTTTAAAAATTGGAGGCAATCCTCTCAAAGCCCACCGCTGCTTCATCAACTACGTTTACGACATATTCTAAATTCTTGGTCGTCATTTCAACAGTCTTCACAGCATCTTCACCAGGAATAGAGGCCAGCTCAAAAAAACCACGTTCTTTGCTCATCCGTAAGAAAGAGCTCCTCACTCATTAGAGTTTTTCCATGAGGTTGCAATAATTCAGTCCCATCTTCAGGCTCCACGTCTAATCCTAGTTTTCTTGCTATTTCCCCCCATCTGTACTTACTTCCTCCACTAAAGTCTGTTTTTAAAGATATTTTGAAGTGGACCATTTTTTAGTCTTTACTGAGTTTGTTACAATAGTCCCTCTACTTTATGTTTTGGTTTTTTGGGCCGAGAGGCACCCTGGATCTTAGCTCACCAGCGATCAAACTGTACCTGCCGCGCTGGAAGGCGAATTCTAAACCACTGGGCTTCCAGGGAAGCCCCTTCTAGCTTTTGATTTTAAGTGAGAGATGTGCGACTCTTCTTTCATTTGAACACTCAGAGACCTCAACAGGGTTTTAACTGGCCTAATTCCAATATTGCTGTGTCTTGCGGAACAGCGAGGCTGGAGGAGAGGGAGCGAGACGGAGGACGAGCTGGTTGGTGGAGCATTCGGAACACACCCAACGTTTATCAATTAAGCTCACTGTCTTACATTCGGGCGCTGTTTGCGGCACCCCCAAAACAATGACAAGAGTCACGGAAAACTGGTCAACCACTTGTAAAAGAATGAAACTAGAACACTTTCTAACACCATACACCAAAATAAACTCAAAATGGATTAAAGATCTAAACGTAAGACCAGAAACTATAAAACTCCTAGAGGAGAACATAGGCAAAACACTCTCCGACATAAATCACAGCAGGATCCTCTATGACCCACCTCCCAGAATACTGGAAAGAAAAGCAAAAATAAACAAATGGGACCTAATTAAAATTAAAAGCTTCTGCACAACAAAGGAAACTATAAGCAAGGTGAAAAGACAGCCTTCAGAATGGGAGAAAATAATAGCAAATGAAGCAACTGACAAACAACTAATCTCAGAAATATACAAGCAACTCCTGCAGCTCAGTTCCAGAAAAATAAATGACCCAATCAAAAAATGGGCCAAAGAACTAAATAGACATTTCTCTGTATGTAAGAAGACACACAGATGGCTAATAAACACATGAAAAGATGCTCAACATCACTCATTATCAGAGAAATGCAAATCAAAACCACAATGAGGTACCATTTCACGCCAGTCAGAATGGCTGAGATCCAAAAGTCTACAAACAATAAATGCTGGAGAGGGTGTGGAGAAAAGGGAACCCTTTTACACTGTTGGTGGGAATGCAAACTAGTACAGCCACTATGGAGAACAGTGTGGAGATTCCTTAAAAAACTGGAATAGAAATGCCATATGACCCAGAAATCCCACTGCTGGGCATACACACCCTGGAAACCAGAATTGAAAGAGACATGTGTACCCCAATGTTCATCGCAGCACTGTTTATAATAGCCAGGACATGGAGGCAACCTAGATGCCCATCAGTAGATGAATGGATAAGAAAGCAGTGGTACATATACACAATGGAGTATTACACAGCCATTAAAAAGAGTGCATTTGAATCAGTTCTAATGAGGTGGATGAAACTGGAGCCGGTTACATAGAGTGAAGTAAGCCAGAAAGAAAAATACCAATACAGTATACTAATGCATATATATGGAATTTATAAAGAAGGTAATGATAACCCTGTCTGTGAGACAGCAAAAGAGACACAGAGGTACAGAACAGTCTTTTGGACTCTGTGGGAGAGGGAGAGGGTGGGATGATTTGGGAGAATGGCATTAAAACATGCATAATATCACATAAGAAACGAATCACCAGTCCAGGTTCGATGCAGGATACAGGATGCTTGGGGCTGGTGCACTGGGATGACCCAGAGGGATGGTACGGGGAGGGAGGAGGGAGGGGGGTTCAGGATGGGGAACACGTGTACACCCGTGGTGGATTCATGTTGATGTATGGCAGAACCAATACAATATTGTAAAGTAAAAAATTAAAAAAAAAAAAGAGTCACGTCAAAGATCACTGAGGGGGACTTCCCTGATGGTCCAGTGGCTAAAACTCTGCACTCCCAGTTCAATCCCTGGTCAGGAACTAGATCTTGTGATAGAACTAAAGACCTTGCAAGCGGCAAGTTAAAAAAAAGGCAGAAAGACCCCACTGGCGGCAACTAAGACCCAAATAAGTGCAGCCAAATAAGTGAACAAATATTAAAAACATAAATAAAAAATAAATCATTTGCTCAATCTGATATTTATAAAAGATCAGTGAACACAGATCATGGCAAATATAGTAATTTTTAAATGCATTTATTTTGTTTATTATCTATTTGGCTGTACTAGGTCTTAGAGCTTCTCTCTAGTTGCAGAGCTCTAGAGCCTGCAGGCTTCAGTAGTTGTGGCGCACGGGCTCTCTAGTTGTGGCCCATGAAAATACAGTATTAATGAAAACGTTTGAAATATTGCAAGAATTACTGAAATGTGACCCATTTCAAAGCAAGCAAATGCTGTTGGAAAAATGGAGCCAACAAACTTGCTCAACCTAGAGTTGCCACAAATCTTGCCACAAATTTGTAAAAGTGCAGCGTCTGAGGAGCGCAGTAGAGCAAAGGGCAATAACACAGGTCGGCCTGTGTCCTTGGAGAGTGTGGTCAGCAGGCCGCCCCTGGCCAATAAGCCTCGTCATCCCTTCCAACCAGGAGACCCAGGGTATGTCAAGGTTTTAGGAAAAAACGTGTACTATCACCTGGCTGGAAAGGACCTCTCGAGCACTGCTGATCACCTGCACTACCACCAGAATAAAAGCGATCCTGCTGAATTCATGGGAAACACGCCAAACCAGACCCAGGTCAGCACTCCTAGGATTCTCGGAAGCCCGTCCCTACAGATGAAGACCGCCACCAGACGATTTCCAGAGCCAATAAACTCGTTCCTGAAGCAGACGGTGCCAAGAGGTAGACAGCACTTCCCAAGGTCACAGATCTTAAAAAGACTTAAAAGACTGCCTGATGACAGTTGTTGCAGGCAAGATCTACTGATGGATGCTAATACTGGGCAAAAGTTTGAGAATAGGATATATGCATAATCTCAAAGTATCTCCCCCAAGATATCTGTCAATTACAGCACGACAAACAGTAACCTCACACTGAAGAAACCCAGCAGACACCACGTTAATCAAGTAATCAAGGTTAATATCACCTCTATCAATATCACTCACCCTCAATATAAGGTGTGTGTGCTAAGTCTCTTCAGTCGTGTCCGACTCTTTGCCACCCTTATGGACTGTAGCCCACCAGGCTCCTCTGTCCATGGGATTCTTCAGGCAAGAATACTGGAGTGGGTTGCCATTTCCTACTCCAGTGGATATTCCCGACCCAGGGATCGAACCCCAGTCCCTGCAGCTCCTGCATTGCAGGCGGATTCTTTACTGCTGAGCCACCGGGGGAGCCCCAATATAAAAGGGCTGCTTAGACATGAGAAGTGTTTCTCACAGTTCTGGAGAAATTCTCTTCCTGGCTTGCAAACCGCCCGCTTCTCAAGTTGTTGTCACACAGCCTCTCCTCTGCAGATGCCCGGGGTTTCTATTTGTCCAAATTTCCTCTCCTTTTTCTTTTTCTTTTTGGCCGCACCTCGCTGCATGCGGAACTTCCCTGACTAGGAATCGAACCCTCACCCCCTGCGGTGGAGTCTTAACCACTGGACCACTAGGGAAGTTCCAAATTTCCTATTCTTAGTGGACATCAGTTGGATTGGATTAGGACCCAGCCAATGGCCTCATTTAACCTACGCGCCTCTTTAAAAGCTCTATCTCCAAATACAGTCACATTCTGAGGTACTGGGGATTACAGTTTCAGTCCATGAATTTTGATAATACACAGTCAGTTCATAACAGCAATAAGGAAATGCACAGAGAAGTTAAGCAATTTTCCCAGAGTCACACAGCTGATAGGCAGCAGGGCTCAGACATGAACCCAGGCAGGCTGGCTCCAGGGGCCACGCTTTTATCCACTAACCTCCACCAACTTGTGAATCAGGAAGTAACCTGGGGGACTTCCTTGGAGGTCCAGTGATTAAGACTCCAGGCTTCCACTACAGGGGGGCACTGGTTCAATCCCTGGTCAGGTAACTAAAGACCCTGCATGCCATGTGGTGGGGCCAAAAAACAAGAGCAAGTGAATTGGACTCAGCCAGCACTCATTCTTCCCTTGGGCTAGAACGGGTCAAGGACTTAGCCACAGTTAAAGCAAGCAGAGATCTGGGGCCAGCTCAAATCCCATGAGGCCTTCCAGCAAGGACAAGGCACTCAACTCCCCCCACCAAGATCCCCCTCTACTGTCCGAAGGCTTGTGCCCTTAACTGAGCTCTTCGATTCAAGGGGATATGGTAGGTCTTGATCCTTGGATTCTGTGAGAGTCGCCTTCCATGTCAAAAAGAATCTTTGAAACTGTGCTGACGTGATCTTGAGGTGGGGGGTTGTCCTGATTATCCAGATGGGCTCACAGTGCAATCACAAGTACCCGTATAAGAAGGAGGCAAAGCGAGATTTGACAGGGAGCGAGGGCGATGGAATGACCTCAGCAGAGAGTGAGTGTGCGTGCGTGATCTGAGGATGCGTGGGCTTTTAAGAAATATACACGTATTTATTTGACTATGCCAGGTGTTAGTGACCATGAAGGAGGAATGGCATGAAAGTGCTAGTTGCTCAGTCCTATCTGACTCTTGGCCACCCTATGGACTGTAGCCACCAGGCTCCTCTGTCCGTGGGATTCTGCAGGCACGAATACTGGAGCGGGTTAAGTTGCTCAGTCGTGTCCGACTCTTTGCAATCCCTTGGACTGTAGCCCATCAGGCTCCTCCATCCATGGGATTCTCCAGGCAAGAATACTGGAGTGGGTTGCCATTTCCTTCTCCAGGGGATCTTCCTGACCCAGGGATCGAACCCAGGTCTCCCGCATTAGAGGCAGACGCTTTAACCTCTGAGCCACCAGGGAAGCCCAAGGAATGCAGGCAGCCCCTTAAAGGTGAGAAAGGCAAGGAGATGGATTCTCCTCTAAAGCCTCCGGGAGGAATGCAGTCCTACTGACACCCCGGTTTCAGGACCTCTGACCGCCAACTGTAAGAGAATACATTTATGTTATCTTAAGCCACTAAATTTGTGGTAATTTGATACAGTGACAATAGAAAACCATTACTGTCTATACCTCCATCCCTTCAGGGGCTCAAGCCAGGAAGTTCAGACTTGCCCTTGATTGACTTTCTCTCCATCTCCCAGAAGCAGGTCTGTTGATCTCATTTCCTAGACAGTTCTTGACTCCATCCGCTTGTCTCCAGACCCCCTGTCCTTGCAAGTTTGGAAGGTGGTCCAAGCCACCATTTTACCTCACCTGGATCCTTACACCAACCTCCTGCTAATAAAGCTTTCAGAAACAAAATCCTAATTGAAATTAAAAAGGTGTCTATTGGGGGTTTGTTAGAACTTCAGCCCAGGAGACACAGATTCAAGCACTTGCACTATTTTCCTATCTTGTAATAACTGACAATGGAAAATAATCTTAAAAATAATATATGTGTACATGTGTAACTGATCACCTTGCTGTACACCTGAAACTATACTTCAATAAAATATATATATTTAGAAAAAACAAACAAAAAAGTGCATGCTTTCGAGTAGTTGCTTCCGTTGTGTCTGACTCTTTGCAACCCTATGGACTGTAGCCCACCAGGCTCCTCGGTCCATGGGATTCTCCAGGCAAGAATCCTGGAGTGGGTTGCCATGCCCTCCTCCAGGGGATCTTCCCCACCCAGGGATCAAACCCAAATCTCTTGCATCTCCTGTATTGGCAGTTGGATTCTTTACCGCTAGTGCCACACGGGGAGCTCCAGATTACCAAAGAGGGGAGGCTTGAAACAGCAAACATTGTAAAGTTACAGCCAGATACATGAGTTGTTTCTCAAGAATCATAATCGGAGTTGGCAAGAAGTAACAGTATTTGTTAAGGAAGGATTGGTTGGCGTCTGAAATGGTTGCGCAGCTACAAGGGGAGACCTTGAGAGGATAAGTTTGCAGCTGGCAGGTATTGTTCTGACTACAGCTGGTGGTGTCCTTGGAGCTGGCACAGTTAAAAGCAAGTTCAAGTTCGAAGTGGTGCCAAGAGGTGTTTGAGACCAGATCCTCAATGGCCGATTGACTCCGTTTTTGTACACCTGAACTTGGATCACTCCATTATTTTTTTTAATTTATGAATTTTTCCACGCCACGTGGCATGCCCGATCTTAGTTCCCTGACCAGAGATCGAACCCATGCCCACAGCAGCAGAAGCACAGAGTCTGAAGCGCTGGACCCCCAGGAAGTCTAGGATCACTCCATTATTATCTCCATCTGTCATCACTCCTGCCTGGGCTCACCACCCCCACTCTTGCTTCCCTCTGCTTTTCACGGCATAGCTGATACAGTCATTTCAAAGTGCAAATCTGATGGTGTAACTTACCTGCTTAAATTCTTTCCATGATCCTCCACTGTTCTCAGGAGAAAGCAACACCATTCTCAAGGGGGTCCCCAGTCTGGTCTGGCCCCTGCTCACCATTCCATCACATTTCATTCCCTGTGCCCCCAGCTCTTGGCTCTTAGCATCCCAGTCTCCAGCCTCAGGAGCTTTATCCCTGCCATCCTCTCTATCGGCATACCTACCTTTATTTCTCATTTGCCTTATGGAATATGTATGATGTGCAAACAAGCAAAATGAACACCCCTGTCTTTAAAAAAGAAATTATTTTTGGCTGCGTTGGGTCTTCCTTGGTGCGCTCGGGCTTCCTCTGGTTGTGGAGAGCGCGGCTACTCTTGGTCGCGGTGCACAGGCTTCTCATCTTGGCGACTTCTCCTCGCTGCTGAGCACAGGCTCTGGGATGCGTGGACTTGAGCAGCGGCAGCACTCAGGCTCAGTGGCTGTGCACACGGGCCTAGCTGCTCTGCGGCATGTGGGATCTTCCTGGGCCAGGGATCGAACTCACGTCCCCTGCATTGCAAGGCGGATTGTTAAGCACTGGACCACCAGGGAAGCCCTGAATAACCCTGCCTTGACCATCCAGTTCAAGGGCAAAATGTCATCCACTTAGGTGAAACCTGCCAACTACTACTCCCTTCTCTTTGCCCACTGGAAACAATTGGGGAATCTTGTATTGCTCCCACTTCCCTTTAAATTTATAGAGCATGTACTTACAAACCCAGGAATCCATACCAGCCATTTGCTTGTTCTTTAACTTCAGATGAAGGATAGCCTCCTGAATGTATTCTTTTGCAGTTTGCCTCGGTCTTCTGATGTTGTGTGCTTAGTCGCTCATTTGTGTTCAACTCTTTGAGACCCTGTGCACTGTAGCCCGCCAAGCTCCTCTGTCCATGGGGATGCCCCAGGCAAGAATATTGGAGTGGGTTGCCATGCCCTCTTCGAGGGGATCTTCCCAACCCAGGGATCAAACCCATGTCTCTTGCATTGCAGGTGGATTCTTTACCAAATGAGCCACCAGGGAAGCCCGATGTTTTTTTGTAGGGGTCTTTAGTTAATTCATTTTCACTGCTGTATAGTATTCTTTATCAATATACCAAAACATATATCTTTGTTCACCTGTTAATGGGCATGTAATTACCAGTGTTTCTATGAACACAGAACATGAGATGGGGTAGGGGGTGGGTACATCGTCAGTTATTGGTTGTCTCCCCAGGCAGTCATGTCAATATCCATTTCTTACCCACAGCTTGTAAAACTTCCGCTGTTTCACTTCCACACCAATAATCGGTATTGTTAAGACTTTTAAAATGCTGCCAACCCGATGGGCGTGAAATGCTGTCATGCTGTGGTTTTAATTTCATTTCCTGCCATTTAAAACTACCATTTTCCCCCTATCAGATTGGCAAAGATACAACCCAGTGCTGACGCTGTGCTTGCCACTGGAAGGAAATGGGCACTCCTGAGGGAATGGCGGGGAGGGGTGTGTGTGTGTAAATTGACCCAGTTCAAGGAAGGGTATCGGCCAACTCTAATAGGAAGCTTACGTTTCTTTTTTCTCTTAAAAAATAAAAATTAACAGCAAGTGAGAGAAAAACTGTACTGGCACCTTAATGGATTTATACAAATTCAAAGTTATATAGCAAGGACAGAGTGCCAGGAGAAGACAGCGCTGAGTGGCTGCTGCAGGTCCACCTCACAGGCATTTTTGGCTTTGGTGAGTTCCTCTTAGAGGTCTACGGCCTGATGTTGGTCATGTCCCACGATCCATCCAAATTCAGGTGAAATTTCACTGATTATAAGACTTTTAAAAAAGAACCACCACTTCCTGGTGCAGGACATCAGAAGAAGCAGGGTAGCGTCGTCAATAATCTTCCCTGTCTTCACTGAGTGACCTATTTTATGAATACGCCAAGGAAACGGAGTCACACTGCAATCCCTCGAAGACTGGTGGTTTGCGGTCAGAGAGGCACGTTTACGGCTTCTCTGGAGGAGGTGGGGGTGACTTCAGCCTGGTGATGCTGGAGGAGGTGTGGAAGGAGAGGGATGCGACTACCATTAGGGGCTCTTTCTGGATAATCCCACTCTGGAGCTAGGAGGCAGCACTGTTTTGAAGGCTGTGTTTCCTGCCTGTTTCCAGGTGATCTCCCAGACGTACAAAGCTGGTTCCCCATAAAAATTAGGTGTCAGCTTCCTCCTGTGGGCCCTAGTGAGGCCGAGAGACCTGAGATGGCGGCGGATCCCCTCTAAAATGTTTTAAATTTTATTTTTATCTTCTGGCTGTGTAGCAAGGCATGTGGGATCTTAGTTCCCAGACCAGGGATCAAACCCATCCATGCCCCCTGCATTGGCCAGAGCCTTAACCGCTGGACCACCAGGGAAGGCCTGGAAGTTTCCACTTCTGTGTCTTCACTTTTCTGTTTTAGGTGAGGTAGAGAAACAGTGTACATTCATTCTTTCAGTCCTGTTTTCAGAATGGACTGACCACACCCCATCTAGGACAAATATTCTCGTATTTTCCCACCACCTCCGCTCCCAGGATGAATCCCCGGACTGTTTCCAGAACGCAGGAGCTGTGGCTGCCTCGTTTGCCTTTAGGAGAGGCTATCAGGGATCTGGCTGCCGCGTAGGCAGACTTTCAATCAACTTATTTTTGCCTTCCCAGTAGCTGTTTCAAACAGTTCCTGCAGCTTGAGGGAATTCTGCTGCTTCAATTGCTTGGCTCCCAGCTGTCAGCCTCTTCTAGATTACTTTTCTCAGGACTGCTAAGACCTTTTCACTCATCTGTGTGCTTCTCATCTTTCCAAGTACCTGTGGCATTGTCCTCCATGCTTTCTAGATCTGTAGGATTTTGCCCTTGAGAAGTCCCTTTTAGAGAGAATGAGAACTAACCTGTGATGCCAGGGAGGAAGAAATACAAACAATGTGTGCCAACAATTGTGCTCCTTGGTATTTATCCAAAGGAGCTGAAACGTGTATCAACACAAAAACCTGCACACAAATGAGCGGCTTTAAATTCATAACGGCTAAAATTTGGAGGCAGCCAAGATGTCCTAGAGCAGATGCATGGATAAACAAACTGTGGTACCTCCAGATAATAGGATATTATTCAGCGCTAAAAAAGAAATGAACTAGGCTGTTGCTGCTTGTGTTGAGTCCAGAAACACAGCCGGACATGGGGCTAGAGAATGAACAAAGGATGCTGACCGGGTCCGGAGGCCCCAGGGAGGAGGAAGAGGGGGAGAAATTAGTGGACCCCCTAAGAACAGTGAGAGCAATGCGAGCAGCTGGAGAAATGTGTAAAGGCTCGGGGGCGGCTAGAACACTGATGAGCATGTATCCTCCAGGTCACAGAGGAGCTCTTCGACTTCTGGCATACAAGGGCCCACTGTGTGGCCCATAAACTCTTCTAATGGCTTGAAATAAGTGTGCAGATTCATTCACTCCAGCCTTCATCACCTGGGCATGGGGATACTTCCTATGGTTCTGAACATGCCATTTATCTGTGTAACTAAGTTCACGTGAACCTCAAGGATTTCGGCTTATGCAAGTAGCTTCTGTGTCATTATCAGTGACTGTACCTTAATAAAGCCCAGTGATCAGCCAAAAAACAAAAAAAAAAAGGAATGAACTATCCAGCGATGAAAAGATATGGAGGAAACTTAAATATTACTCAGCAAAAGAAGCCCATCTGAAAAGGCTACATACCGGAGGATTCCAACTATACGATACTCCAGAAAAGGCAAAACTGTGGAGACATTAAAAAGATCAGTTGTTGCCAAGGGGTTGGGGGACAGGAAGAAGGAAGAGAGTGCACACAGGATTAATTTTAGGGCAGGGAAACTATTCCGTATAGACATTCTACTGTAGATACCTATCATTTATACATTTGTCCAAGCCTAGAGGACAAGGAATTGGCAACCCATTCCAGTATTCTTGCCTGGAGAGGTCCATGGACAGAGGAACCTGGCGGGCTATGGTCCATAAGCTCACAGTCAAGACTCAACTGAGCATGCACAATAGAATGTGTTAACAAGTGTGAACTCTAAAATACAGACTTTGGGTGGTAATGATGTTGATGCAGGTTCATCGACTGTAACAAATGTACCACTCAAGTGTGGGATATTGATAGTGGGGGAGGCTGTGAGGGGCAGAGTTGGCAGCATATGGGAATTCTCTGTACTTTCTACTCAATTTTGTTGTGAACTGCTCTAAAAATAAAACCAGTTTTAAGATGTGTGTATGGCATAGGGATTACATAGTTTTGTTTGCTTGCCTTGTTTTTGTTTTAGGTTTGTGCATTGAGAGGGCCTGGGAGTGGCAACCCAGCACCCACATCTTGGCTTCTAAACACCATTTCCCACTAAAACGAACGAGGGACCCATGCACAGATGGCTGATTCCAAGGTTGAGGCAGAGAAAAATACAAGATGTGCCTAGATCATCTCGCACTGGTCAGCAAGAAAGTATTCAAACAATGATGGAGAAATGTCAACAGGACACAGAAGCCAGCTAGAAAAGAGATCCTACTGGCCAAACTGGACTCAATTTGAGCACCAAAGCAACGCGAGGAATGTATTATAACCCATTAAACAAAATAGGAATCTGGAACACCCCTGACGTGACCTCACCCTCCCCAGAGGGTCTTCGTGGCTGCTGCTGTTGTCTCAATCATTTATCCAAGGCAACATGAAAGACAGGGACCAAAACAGCCAAAGCCTCTTTCCCAATCCACTCCATCTACCTGCAGTGATTTCAAAATAGATGCACAAATGTGGACACTATCATTCATCAAAGGTCCACGTCTCCTTCCCCTCCACTCCTGCCTTTGAATCTTGGCTGGACTTAGCAACTAGTTAGTAACTGAGAGAACACTCCCAAGTGCTTCTACTTTGCCCACTGAAATATATTTGGGACTTTTCTGGCAGCCCATGGATAAAACTCCGTGCTTTCAATGCAAGGGGCGTGGGTTTGATCCCTGGTTGGGAACCAAGATCCCACATGCTGCGTGGTATGGCCAAAAAAGTTTTAAGTAAAAAAATTGAAATATATTTGGAGCTGAGCTGCCATGTAAGGAATCTGATTACTTAGGGACTGCCATGTTAGGAGGAAGCTTGAGCCATATGAGGAGGCCGCTGATAGACACTTCAGTCAGCAAGCCTAATCTGAGTAAGCGTAGTCCAGGCACCTGAGTGAAATCGCGTGGGATCCTCTGCGCCAACCCACTTGCCAGCTGAACACCTGAGTGACCTCCAAGGAACCAAAGAATTTTCCAGCTGAGCCTTGCTCGAATTCCTGACCCACAGAATCTGGGGCTTAATAAAACAGTTGTTTCCGGCCACTACGTTTTTGGTCATTTATTACAAAGAAGTAAGTACCAGTATACTATGCCAGAACCAGAATTCTTTGTCCCTGACAACTTCTCAACAGTTTTCTATTCCTCAGATCCTGACTTTGTTCTTTCTTCCAGCTTCTCCAAGGCTGACATTGCGGAAAGGAGCCAGCAGCCCGCACTAGTTCATCCCTTTGCCATCCGGTGCGCCTGGCATCTTTCAGCTGTGGGCTTGTTTGGTCTGTGTTAATCTGCTGTAACTCCGAACGAGGCCAGTTGAGGGCGTATCCCCTGGCTGCGGCCTTCGATCAGTTCATTTCTGGTTTCCTGGGCTGCTCTACAAGGGCAAACCCCCACCCTAAGCGGGCCTGAAGGAAGGCCTGTGGCTATGAATTCCCTGAGGAAACAGTCCCTTTACGCACAGCCCAAGCCAAAATGGACAAGTTTCCTAAGTGTGCCTCAATGGCGTCACTCGGTTTTTTTTTTTCTACCACATTCTTTCATTGAAGATGTAGCTCTTCAAGGGACTTAAGTTTTATGCAGGGGCCTCTGCTTGTCTCCTTGGGCCTTGCCTGGCCCAAGGTCCAGCAGCTGTTAAAATCCAAGGTTTTATATGATCCTGCAATTCCACTCCTGGGCATATATCCAGACAAAACTATAATTCAAAAAGACACGTGCACCCCAGTGTTCATAGGAGCAGTACTTACAGCAGCCAAGACGTGAAGACAGCCTAAATGCCCACTGACGGGGGGTGGGTGAAGATGTGACGTGTCTACAATAGAAAATCACTCAGCCATAACAAAGAACGACATGCCATTTGCAGCAATCTGGCTGGACCTAAAAATGATCGTACTAAGTGAAGTGAGTCACACAGAAAAATAAACACTATATGATATCACTTACACGTGGAATCTCAAACAGGACACAAATGAACTTACTTACAAAACAGAGTAGACGCAAAGACATGGAGAACAGACGTGTAGTTGCCAAGAGGGTGGGGGAGCGAAGGATTGGGAGTTTGGGGTCAGCAGATGCAAACTATTATATGTAGAATAAACAACAAGGTCCTGCTGTATAGCACAGGGAACTATGTTCAATAATATCCTATGATATACCATAATGGAGATGAATATGAAAAAGAGCGTATATCCACTCAATGGACATGAGTTTGAGCAAACTCCGGGAAACAGTGAACGGCAGGGAAGCCCGGCATGCTGCGCGCAGTCCATGGGGTCACATGACTGAGCAACTGAACAACAAAAACTGAATCACTTTGCTGTACAGCAGAGATGATCACAACGCTGTAAATCACTGCACTTCAATAAATTATTAAAAAATAAAACCCAAGGCTCTGAGTACCTGGTACTGGCAAATACTGCGGTTTGAAGCTACCTCTGCAATTTGGGTACAGATTTCCCATGCTCTGAGCTCAGCTGTACATTTAAAAGGACGTTTGGTTTCGAAGCCAGTATTTCTGGGTCTTTTTCAGAGGCAACCACACTGCAGAAGCACCAGTCTGAGGCTCCTTCACAAAACACATTTACCAGATGGCATCATTCTCTACTTGTTGGCTGCTCAATAAAGACCAAGGATTTTTACTTGGTTTAAAACTCCAGCTTTGTCTGGCCCCTGCTAGCACAGTCCTCGCCACCCCCATCTCCCCTGGTCTCCCCATTCCAGTAGAGACTAGAAGGTATCCCCCTCTTCTGTTGTTAAATAGGCTATGCCCTCTTCTGACTCAGGGCCTTTGCATATGCTGCGCACAACACTTTCCCACCCCCCATGTTTCACCTTTTTACACCTTCAGGGTTTTTTTTTACACCTCAAACTCATTCATCACTTCCTCACGGAAGCCATCTGACCATCCTCCGAACAAAGTCTGACAGATTTCAGTTACACTCTCACAAAACTCCTGCATTTCTTTAGGGCACTAACCACAATGCCAGAAAAATTATAGTCAAAGTATAAATTACAATTATTAAGACTATCCACTTATACAATAATATTTTCATGTCTGTCTTCCCCAGTGGATTGTCGGCTCTGAGAGGGCCCAGCCTGGGTGGGGCATCCCCAGGGCTTGGCTCAGGACAGGCGCAGAACAGGAGCTCAGTAAATGTGTGGTGAATGAACAAAACACAAGTGCAGAACCAGGGGGAAAAAACTTGGGGCCCCAATCTCCTAGCCACAGGTCCACTTTCAGTCGGCCAGGTGGGAAGGATCCCTTTCTTGGGACTCACGTTTGGAGCAGAATCGCCAACCGACCCGCCCCCCGCCCCCAGCTTAGATGGGGAGATAAGAGGAACTGATCATATCAGTGAATGTCTTGAGTTTTAATGAGTTTGCCATACAGTGCTCTTCCTCAGCACTTCTTCATCCTGGGAGCTCAGATCTCAGCTCAGGTTGGGATAAGAGAGTTGGGGAGGGGAATGCATGTGAATGGGACTGAGGGGCTGGGGCTGGGAGAAGAGGGAGCAGTGAGGAGGAGGAGAAAGAAGGAGCTAACCCAGAAATCCAAGCAGTTTAGCATCCGTAGCATCCACGGAACATAGTGAACAAAGTACACGTATCTGCAAAGTGGTGTCATATTGCACATAAAGTTCCAGGGTGAGTCTGTACTGGGCCCTCAGTGCCTGCTGGGGGCACCCTCAGCCTGGTGAGTCAGGCCCAGGCCTGGAGCTCATACCTGGAGCTTGGGCAGAAGGCATAATCTCGGCCTGGGGGGTGGGAAGGATACACCAATTTGGGCCTGGAGGAGATGCCACCTTGGGCCTGGACAGCTGGAAGGGGGACCTCCTTGAGTCAGGAGGGAACCTCATCTTGGACCTGATGAAGAAAATCATAGGGGATCCCTGGAGCTCAGAAGTAAGCAGGTAGTTTAAACAGAATGGGAGAAGCAGAAAGAGGCAGAACCAAAACTAAGGGTAGAGCTGGACCCAGGAAGCAAGATCAGGCCAACAGGGTACGGCTAAGCCCAAGGAGAAGGAGCCAAAAAGGGGCAGAGCAAGGACCAGAAGGCGGAGATGGAACCAAGGCCAAGCCTGGGGAGCAGAAAAAGGGTCCAGATTAGAGGGACAAAATTCCAGAAGTGGGGCAAGGAGACAGAGCCAAGGGAGTAAAGATATCAGGGAACTGACATTCAGCCGGATTCTGGCACTCCCCTGGGGAGAAGGAAGCAGGTCCAGCCCCTGTGAACAGAAACCAAACTGAGGAAGGCAGAGAGCAAGGAAAGATGAGGCTTCAGGAGCTGTTAAGAGGGAGACAGATCCAAGAGCAGATAGGTACCCAGGAGCTGGAGTCAAGTTTCAGACACAGGCTCTGAACCAGGAAGCAAAGGCCAAGCCCAGGGGGAGGAACCAGAGCTACGGTCCAGCAGGGACACACACACACACAGCGCATTATCCAGGGGCAAGGTTATCCCTGAGGGTGACAGCAAGACGGGTGGGTGGCTAAACAGAGCAGAGAGCCAGGTCTAGAGGCCGCAAGGCCTACCCCCAGGGCAGTCAGTGGAGACAGTGGGTCACGGCTAGGCTCTCGGTCCCGGGTCCTTTTCAGGCTCGGTCCCCGGCACACCGCGGATGTCGGGCAGCAGGCGGCAGCTGGCCACGATGTCCAGACGCTCCGCCAGCGCGCAGAGGTCCCCCCTCGCCAGGCGCACGCTGTGGGCTGCGGCTAATCCTGCCGCCTGGGCAGCCGCCAGCCTACCGGCCAGGGCGGCCACATCACGGCCCGCGCGACGGTACACGCCGCTCACCGCGGCCGCTACGTCATGGTCCAGCCGCGCCTGGCTCTCAGCCAGCCGGAGCTGCAGCAGCGAGCGCGCAGGGGCGGGCGCCGGGGCCTCCTCCTCCGCCCAGGCCTCCCCGGCCGTCTCCCGCTGCACCACGAGCGGAGGCAGGTCCCGCGGCGCGGCCTTCGGTTCCGGCTCCGGGTCCGAGTCGGTCTCCGCAGCCTCCCCAGCCACTCGCAGTCCCGTGGGGCGGCCGCGCGTTGGGCCCGAGGGGCCCAGGTACAGCTCCTCCTCCTCCGACGAGGACGCAGAGAGATCTGAGTCCGACTCGGCCGCTTCCCCCTGCACCACTGTCTCAGGCCTCCGCCGACGACTCTGAGACTCCATGGCGCGAGCTAGGGAGAAGACGCGGGAAAGGATGATATGAGAGGCGGGCGCCGTGCCGTGGTTAAAAGCCGCAGTTTCTGGATTCTCACCTCCTCCACTATCTTAAAAATTTGGGGTCACTGCCTGCCTGGGGTTCAGTTTCTGTAAACTAATGATGGTAGGAACTACTGGACTCTGCCTCTACAGTGTACTGATGGGAAAACTGAGGACCACCAGCTCGATCAAGACTCTGAGACACGAGGTCAGGGAATCCTAAACTCTTCCCGATTTTGCTTCCTAGCAGAGGCCACACCCTCCACACTGTCTTCTTAGCCTGTGACGGATTCGGAAGCACACGGGTTTCTGAGCCGCTCGGGAACCAGGGACTCCATCACAGAAAGGGTAACAGTCCAAATGGACTCGGGGGAGGATGCACATGGGGCGGGGGGAAGCGAGCGTTATCACCGAAGACCGTACCAGGTCACCAGAGCTCCGAGCCTGCGGGATCCTCTACCTATCCGAAGTGCGGCGTCTTTACCGAGGAGCGCGGCAGCCCCAACCAATAGCAGAGAAAGTTGGGCGGGTGTTGGCGGCCTATCACCTGGGCCGCCCGGCTACCAACCAGGAAGTAAGCCCTCCGGAGCAGATGTTGGGGCTGCTGTAAAGAGCCACGTGAATAAGGGCACGGCCAATAGGAAAGCGGTTGGGCTGGCGCTTCCGGGTTGTGCTGCGAGAAGAGTGGACAAATAGAGAGTCTAAAAGACGAGCTGTCACGTGTAACCAGCGACTCGACCAATGGAAACGCTCGCAGACCCGGAAACGGTGAAGAAACAGCGGGACGGGCAGAGGTGCTTGTCACGTGCGGCCATTACGGACAAAGCAGGCCCTCCCCCTAGACTCCCGGGTTCACGCGCGCACCACGAGAGCCCAGGAAAGGAAGGCGGGGCTAGCCTGAAACACCAATGGAAGCAGGAGTGGGTGGGCCGCACTTAAGAAGCAGGAGGCGGGGCTTGCCCAACTGGGCCAATGAGAACACGAGACGCTGAGCGGTTGTTAGGCGACTGAGACCCGCGCATGGCGGACCCGGTACTGTTCGAGTTTCTGCACACCGAGATGGTAGCGGAGCTGTGGGCTCAAGATCCAGACCCCGGCCCCGGGGTGAGCGCCGGGTCCTGGTAGGGAGGAGCCACGGGCCGCGGCTGGAAAGCCAGTCGAGGCCCCGGGAGGCGCGGAGGGCGCGGCAGCGGCCCGGGACGAATACCCGCCCAGCCCCTGATCGCGGGGAGACCTCCACTGCGGGCTTCCGCCTCTGCAAAGCCGAGTCCGGACAGGGCCGGCCTCGCGGGTTACTCCTAGAACTGTGCGAGACAGCTTGGGGACAAGCTCCTAGCTCAAAACCTGACACAGAGTAAGAGGGTAGTAATTACGATTGCTTGGTATATATTGAGGACTTACTGCCCGGGTTAAATCCCGCCTGCGCCACTCACCCTGGGTGTGAAAGCCAGTGATTCGATCTGCGTGCCTCAGTGTACTCCCTTGTAAAATGGGATCATAACAGCACCTAAGACTCGGTGAGACATTCATTCAACAAACTTGCTGAGCACTTACTGTTCCCCAGGCACTTGTTTCCTTGTCCTCACAAAGCTTAACCTTTTAGTAGGGAATTTCCACCAACAATGGGCTTCCCAGGTGACTCAGTGGTAAAGAATCCGCCTGCCACTGTAGGAGATGTGGGTTAGATCCCTGGATCGGGAAGATCCCTGGATCGGGAAGATCCCCTGGACGGAAATGGCAACCCACTCCAGTATTCTTGCAGGGAAAATATCACGGACAGAGGAGCTTATCGGACTGGGGTCACAGAGTTGAACACAACTGAGCGGGACACCCAGGCAAACAATAAAAATAGCAATAAATGTGCCACCTGCTAGTGAGAAGTCCTATAAAGAAAACTTAAGTAGAATCAGGGAAAGAAAAGGGATGGAGTGGTGGATGGTGGAGGAAGGCCTTTTTGAGGAAAAGAAGGGAAGAAGCAAGCCCTGGGGATAAGTAGGGAGGAAGAACATTCCAGGCAAGAAGAGGCCTTAGATCGCTTGGAATTTTGAAAGTTGGTGCTTAGGAAAAATGCTTAAGACTTTAAAGCACTTAGTGCCACGTCTAACACATAAGTGAAAATGAAGTCGCTCAGTCGTGTCCCACTCTTTGCGACCCCGGTGGACTGTAGCCTACCAGGCTTCTCCGTCCATGGGATTCTTCAGGCAAGAATACTGGAGTGGGTTACCATTTCCTTCTCCAGGGGATCTTCCCGACCCAGGGATCGAACATGGGTCTCCTGCACTGGAGGCAGACGCTTTAACCTCTGAGCACCAGCCACCTCTGTGCCCGTCTAACACATAATCAGCCCTCAAAACATGGAGCTCTGTTTTAAAATCTGGTACTAAGAAGAAAGGGTGAGGGAGAAAGCAGATGCTTAATAAGTGGGTGCTATGGCCACTTCTTTCATTATTATTCTATCATCATCATCAATATGCAAGACATTTTTATTGATGTGTGTTTCCTTCCCAATCCAGGAGCCCTAACAAGGCTGTTGCTTGTTATCATCCCAACATAGACAAACTCTTAACTATTAAAACATGCAAGCTGCCAGGCCTTGCTGTAGGGGCTGGAGATTACTCAGCAAACCGTGCAACACCCTTGCCTTCTGGAGCTTACGTTGTAGTGGGGGAAACAGACAAATCAGATAGATGCATCTATATTGTACCTTTGGGAAATGCAATGAGAATGATAACACTTGGGGGAGGGAATGTGCACTGGCCTGTGTCAGGGAGAGGGCTGCAGTGTCCCAGCACCCCATCCATCCTGGCATTCAAACAAGGAGCCCAAGGGTCTGCAGTAACCGTCTTTACTCCCTCACCTTCAGCCATTAGCCAGGCCCAGCCTGTTCCACTGTCTAAATACAGTTCCCATCTGTCCCCTCCCTGTTGCAGTGTGGCTCCCCTCCCCTCTACTCCATACCAGCCCCCTTCTTCATCTTCCAGCTTATTTTACCTGCCACGTTGATACTACGTCGACATCTATTAATCCTTCAGTTCAAATGTCTCTTCCTCTGGGAAGCCCTCAGTGGAAGTGGGGGTATCTCTGTTCCGTTTGCACGTTCCCCCTCCCCACACCACCATACGAACCTGAATTATGATCCTTTAGTTACTGCCATCTCCTCTGCCAGGCCCCATGCTTTGCGCTGTGGGCAGGGACCAGGTCCTCAGAATAGATGTACATCTTTTTAAATTTATTGTTTGTTTGGTTTTGGCTGTGCTGTGTCTTTGTTGGTACACTTGGGCTTTCTCCAGTTGTGGTGAGCAGGGGCTACTCTGGCTGCGGTGCCTCTCACTGGTGTGGCTTCTCTGGTGGAGCATGGGCGCTGGAGTGTGCAGGCCCCAGTGTTTGTGGCACATGGGCTCAGTAGATGTGGTGCACGGGCTTAGCTGCCCCACGGTGTGTGAAACCTCCCAGGACCAGGGATTGAACCCGTGTTCCCTACACTGACAGGCGGATTCTTTACCGCTGGACCACCAGGGAAATCCCAGTGTGGATCTGTTGAAGAAGTGAGCACAGCCCCTGTGCCTGGAGGGTGAGGGTGGGGACTGGGTTCACTTATATTGTGGCCAATAATAACGCCCACCAGGTGCCCGCAGCGGCCTCACCTTCCTGGTTCCATTTGATCCACCTAACAACCCATGGAGGTCAGCATGATCCTCCCCGCTTTGTAGGCGAGGAACAGAGGCTTTGATGGATGGAGTCTTTGCTGTCAAGTGGCAGAGTCAGGAATGTAACTGGGCCTCCCACTCCCAAAACCTGTGCTATAAACTCTCACCTGTTTCAGCATCTTCCCTGACACTCTTGGGAGGATTTTGATGTGGCCAAGCAAGTGTGGGGGACACGCGGTTACTCAGCTTTGCTCAGCACAGGGTTTTCAGAGCGTGAGTGTGCCCACGACCTTTGGCAATGGCTGTCTGCCTGGCTGCCTCCGCAGCCCCAATGCTGGGGTCCCTGCAGCCCCAATGCTGGGGTCCCTGCACCAGGGATTCCGGCAGAGCTGGGCTGGGAGGTGGCCTGGACATTGGGCCTCAGAGCTCCTGGGTGGTTCCCGTGTGCAGCCAGAGTGAGGACTGCCATCTCCCCACATTCCTTCAAGCTGGCAAATCCTGTTCCTCAGCGGCACATCGTGGGCAGCTGCCTGGTTTTCCCGCAGTCTTTTCTCTTTTGCCCCGGCCCCTCCCCTCTCTGCTCCTTCTTTTTGGTCCAGCAAGTGTCCTGTCTGCCTCTTGGATACTTCTCGTGGCTCCAGCACAGTGCTTTATCTGATTCAGTTCTCAGAACAGCCCTCCAGGGTGGACATTATTATCCCATTTTACAGGAGAGGGACTGAGGCACCAGACAGGAAGGGGTTTTCCGGGATCAGAGGCAAAATCAGGACTCGGGCATCCGGGTCAGAGCTTGCCTGTGGCAGCAGCCCCACCAGCCCCAGAGCCCCTTGAGGAAAGCAGTGGTGGCTGGTTCATCTCTGTCCCCGGCGCCAGGCGCCACAGCCATTGTTCAGGGCTTTTTGATCTCCACGTCCTGCCTGGTTATTTGTAGCTGTTGAGTGGATTCTCCTGGAGGGTTACGGCTTGAGTGGAAGGCTGGCTGGAGGAACAGGAAGGTCTAAGGGCCTTTGTTATCTGAGCAGGAAAAGTTCCGGGAGGAAGAGGCAGGGGAGGAGGAGGAAAAGGAGGCGGCTGTGGTTTGTCCATCTCAGGAGTTTTGACGATAAGGGGAACCTGTGGGCAAAGGAATGAAGCCTGCGTGGGAACGAGCTGTCCTCTGGAGGCCCAGGAACAGCCGTGAGGGCCGGACCCTTGTCCATTGAAGCCCAGTGGGCGCTCAGCCAGCACCTTCTCTCAGGAGGGCCTGGGCGGGGGGTGGAGCAGCCATCAGATACAGTCCTTGTCCTCAGGCCGGAGCCTGGGAAACCACCTGCTTCCTGGAAAAGTGCATGGCATCGGGGCGTGGTGCCTCTGAGGCCGCAGAGCCGCAGTGGGGCCTCTGTGAGCCAACTGGGGCTCTGTCCTGAGGGTGGTGGGAGCCGTAGAAGGTTTAAACTGAGGTCGCTGGGCTCAGATTTACTTCTTCGGAGGTCCTCCCTGGACACGTGGGTGAGATGGGACGGAGACTGGGCGGGGAAGGAATGGGCAGACAGACGGGGGACTGGGCGAGCTCGCCGAGTGTCAGCGGAGAAGGTGGGATCTGCGGTTGTCCTGGAGACTGCCTGGGTGGATGATGGGGGAGAAGACTAGCGACAGGTTGGGAGCTGTGCTCTCACCTGGTCACTCTCCATAGTTCCTTTTTTTAAAGAAAAAAAAAAAGATTATTTCTTTGGCCACACCGAGTCTTAGTTGCAGCACCCGGATCTTCGGTCTTCCAGTTGCTGCACACGAGATCCTTAGTTGTGGCATGTGGGATCTAGTCCGCTGATCAGGGATCGAGCCCGGGTCCCCCTCACTGGGAGCTCGGAGTCTTAGCCACTGGACCACCAGGGAAGTCCCCTCACCATACTTCTTTTGCATCTTCTGGGGCCACTGACGCTGGGGAAGCCAGAAGGCATCCCTTCTCCCTGTGCTTAAGGCAGGACCTGGGCTGCCCTACCCTGGAACCTCACAAATAACTGAGGGGCCCGGCACGCAGCCCCCCCACCCAGCAGTCCAGGACGGCACGGGGGAGGCAGTGTGGTTTCCCGGTTTCGCGTTCCTCCTGCTCGGAGCTCTGTGGCCCTTTTCAGCCTGGATGCCTGAATCCGCCTTTAGCCGAGCACAGCTGAGCACGTTTTCCTCTTTCAGCGTGTCTTCTCCCGTTGTTGTTCCATCTGTGGTGCTCAGAGGAATCGTAGACATTCTGGGTCTCTCTCCACGTGTCAGCTTTTCTTTTCTTTTTTTTTTTTTGCCCTTAACAATCTGTGAGGTTTTAGCGACTTTTCAGAGTTCTCTCTTTTTCGGCTCCCTTGCAGAGAGATTCGTTTTGGCCACCACGTTCGTTTTCACGCATGCTTCCTTGTCGGCTTGTCCCTTCCTCCGAGCGCCCATGGTGCTCGTGGGTGCCCTTGGTGCCCACCCTAAATAAGCCTTCCCTGAGGGGGTCCCCCTGCCCTGCTTCTCCCATCATCTCAGTTCCTCTCCGTGGGCTCTCGTATAAACCGGATGCAGGGAGCCCAGAAACGCACTGTCTCTGGGCCGGGCTCCAGAGGCTCAGGACAGGATGGGAGAGGCCCCTCGCCCATCACTAGCAGTGATGACCCCCTAGTGTCGAGGAGCTTTTGCAGGGCCTGGGGTGTGCCAGCCCTGCCGCCCTCCCCTCCCCCAAACCCCATCCCCTGTCACACTTCCTCCCCTGCCCCTCCCCACCGCCTCTCCGCCCTGCTGGCCTTATGCCCCCTCTCCCTCCCACCCCCAGTCTCTGCACTGCAGCAGGTATTTACCGGGCCTCTTTCGAGGGCTGGGACCGTGGGGCCAACAGCAACAGCTGTGTGCTGCGAGCTGCCGGTCAGCCACCCCTGGGAGATTGGGCCCCCCCCTTAACCCTGTCACCAGCTTGCCATCCCCACTAGGCACGGTGTGCGAGCTCTGCACGGGAGCTAGGAAGTGACCGAGGGATGAATGGGGGTGTCCTGGGAACACAGGTGCGCTGGGTCAAAGCGGAGCCCCGTCCGGCCCCCTCCAGGAGTTCCCCTGAGCAGGGAGGTGATGTAAGAGCAGCAGAGGCCTGGCGAGGGCTGGGCAGGGAACCAGGTGCTGAGACTCGCCCGCCCACAGAACAGAGCCCCTCCTTTGTGGGCTTTCCCTTTCCTTTCACCATCCCCAGCTCATCAGCAGGCTGACAGGTGCAGAGGCTGCAAATGGCGACAGTACCACTTCCCCAGCCCGACTCGGGGTGCTTGGCTCGCACTTATCCACTCCTTTAATCCTCACGAGGGCCCTGGGAAGGTCCTTGTTTTACACGGGAGGACACTGAGGCACAGGGCAGCTGGCCACTGCCCCAGGCCCACAGCTGGTAAGGATCCGGACCCTGGACCCAGCCACCAGGCACGTGTTCCCCTCGCTGCCCCTCACACCCGAGCTCAGACCTCGAACACCTTAGTCATCGAGTCAGCCTGCCCCCCCGAGGCCAGCCCTGCCGTGCCGGAGGACACCAGAGAGCACACGCCGGTGTCACGGGCAGGAAGCTGTGTCCTTCCCCAGGCCCGGTTCCCACAGGAGGAAGGCAGAATGGCGGGCCAGGGTCTGGGTGTCACGTGGCCCAGCAGAGGAGGGGGCCATCACGTGGGGCACCTCTGCTCCGGCTCCCCACCCACTCCTGGCACCTCCCCTCAGCCGACGTCAGCCCTTGCCACTTCCCTGGGGCACGGACAGCTGCGAGTGTTGCCCTGGTCGCCTGCCCGTCAGCCACCTACATGCAGGAGCCGGACCTGCTCAGGTCCGAAAGTGCCTCTGGGAGGTCTGACCTAACCCCTCTGTGCCCCGGTCTCCAGATGTGAAACACAACCTACCTTATGGGGCTGTTAAACAAGGGGGTCTGCACAAGGCAGCTGGCACAGCGTAGGCCCAGGTCCCGATTCCTCACTTTGCTCATTCAGCATGTTCCTCACACGCCCCCGGTGTGTGTCCGGCCCCCCTGACGCCGTCTTGGCGTTTCTGCTGCTCAGCTCTCTCCGGGTCACACAGATGGGCCACATACACAGGTCGGCTCTCCTCCAGCCACGCTCTAGGACACCTGGACAGACACCAAGTGCGGCCTCCTGCCGCTCAGTCCCCACGCCTCAGCACCCCCACCGCGGGACCCTGGCCTGGCCCCCCGGAAGGCCACTTGGCCACCCCTGCCTCCCCTGAGCCCCTGCGGGTCCCTCCCAGGAGTCTCGGCTCATATTTAAGGCCTCATAATCACAGCTGACGTTTCATCCGCCTGCTGGCCCATCTGGGGGCCCACCCCTGTGGCCCCTCCACTGCAGCCCGCTTGCTCGCCATATGAGCCCCAGGGCAAGTCACCTTGAGTTTCTGGGGTGACGGGAATGCTACCCCACAGGGCGTTTAAGGACGGACGCTGAAAGTACACTCAGGAAGTGATGGGAGTTGCAAGGAAAGACAACAGGTGAGGCTCAGCCTAGGCAGGACCCCCATGTTTCCCCGAGTGAGTGCGAGCGGAGCCTGAGGGCCGGTGCAGTCTGTGGATCCAGCCTGCCACTCAGGAAGCCCTCTATCCTGGGTCTTGTCTCCCTGCACCAGCAGGGACACACAAGCCCCCCTCAGCTGCTATACCGGCTGGCTCCCGGCTGGAGGTGGCCGAGGGCCCCTCAGCCTCCCTTCCTTGGCCTTCTAGGGACAGAAGACCAGCTTGTTGGTCCTGGAGGGCATGGGCTTCCGTGTGGGCCAGGCCCTGGGTGAGAGGTGAGAGGCAGGACCTGCAGTGGGCTCCCTTCCTGGGCAAACGGGTGGGGAGGGTGCCTCGATCCAGACAGGATCCCAAGCTGGTCTCCTCCCTGTTCCTCACCCCGGGGCTCCCCCAGCCTGGCCCCCACAGTGTCTGCTGCTGCTCCCCCCCAGGCTGCCCCGGGAAACGCTAGCCTTCAGGGAAGAGCTGGACATCCTCAAGTTCCTGTGCAAAGACCTGTGGGTGGCCGTGTTCCACAAGCAGATGGATAGCCTCCGCACCAACCACCAGGTGTGTGCCCCCTGGGCAGACAGCGGGCAGAGGCCGGAGCCCCGGGAACCCAGGGAGGGGACCCAGGCTCAGGGCAGTCACAGCAGGCTCAGCCCCCCTCGGGGCCTCCCCACAAGGCCCCCCAGGACAGGCCCCTTGCAGCTTGCGGCTGTGCCTCGGCCTGACGCGGCTTGTCTGCACCCGAGCCTCGTTCCCATTAGGCGCCCACGCTGGGCCTGACTGGTGGCCTGATGGCCTGGGCTGTATCTTCTCCCCACCGGGCACCCTGGAAATCGTGCAGCAGGGGCGTGGAGGGGAGGACACCAGGCCCTGGTTGGAGGGTCCACGGGTCCTCGTATAGCCTCGAAGGACGGCCCAAGACCGACCACAGCCATTTTGTGGGAAGGGTCCTTCCGGACCTCAGGGTGGCGGCGCTGGGCCCTTGCCTCCCTTCCCTGCCCCCACCAGGAAGGTACAGGTGCCACATCGGCTCCCTGGGACCCTCCTCTGTCCCCAGGGGACCTACGTCCTGCAGGACAACAACTTTCCCCTCCTCGTCCGGATGGCCTCGGGTCTGCAGTACCTGGAGGAAGCACCCAAGGTACCGGGCGTGATTCCAGCCTGGGGCAGAGGCCTCTTCCCAAGCCCAGGACCCTGGGAGAGGGAGGCGGACCCACTTCACCCCGCTGTGAACGCTCAAGCCCATGTGGCCCCGGGGTGTTGGCCTCCCCCTGCTCTGCCCATGGTGACCCGTGTCCCCCGCCCCTAGTTCCTGGCCTTCACCTGCGGCCTCCTGCGTGGCACCCTCAGCACCCTGGGAGTCAAGAGCCTGGTCACCGCCTCCGTGGCAGCCCTGCCCGCCTGTGAGTTGGGGTGGGGGGGTTCCCCCCTGCTCCCAGGGGCCGTGGAGGTGGGGCTGGGCGGCCCAGCCCCACTGCAGATGGGAATCTGTGGCCCAGAGAGCTGAAGGCCCAGGCCCAGGCCACACAGGAGGTGCAGCCCATCCACGGCCCTGCCCCCGATGTCCTCCTAGACTGCTTCCCTGGGCGTGCCAGCCTGGCGGGGACAGCCGACGACAAGGACCTGGGCTAGTGTTTTCCAACACTCTTCCCAGTGCAAGAACCCATGTGGACACAATAGGAGTCACCTGGGGATGGTGGGGTGGGCGGTGCTGGGCTGAGGAGCTCCAAAGGCAGCCAGTGTGAGGGGGTGTCCTCCTGACCCCGGGGCCCCGCTGGCCCACAGTGCCTGCCAAAGGACAAGCCGAGGCCCCACCCTTCCCTGGGGGCTGCCTGCGACCAGCCCTCCACACACCCTTCCCTCGGGCGTCTTCCCCTCTGCCAGTCCCCAGGGCCACACATCATAGGGGACTGGGGCCCGAGCCGGCAGGATCTGAGCCACATGTGCCACTGAAACTGGGCCAGGTCCCTCCCCGACAACCTACGTGCCTGACCTGCTGCCTGCCCTTCGTGCCCCTGGCCACCCACACAGCCCTGGGGCACAGGCCAGGGGTGGGGCTAGGGCACCATCATCTCAGGCCAGCGAGGAAATGAGGTCCAACCAGGGCCACCCAGGCTGAGGGCACTGGGCCCGGGTGAACGGCTCAGAGGAACTGGGGTGCCACCTCTCCCCTCCGGCCCCAGCCTCAAGCTCAGGCCAGCCCTTCTCTTCCAGGTAAATTCCAGGTGGTGATCCAGAAACCTTGAGGAGCCCCAGGTCCCACTCCCAGACGAGCTTCACGGCACCCCGGCCCAGAGAACCCCACTGCTGCCTGTGCTGGGGGCTGGTGCTGGGGAGACAGGGTCCCCGCACTGCAGGGTGTCACAGATGCCCAACAGATGGGTGTCAGAGGGAGGTGGGGGTGTCCCGGGGGCCAGGTGGTCCCCGCGGCATTCGGGGCTGGTGTGGAGGGGGTCTGCACCACACATGTCCCTCCACAGGGCAGGCACTCAATAAAGGTTCTGTAAGTGGAACCAGACTCAGAGTGGAAAGCGGGGCGGCGGGGGGGGGGCGGCGCTCTAGAGTGCTGGGGGCAGGGGCAAAGCGACTGTGTGTCAGGGGCCCAGTGTGGAGGTACCCCATGGGGCTTCCTCCCCGCCAGTCCCTTCCTCCCCGCCAAGTTCCTGTGGCTGGCCGCCTCCCGCCCCACATACCTGGCAGGGGAGGATGGCCCCCAGCACGGGCAGCCTTGCCAGCATGGACAAGTCTGGGGCTGCTGTCTGCTCAGCGGGGTCCAAAGAACGGACCTCTCCCTGGGAGCGAGGCCAGTGGCCCCTGGAGTTGCTGCCAGGTGTGGGCTGGCCTGGGGGGGCCGCCAGGAACAAGGATGGGTGAGTGGGTGGGCCAGACACCCTCCGCTCCCCTAACACACACACACACTCTATCGAATACACGCTTAACGTGCCTGGCGGATACGAGTCATACCCAGAACAATGGCGCCGCTGACTAGTCTCTGGGCAGTTCAGCCTCCGTGCCCACACCCCACCCCCTGCCACCACCTCCCGTGTTTACATTCATAGCATCTGGGGGCATCACCCATTTGGACTCTGCCGGGCTCTGCCACTCGCTGCCTGAGGTGGGTAAGTACCCCGGCCTCAGAGCTGTAACCTGAGGCTGGGATTGACCCGCATGGGAGGAGGAGGGGTCCCCTTGCCTAAGAACCCCCCAGGGGCTGGGGCTCCTCTGCCTCCATAGTGTCTGGTGCAGACATCGTATGCAGCCCCTTCCCCAGCACACACAGCCGAGCCCCGCAGTCCCTGGGTTGCCTCTGAGCCTTAGCACAGGCCTTTCCTGCCTGGCCCCCTCCCCAGACTCCTACTCCGGCAGCCTGCAGCCTCCGCTCCCCACCAAATCTCCTACAGCGGCTGCTCACTCGCGCTTCCCCGTGGGTCCCTGGCTGGGGGCTGGCACTGTCCAGGATGAGTCCTAGATGAATCTCGGTCACTCAGCTAAACTCTGCAGGCAGGTGGGCGGGGGTGGGGGGGCAGGGGGAAGGCCCAGGGCCAGCCCTGCCCTCAGGAAGCCCAGTGGCAGTCCAGAAGGAGCCCCCAGAGACCCTCCCACCCCTGACTCCGACACGCCAGCCTGGCCTCCTTGCTCAGGACCGGGGTAGAGTCCTGAGCTGGTGGAGGATGGGGAGGAAGAAGCTGCTGGGAGGCATGGCGAAAAGGGAAGGAGACATAGCTGGGCTGCAGGGGGTGGCGTCTGGTCACTGCGCACCAGTCGGTGTCCTCTCTCGTCCTGGGCGCTGCTCGGGGGTTGCCTCCCCCACCTCCTGGGGGAGCCTCTGCTGGTGCCATCACCCCAGCAGCAGCCACAGGGAGACGGGACCCTGGAGAGCAGAGGGGCCCCCCTCCAAGGTATCTAAGATGCCTCCTCCCCACCCCCACCCCCCAAGAATATCTGCAAGGCGCCTTCACTACCGGGCACAAAACGCTGCCTGCAAAGCCTGGCTCGGCCTCTCTAAGACCTGGGCCAGGGGACTCTGTCGGTTCTGTTTGCTCATCTGTAGGGCAGGCCTCACGGCCGCCCCGCAGGGGCATGGTCCAGGGAAAGGGGGTTACTGTAGAGAAGCACGTGGGGAGTTCCCTGGTGGTCCAGCGGTGTGCCCTCGGGGCCGGGTCCTGGCTGGGCACCTCGGATCTCACAAACCATGTGTTGGGCCCCAAAAGGGAAAAGCATGTCCACCGAGCGTGGCTCCTAACGAGCCAGGAACTCGCGTGTCCTCACTTTATGTGAAGCATCTGGAGCGGCCGGTAAGTGGGTTGGTTGGAGCCTGTTGCCGAGTGCCAGGCACTGGGCTCAGCAGACTCCCAACGGCTGCGAGAGGCCGCCCCAGATGCCAGTCCACTCAGCAGTGAGGAAGCAAGGCTCAGAGAGGGGAAGTCACCTGGCCTGGGAGGAGCTGGCACCCGAAGCTGGGATCGCTCCTTCCCTGGGCCTGGACTCCCGGCTTCCTTCCTGCCCGCCCGCGGCCGAGGTGCCCAGACCTGCAGACCCTGTGGCGGGGCCCTCCCTGGGCGGCACCGAGGCCTGCCATCTCCGTGCCTTACCTGGGGCACCCCCAGTCCTGGAAAGTGGAGCGCAGCAGACGGGGACTGGGAGGGCTTGCTGGGGACAGGGCGGGGACGGGGCGGGCAAACCGGTCAGGCGGCTGGGCTCCCAGATCCCAGGCTCCGTAGTCGGCCCGCGCTGACGCTATCGGACGGAGGCGCTGGCGCAGAGCCGGGCGGGAGCTGGCGCTGCAAGGCTGCCTTCAGGTACAGGAGACCCCAGGCCAGGGGCTGTGGGGTGGGGTGGGCGGGGCCACGCGCCTGGTCCCCAACCCTCACCACCCCGTTTCCTCCACGCCTTGGTGCCCCCCGCCGCCTCTAAACAGCATCCTTCCCGTCCTTAAACTGGGTGCCTCACATTTTAAACCCGGTGCCCCCCACCGCCCTGCATCATCCCTAGTTTGCTCTCTCAGCCTCTCCCAAAATGGACCACGCCATTTCATTTTCTCCCCGAGAATGCCCCTCTCTCCAACCCCTCATTACGTCCCAAACGCCCCAGCCCTGAAACTCCAGTCGCTGGCTGGGTGGCTCACTGCTCCCACCTCTCATCACTGATTGCGCTGGTTTCAAAGGGCGCCAGCCGCCACGTCCCACAGCACAAACCCCCAATACCTAGTTCCCCCTGGTTTTACTCAACCACACACCAGCTCCCAGCCCACCTCAGCTCAGCACCCGCATTGTCCCGGCCTCTTGGAAACCTCCCAAACAACCCAGATCACCCCCCTTAACACCGCCCAACCTGGGGCCTCACCGTCCGCTTCCCACCCCATCCAGACCTCCCAGTGTTCCTTGGAGGAGCACCTCCACCCCACCTGGGGACCCCAGCATCAGGAAGGGGGCTCATCCAGGGCAGGTCTCAGGGAGCCGCCCCGGGGGTAGGCTCTGCTGCTGGCACCCAAGGCTGCTGGGCACTGAGCCAGGCCCCTCCCGCCCCCTCCCTGAGCAGGCCCCCGGCCACCATGCACCAGCACTGCACCGTCCACTTTGCCAAGGGTGCCCTGCCCCCTCGGATCGCCACTGAGCGCTACTTCTTGGACCCGGAGTTGGGGCACCGAAAAGGTAGGCATTCAGTTTTGGGGGGTCCTGGCAGCAAGGAGGGGTGGCTGAGGGGGATGGCCAAGCAGAAGAAGACCGTCAGGCCCCAAGAGAGAAAAACCACCAGCACTCACCATAGAGGCGTCTGCACAGAGCGCCGTGGGGGGCCCTGGGAGGCCCACCTGACCTGCCTCTCCTCCCCCAGCATGGGAAGAATTTCCTCCCCGAGTCACCAGGCCTGGGGGGACTGCCCCCCACCTGGGGGGAGCCATGTGGTGGGAGGGAGGGGTCAGAGGGCAAGCCCCCTCCGACTGAGTGTATGAAGGAAGTGGGGGTCCAGCCTCTCATGGTGACCACAGGTGGGGAGGGGGTGGTTATCGCCCACCAGGTGATTCAGCCTCCTTGGGGCCTCCCAGGGCAGCCCGAGGGCCTCATCTGAGGGCCTCATCTTCCTTCCCGAGGGCCTCATCTGAGCCAGGTGTGAGGCCCAGCCCCCCTTTCCTAGTCCCCACCCTGTCCCCTCTCCGCAGTCACCTCCCGTCACTCTGGCCTCTGGACCAACCGGGCCAGCTCCCAGTGGAGTATTCTCAGTGCCTGCACTGGGGGACACCCCGAGGACTGGAGAATTGGGGGGAGCAGGAACTCCAGGACAGCATCCCCACTCTAGTCCCTGACCTGGCTGAAGCCCAGGCCTCTGCACCTCCTCCCCTCCTTCCCACCCCAGCCGTGGGGAGAGTGCAGGGCGAGGCCGCCCCTCTGCCCTCACCCCCTGCTCATCTTTCCGATTTCTCCTGAGCCCTCCTCCACCTGAAGACCCGACTGGTTCCTGCCAGTGCCCTCAGGGCTCGGGGACCCAGGCCCAGTCACCCCCACTTCCTTCCTTCCAGGACGCTGTCATCAGGGGTGCCACGACCCAGCAGCACCTGGCGCCCACAGGCCCTGTCGGCTGACCCCCAAGGCATGCCGGCAGCCGGCCTACCATGGCCACCAGGGGGGGCGCGGTGGCTGTCGCCGGGGCCCCCAGCCCCCCACACAGCAGCAGCAGCAGCAGCAGCAGAGGCGGCAGCCCCAGCCTCCACCTCCCCAGCCCCCACAGCAGCGTCTCTGCTCTGTTCACGGGGCCCAGAAGCGGCCACCCGCAACCACCGCTGCCCCCGCGCAGCCGGCCAGCGCCCCCCAGCCGCCCCCCACCTCACTCACTGCAGCCAGCATCCCTGCCACCGGCGGCCCAGCCCTGCCCTCCGCAGCCGGCACCCTCCTGGAGCCCAGCAGGCCCACGGACGCCCGGCCCCTGCCCGCCCCTGCAGCCTGTGGCTGCTTCACCTCCTACAGCTCCGGTGCTCGCCCAGCCTCCCCCTCCCAGGCTGTCCCTGCCACCTTGCTTCCCTCCTGGGCCTGGGGCCTGCCCTCCTCACCCTCCATCTGGGCTCTGTCTGGTGGGCGCTTGTCCCCAACCCTGGGTCTCGGGGCAGCCACCACTACTTCACCTGTCAGGAGCCAAGGGTCCCGGGCCAGGCCAGGGCCCTGGCCCCAGCTCTCTCCCTCTGCTGACACCCTTGCTCTGCTTTGTCTCCCCCAGACCCCCTGACCTGGGGCAGTGGGTGATGAGCACCAGCTTGCTGGCCAGCTCGGGGGTGGGGGAGACGGGTCAAGTGTGCGGCTACAGCCAAAGGTGTGGCGCGGCCTGGGAGATTCGGAGAGCAATGCAACCACGGGAGGGGGCTGGCCCTCTGTCAAGTGTCGTGACTGACATTGACAAGTGACACCCAGCCACTCACTCACTCACTCACTCATTCTGTGACTAGGTATGGACACCTACAGGAGTGCCAGGCTCTGTTCTGGGAGTGCCCCGGGGAGCAGGACGGACAGATCGCTGCCCTTATGGAGCTCACATTCTGTAGGCAGTTGGGGGAGGCGGGTTTAGAGGAAACAACAGGGAAGTTCAAAACAGCGTCACCAGGTGATAACCATGTTGGGGGAAGGACAGGCAGGGAGGGGAGATGGGGTCTGCAAATTAAGCAGGGTCATCAGGCGAGACCCCATTAAGGCGACCTTTGAGCAACATGGGGCAGTTCTCTTGAGTCAATGGCAAAGGCACTGAGCCTGGGGTGGCTGGTTCAAGGAGGTGCTTGTGGCTGGATCGGGGGAGGTGAGGAGGAAGGCCAGATAGGGCCGAGAGGGCCAAGGGCGGCCGGACTGTGCGGACCTCGTGGCCGCAGTGAGGGCTCGGCCTTCTCATGGAGAGGCAGGGGCCATGAGGGCCCAGAGCTGATGCTGGGGCATGACATGAGAGCTGACTCCTGGAGCCCAGGCGAGAGGGGCTGGCGGCCTGACCAGGGAGGTGGCAGCAGACGTGGGCACTCACACTGGTTTCGAGGGCTGTTTTGAAAATAGAGCGCGGCTGAGCTCATCTCCAGGTCGGGCACAACCTCATCAACAGAGAAAAACTAGAGCGCAGCCTCGTGGCCATGATGCCCATTTCACACACTGGCAAGTAGAGGCTCAGTGAGGTGAGGTCAGCCAGTGACCAGACAGAGCAGGCTCAGGTCCTCCCTGGCTGCCGCCTTAGCTGACTCTGGCCCTAGTCTGCCCCCTGCCCTCCCAGCTGTGCCCCCAGGCCCAGCGCTGGCACTGGGCGAGGGATGAATAACGCAGCCCAGAGGCCTCTATAAAAGCGGGCGTGTCATCCCCACCGAGCACCGCCAGATTGGCCAGTGCCCCCCCACTGCAACCCAGCTGTACCCTTCTGGCGCTCCAACTCTGGGTCCAAGAACTGGCGTTCAGTGGGGGCCCAAAGGGGGAGAGCAGGCCCACTCTGGAGAGTGGGCTGTAGCAACATTGAGCCCCTGTGCCAGGACTCAGACCGGACAGCTGCGCCCTGAAGGGCCACCCCAGGCCACGACATTGACAGAGGGCCTGGCCTCCACCAGACCCTTTGGTGCCCTCCGACCCAGACGGGCACATCTGGTCCCGGAGGAGGGGGCTGCCTGCAGCCACAGAAACCTCTGCTGGGGGCTTTGGCCTGAGTCGCAGCTGCGAGATGGGGAGGGGTTGCCAGCGGTGCAGGGAGAGGGCAAGCACTGCGGAGGGCAGAGGGGAGGAGGGTGGTGTCTGGCCAGCCTCGCTGACTCAGGTTTCCCCTCCCCACCCCCGGCACCCCCAGACATCTTGACAGAGGATGACGTCTACTGCAGCTGCCTGGCCAAGACTCTCTGCCATGTGCCCGTCCCTGTGACCGTGGGTTTCTATGCCCCCTTCGGCTGCCGCCTGCACATGATGCTGGACAAGATCACAGGTGAGGACTTGCAGGTGTTCCGGGGAGAGGGATTAAGGGAAATGGAGCCTTGGGTCCCTGCCCCGCCCCAGGCTTCCCCAAGACCTGCTTGCCCCTGAGGTCAGTCGACCTCAGGCCAGAGGCCTGTAAGTCAGCATTAACCAGGTCCCTCCCCATGCCTTTGCCCCCCTCCCCCACCAAATCCACTGCAAGGAACCTTTCTAAAATACATATGGATGCGAGACATCCCTGGTGGTCCAGTGGTTAAGACTGCATGCTGCCACTACACGGGGTGCATGTTCGATCCCTGGTCAGGGAACTCTAAGACCTCACATACCACGAGCTGCAGTCCAAAAGTTAAGCAAATAACAACAAAAAATAAAACACACATCTAGCCCTGTCCTTCCCCTGCTCAGAAGTCTCCCATGGCTTCCCAGCACCCTCGGGAGGAAGCCCAGGTTCCTCGCCAAGGCTGCAGGCTCTTGCCGAGTCCCTCCTGGGCTCTGTGCTCCTCAGGCCCATCTCTTCTCCCCAGCCCGGGCCCAGGGCCGGATACCCACAAGACCCCAGACAGCACTGTTAACTGAAAACACGAGCAGGTTCAAACCCTGCTGCAGCTCAGCCCCCAGCCCCAGTCACCGTCAGAGAAACCGGAGGTGACTCACCCCTGTGTGCCCGGCCCTGGGGAGCTAAACAAGCCCACATCTTATTGTTGTCACAGAGCGAAAAACAGGGTCCTGGGAGGGGAAAAGATCTGGCCAAAAGGCAAAAGCAAATAAAGCTTCTGGTTCACTCACTCACCCTCCCAGCAGGAAGGTCCTGCCCCCAACCTCTCACGATCCAGTCCTCTAGACATTGTCCCAGCACCCAAGGGACGCGGGGTGGCCAAAACAACCGGGGCCCTGCCGTTCCTGGGCTCACAGACCAGCGCAAGAGACAGACCTGTCCCCAGACAGGGAGGACCCAGTATGGGCAGGGCTGCAGTGGAGGAGCTCAGGGTCACCTGACCCAGCTTGGGTCTCAGGGAAAGCTTCCTGGAAGAGGTGACAGCTGAGCTGAGAGCTGGAGGAGGGGCAGTAAGCCAGGAAAATGGGAGCCAGGGGGTATCCTTGCGGCCCTGCATTTCCCTTCCTCAGCACCTGGCTGCCCCAACACATCCTCTCTCCTCCGGGGGCTCTATTTCTGACCCCCCCATCCCATCTCCCCACCTCGGACCCTCCCCTGTTCAAGCCTGGCTCCAGGCCTCTCCTTCCGCCCTTGTGCACCTGCCCAGTGCTTGGGGATGGCCCCGGGCTCCCTAACACCCAGGCCCCCAGTGCTGGTCTGAGCCGGTTCACATCGCGCCCCCCTCCCCGCCCCGGCGCCCTCGGTCCCCGCAGCGCTGATGCAGCAAGAGGCAGCCCAACGCGAGACCGAGGAGCTGGAGCGCGTGCAGTGGCGGCCGCGGCCCGTGCGGGGCTGGGCCTTCCCGAAGCTGCTGTGGTACCTGGTGTTCCTGCAGCCCATCATCACCGAGGTGCACCTGCGGCGCAAGAACGTCAAGTTCCTCTTCATCCGCTTCAGCGCCTGGCAGTACGCGGGCACCGACAAGCTATGGGCCGGCCTGGTGACCACGCTGTGCGAGGGCATCCGCCACCAATACGGCGCTCTGCCCTTTAGCGTGTACTCGGTGCTGGGCACGAAGGCGGCCACGACGCTGGGCTTCCACCAGCGCGAGTGGCAGTGCCGGCACCGCGTGTGCCTGGCGCTGCTGGCGCTGCTGGCTGTGCTCAGCCTGGGCGTGGGGCTGCTCTACCTGTCGGTGGGTGCCCGCTCGCTGAGCCACCGCGCCAGCAACAGCAGCCTGCTCCGGGTGTTCGGCGGCGCGGCCACCACGCTGTCGGGCTCCGGGCTGCTCATGGCCGTGTACTCGGTGGGCAAGCACCTGTTTGTGAGCCAGCGCAAGAAGATCGAGCGGCTGGTGTCGCGCGAGAAGTTCGGCAGCCAGCTGGGCTTCATGTGCGAAGTGAAGAAGGAGGTGGAGCTGCTCACCGACTTCCTGTGCTTCCTGGAGATCTACCAGCGGCGCCGGCTGCGCGTAGTGCTCGAGGTCACCGGGCTGGACACGTGCTACCCCGAGCGCGTGGTGGGCGTGCTCAACGCCATCAACACGCTGCTGTCCGACAGCCATGCGCCCTTCATCTTCATCCTGGTGGTGGACCCCAGCATCCTGGCCGCGTGCCTCGAGAGTGCCGGCTCCATGAAGGGCACGGCCGACAACGGCTACCTCTTCCTCAACCGCACCGTCACGCTGCCCTTCTCGGTGCCCATCATGGGCCGCCGCACCAAGCTGCAGTTCCTCCAGGACGCTGTGCAGAGCCGTGACGACCTGCTCTATCGCGAGATAACGCGCAAGCTGCGGCCGCCGGGCGGGGCCGGGGCCAGGGGCAGCGAGGGCGCGCAGCTCCTGGAGGTGCAGACGCAGGCGTGGGGCGAGCGTGAGCAGAGCCGCATCGACGCCGAGGCGGCGCGTCGCATCCGCGAAGCGCTCTTCTGCCTGCACGACGAGCGCGACTGCCTCTACGAGTACGTGCCCGACAACGTGGTGTCCATGCGGCGCATCGTCAACACCGTGCCCATCACCGTGCGCCTGCTGCAGCAGCAACAGGGGGACTTCGGCGGCCCCTCGCCGCGCCAGGCCGTGGCTTGGGTCGTGCTCGCCAACCAGTGGCCGTGCCGCCTCAGCTGGGCCCTGCAGTGCCTGGAGGACCGGCAGCAGGCCGGGGGCGCGCCCGAGGCCCGCTCGCGCCTCTGGGACGTGTTCAGCGACCACAGCCGCGAGCTGCACACCATGACCAAGCCGCTGCAGAACGTGCTTGACCTGGACGGCGACCCTGAGCTTTTCGAGCGCTTCCTGGGCGCCGACTTCCCTTTCACCGTGGCCGAGGCTCAGAGCCTCCTGCGCTGCACCGTCAACCTGGACCACTCCATCCGCCGCCGCATGGGCCTCATCCGGGCTGTCAGCGCGCTCAAGCCGCCCAGCCCGCCCAAGTCCCCTGCCCGCGACACCCCCCACGCCGCCAACGGAGCCAACCACGCCCCTAGGGCGGCCCAAGCAGGCCACCCTGCAGGGCACGCCCCTGTGCATGCCAGCGAAGCCCACCAACCCCGGGACTGGGCGCAGGGGGGCAAGCCCAGACCCATGGCTTGAGCGCCTTTGACTCAGGGGCAGTCCAGCCCAGGTGGGCCTTGAATGTAAGACTTCTGGGCACAACACTTGCATCTGCCCAGATGAGAGTGTAGGGGGCCTGGCTAGGCTCAAGACCCGGGGGCCAGTGTCCAGAGTGGGGCCTGTGGTGCCCATATTTCCCAGATGAATCTGTGAGCCAGGGAGAGCCCTAAGCCATGGCCACCAGGAATGGGACAGCGTGTGTGTCTGAGAGCTGGGCAGAAGGACCCATGAGGAAATCGGGGTTCAAGTGCAATAAATGAAAATGTGAAAGCCCCCGAATGGTCTTCCTTGATGAGAGCAGGGAAGCTGAGAAGCAGAGATGGCCCTGGCCTCCCTAGCTCACTGAGGACTGGGCACCAGGCCTGCCTTGTCCTGCCAGGTCTACTGCATTCCCAGGGAGTCGGGCAGGCTCAGCTGACATCCCGGAGGCGGGAGGGGCTGCGGGGGCGACAGGCACGGCTGCGGAGGCAGGGGCGATGAGGGCCAGACGGATGTGCTCCTTGACTCAGTGGAGCACACCCAGGCCTCAGGGGATCCAGGTCCCTGTCCCCACACCTGAGCTTGCCCCTCCGTGGGCAGGGCAGGAGCTGGCATTTCCGAGGGTGGTGTCCCCAGTGAGCTCAGCAGGCTGCTCCACTCGGGGTGGCTCCTCCCCTGGCATAATGGGTTAATTAGGCTTTGCTGGCACTGCAGTCTGGAGGAGCTGGTGGCACTGCCTCTCCCGGATAACTAACTGTCCGGGGGGGCGGGGGTGCCTGCCTTACGGGTCACTCCAGGTCCACCGGATGAGCCTCTTGAGGAGGACAGGGAAGTTGAGGCACAGAGATGGGGCACGTGGAGCCAAAGTGGGGCCCTCCTAGGGCCAGCCCCTGCATCATGGCTCACTAGCTTCCTTTCCATCTTAGGGACAGAGACCCAGGCTGGGGGCACCACTCCTCTGGGCAGCTTCCCAGTTCTCACTGGTCAAAGAGCCACAAGCTGAGGCTATGGTGTGCCTGGCCCAGTTCAGTGGCTGGGGGGTGGGGGGGTGGGGGGCAGGGCCCTGAGAGCCAAGAGGGCAGTCCCAGAGGAAGCCAGGAGCTCTGTGAAGACACCCACCTCGAGGCCAGGCAGCCTAGTGCGGGTACTGCCCTCATGCCGTAGCTCCAAGGTTGGGTGCAGCACCCTAACATCCCTGGCCAATAACTGCTTCAGAGTGGACATGGGGCAGAGAGAATCAGCCTGTGACTTAAAAGGAGCTGCCAGGACTGCAGCACTGGCAGTCCTGGCAAGGCTGAACTGGTAGCATAAACCCCAGGCGTGCTGAGCTGTTTTCTAACAGCAGGGGGGAGAGCCTGCTCAAGAGGAGCCGCCACGGAGAGAGACAGGGTCCTCCTGGCGCTTTAGACAGGTGTTTCCGTAGATGTGCCGCTGCAGGCAGCATGCTTCCCTTCCCTTCTGCTTCCTCAGCCCACTTGGCTTGGGCAGAGTCTAGGCTGTGAACAAACTGGCCCCGGGAGCGGGGTGCTGGGGAGGCGGAACCAACCTGTAGACAGAAGTCAGGGGTAGGACTAAGGACCGCCCCCCGCCCTCCCACCAGGCCCTCGGAGGAAGCTGTTCCCTGTAACAGGGTATGCAGCAGTGGTCAAACCGTTGCCCAGTTTTATCTTAGATTCTGGCCATGTGCCTGGCAAAACTAGAGCTTTCAGAGACTGAAAAAAACATTAAAAAAAAAAAACAAAAGAGGATATCAGAGGGGCTGGGTGTGGCCAAGATGGCTCCCTGTCCCCCAGCATTCACAGATCCTCTTTAGTGTGGGGCTTTTGCTGGGAACTGGCGCCTACAAGGGAGTGGATGGAAGTGTGCGTCTTTTTCCCATCATGGCAACGACTTAAAAGAGGCAGGCTTGCCTTTTCTCCGCTCTCCTCCTCGGCCTGCCTGCTGGACGCAGGGTCTCCTGAGGACCCATGGATGGCAGAGCCACCAGAGGGCAGGGTCCTGGCTTCTGAGAGTCACTTCATGGAGAATAGCTGTCTGCCACCCGGAATGCCCACGTGCATGAAAATAAATATCTCCCACGTTAGGGCATTGAGGTCTTTTAGGATTTGGTACAACGTCAAGCTGTTGTGAAGGATTCTTGTGTTCACAACAAGCTTGGGTGATGCTTGGATGGCTGAAGGCAAAGGAAAGAAATACTTGGTCAGGGACTTCCCCAGTGGTCCAGTGATTAGGGCTCTGAGGCTCACTGCTGAGGGCCAAGGTTTGATCTCTGATCAAGGAACTAAGACCCCTTAAGCCTTTAAAAAAAAAAAAAAAAAAAAAAAAACCTTGGCCAAAGGGATCTACCTCCAAGATCCAAGACTCCTAAAAGTCAGAAAATCAGGAGCAGTGCAGAACTGGTCTACTAGTCTCCTGGGGCTGCTATAACTAAATACTCCCATGAACAGTATGAAAAGGCAAAATGATAGGATACCAAAAAAGGAACTCCCCAAGTCATTAGGTGCCCAATATGCTACTGGAGATCAGTGGAGAAATAACTCCAGAAAGAATGAAGGGATGGAGCCAAAGCAAAAACAACACCCAGTTGTGGATGTGACTGGTGATAGAAGCAAGCTCCAATGCTGTAAAGAGCAATATTGCATAGGAACCTGGAATGTCAGGTCCATGAATCAAGGCAAATTGGAAGTGGTCAAACAAGAGATGGCAAGGGTGAACGTCGACATTCTAGGAATCAGCAAACTAAAATGGACTGGAATGGGTGAATTTAACTCAGATGACCATTATATCTACTACTGTGGGCAGGAATCCCTCAGAAGAAATGGAGTAGCCATTATGGTCAACAAAAGAGTCCGAAATGCAGTACTTGGATGCAATCTCAAAAACGACAGAATGATCTCTGTTTGTCTCCAAGGCAAACCATTCAATATCACAGTTATCCAAGTCTATGCCCCAACCAGTAATGCTGAAGAAACTGAAGTTGAACGGTTTTATGAAGACCTACAAGACCTTTTAGAACTAACACCCAAAAAAGATGTCCTTTTCATTATATGGGACTGGAATGCAAAAGTAGTTAAGTCAAGAAACACCTGGAGTAACAGGCCTTGGAATGTGGAATGAAGCAGGGCAAAGACTAATAGAGTTTTGCCAAGAAAATGCACTGGTCATAGCAAACACCCTCTTCCAACAACACAAGAGAAGACTCTACACATGGACATCACCAGATGGTCAACACCGAAATCAGATTGATTATATTCTTTGCAGCCAAAGATGGAGAAGCTCTATACAGTCAACAAAAACAAGACCAGGAGCTGACTGTGGCTCAGATCATGAACTCCTTATTACCAAATTCAGACTCGAATTGAAGAAAGTAGGGAAAACTGCTAGACCATCTAGGTATGACCTAAATCAAATCCCTTATGATTATACAGTGGAAGTGAGAAATAGATTTAAGGGCCTAGATCTGATAGATAGAGTGCCTGATGAACTATGGAATGAGGTTCGTGACATTGTACAGGAGACAGGGATCAAGACCATTCCCATGGAAAAGAAATGCAAAAAAGCAAAATGGCTGTCTGGGGAGGACTTACAAATAGCTGTGAAAAGAAAAGAGGTGAAAAGCAAAGGAGAAAAGGAAAGATATAAGCATTTGAATGCAGAGTTCCGAAGAATAGCAAGAAGAGATAAGAAAGCCTTCTTCAGCGATCAGTGCAAAGAAATAGAGGAAAACAACAGAGTGGGAAAGACTAGAGATCTCTTCAAGAAAATTAGAGATACCAAGGGAACATTTCATGCAAAGATGGGCTCGATAAAGGACAGAAATGGTATGGACCTAACAGAAGCAGAAGATATTAAGAAGAGGTGGCAAGAATACACAGAAGAACTGTACAAAAAAGATCTTCATGACCCAGATAATCATGATGGTGTGATCACTAATCTAGAGCCAGACATCTTGGAATGTGAAGTCAAGTGGGCCTTGGAGAGCATCACTACGAACAAAGCTAGTGGAGGTGATGGAATTCCAGTTGAGCTGTTTCAAATCCTGAAAGATGATGCTGTGAAAGTGCTGCACTCAATATTCCAGCAAATTTGGAAAACTCAGCAGTGGCCACAGGACTGGAAAAGTCAGTTTTCATTCCAATCCCAAAGAAAGGCAATGCCAAAGAATGCTCAAACTACTGCACAATTGCACTCATCTCACATGCTAGTAAAGTAATGCTCAAAATTCTCCAAGCCAGGCTTCAGCAATACATGAACCGTGAACTCCCTGATGTTCAAGCTGGTTTTAGAAAAGGCAGAGGAACCAGAGATCAAATTGCCAACATCCGCTGGATCATGGAAAAAGCAAGAGAGTTCCAGAAAAACATTGACTTCTGCTTTATGGACTATGCCAAAGCCTTTGACTGTGTGGATCACAATAAACTGTCGAAAATTCAGAAAGAGATGGGAATACCAGACCATCTGACCTGCCTCTTGAAAAATCTGTATGCAGGCCAGGAAGCAACAGTTAGAACTGGACATGGAACAACAGACTGGTTCCAAATAGGGAAAGGAGTACGTCAAGGCTGTATATCGTCACCCTGCTTATTTAACTTATATGCAGAGTACATCGTGAGAAACGCTGGACTGGAAGAAACACAAGCTGGAATCAAGATTGCCAGGAGAAATATCAATAACCTCAGATATGCAGATGACACCACCCTTATGGCAAAAAGTAAAGAGGAGCTAAAAAGCCTCTTGATGAAAGTAAAAGAGGAGAGCGAAAAAGTTGGCTTAAAGCTCAACATTCAGAAAACGAAGATCATGGCATCTGGTCCCATTGCTTCATGGGAAATAGATGGGGAAACAGTGGAAACAGTGTCAGACTTAATTTTTTTGGCTCCAAAATCACTGCAGATGGTGACTGCAGCCATGAAATCAAAAGACGCTTACTCCTTGGAAGAAAAGTTATGACCAACCTAGATAGTATATTCAAAAGCAGAGACATTATTTTGCCAACTAAGGTCCGTCTAGTCAAGGCTATGGTTTTTCCTGTGGTCATGTATGGATGTGAGAGTTGGACTGTGAAGAAGGCTGAGCGCCGAAGAATTGATGCATTTGAACTGTGGTGTTGGAGAAGACTCTTGAGAGTCCCTTGGACTGCAAGGAGATCCAACCAGTCCATTCTAAAGGATGGGATTTCTTTGGAAGGAATGATGCTGAAGCTGAAGCTCCAATACTTTGGCCACCTCATGTGAAGAGTTGACTCATTGGAAAAGACTCTGATGCTGGGAGGGATTGGGGGCAGGAGGAGGAGACGACAGAAGATGGGATGGCTGGATGGCATCACAGACTCGACAGACGTGAGTCTGAGTGAACTCCGGGAGATGGTGATGGACAGGGAGGCCTGGCGTGCTGTGATTCATGGGGTCGCAGAGTTGGACACGACTGAGCGACTGAACTGAACCGAACTGAGTAGCTTAGAACAGCAGAGGTTTATTTCCTTACAGTTCTGGAAGTCAGAAGTCCAAAATCAAGGAGCTGTCAGGGCCGTGCCCCTCAGAAACCCGGAGAGGGAGCCCTTCCTCGCCTCTTCGAGCTTCTGGCATCCTTGGCTTGTGGTTGCGTCACAAGCCCTCCATCCTCACAAAGCCTTTGGTGTCCTTACATCTTCCCTGTGAGTACCTCTGTCCCTGTCTCCAAATTCTCCCTTTTCATATTGGATCAGGGCCCATCCTACAACCTCATTTTAACTTGAATACCTTGATAAAGACCCCATTTCTGAAGTCCCATCCGAGGTCTGGGGGAGGGTCACAATTCAACCCTGAATCCCTAACTACAAGCTGAAGTGAAGGGCAGGGACAAGGCTGGGAAGAGGACTCCAGACATTCCCAGGCACCCCACGAGGCATAGGCTCCTTCCCCACGTGCCCTCCTCGGCCCAGTCTGTTAATCACCTGGCCTGGAGGTGGAGGCAGACAGTAAAGGGGATGGATGAGCACCCAACACTGATGTAAGGACCAAAAGCCCCCACCGGGGTTGACTCCTAGGCAATGGCTAAATTTCACCAAAAACCTACTGTGATTTTTAGGGGGCTATACTGATAATACCTCAACTTGGCAAAGGACTGTGGTTTCTCAGCACTTTGAAAGAAACTTCGCCTTCCTGGGTCTCCCCAGGAAGTGGGGGCTGGAGGTAGGGCAGCCTGGAGGGGCTCGTCCCCCACCTGGTCACAGCTGTACCAGTCAGAGGATGACGCTGCCCACAGCCCGGAACCTGGACACTGTGTGGGTGTCTCCCTGGCTGCCAGTGGGGCGGGTGCCACGGGCTGGTGACCAGCGTACATGGCTTCCCCCAGCCCTTTGCCCAGACGAGAGGGAGTCCCAGCTGCGGCTGCCCTAAGGACAGTAAGGACACCGCAGTGGTTGGTGACTCAAGGTGTTCATCCCAGTCGCTCAGGCAACTGGGGCAGAAGACCCCCCCAGTTTGCATACGAACGGAAGGGGCTCCTGGTCATCAATGCTGTGACTCTCGTTTTCTCACCGCACCTCTTCCTGACCTGAACCGGCCTCCCACACAGCAAAGGAGCAGGTGTGAAGGCCTTCCCCTGAAGTGGTTCTCACCTTTTCTGAAAGGTGAGACTCAGATTTCCCAGAAGTGCGTGCCCGACAGCCCTCCAGCCGCACCTCGGTGCCTGTGGGCAGTGACCAGGCAACCGCCGGGCTCCGAGGGCAGGCGTCCTCCTCCCAGGATGTCTGGGGCTGACGGGGCTGGGCTGTCCATTCTCCTTGGCCCACTTCCTTGGTGGCTCAGGCAGTAAAGAACCTGCCTGCAATGCCAGAGACCCAGATTCAATCCCTGGGTCGGGAAGAGTCCCTGGAGAAGGGAATGGCAACCCATTCGGGTATTCCTGCCTGGGAAGTCCCACGGAAGGAGGAGCCTGGGTGGCTATAGTCTGTGAGGGTCACAGAGTCTGACTGGGCAGAGCAATGACCTCTGAACCCGAGCTGGACCTGAAGCTGGGAGGTATTCGCAAGGTATTTCCTCGGAAGAGAGGGGAGTGGAAGCAGGGATGAACCGGCTGTGTCACAGAGGAGCCTGGGCTCCTGAGGAAGGGGCGCCGGTGCGGAGGCTGTGGTGGGAAGACCCAGCTCCTGCCTGTCCCACCTTGGGGCTCTCCTGCAGGATGGCCTCCACACATCCCCATGGATGCTCCGCAGCCGGGACCTGTCACGCCCCTGCCCTCCCCTCCCTCTGCCCGGAACCCCCCCAGTGGAGACCCAGATCAGCGCAAGCAGAGAGCAGGCAAACGGGGAACCCAGCTCTGGTTTATTAGAAAAGGTGTGAACAGAGTTGCACCAACAGGAGCAGCCCCTCCCCCGCCCTCTGCCCACCCCCCTCCACCCCCGCGCACCCCCACCCCGGGTTGTAGTGCCTCTCAGGGCGCAGCCTCACGTGGCCGGGACAGCAGGGTCTCCAAGCCCTGGCTGCTCCCCACCCCAGCTCCCTGAAAGATTTATTGCACTTAAGATAAAGAAAGCTCTGATCCTCGGCTCCCGTCTCCCCCCCCCCACCCCAGCCCAGGCCCTCACCCTGCCTGGGGCTGCTCCACCAAGTCCAACCACCACCACCACCACCACCACCACCACCACCACCCACCACCACCACCACCACCGCCGCCGCCGCCCCTCCCAAGCCATGCCTCCGGCCTGGTCCCACACCCAGGGCCCCGGGGGGCCATCCCGCCACCACCTAGGACTCCTGCCCTCGATGGGGCAAGCCTGGCCAAATGGGCCCCTGGGAAGAGGCGCTGGGGCCTCGTGAGCCCCATGACTTTGGAGACCGCGTCCACTTCCTCCTCCCTTCCACCCTCAGCCCAGAGTCTTCGAGTGTCGACACATAAATAGAAGTGCTTCAGTCACGGCGGGGAGGGCCACCCCTGAAGCTCCTGCACCCCGTGTAGTGTTGCTGTGTGGGCGGTGGGCGAGGGTCCCAGGAAAGCCCCCACCCTCTGGTGTCCCGGGCCTCAGAAGGCTGGGGGTGAGGGTGAGCAGATTCTCATGGCTCTGGCCTCAGCTCTTCGAAGACCGATGGGTAACAGGGAGCTTCGGGAGGAGAGAAGGTGGAGAGCCTGTCAGAGCCGGGGCTCTGCCACCAGCCCCCCGGCCCGGTCCGGCCCGGCCCGGCCCGCACCGCACCGCACCTAAAGCGTCACAGTGTCTCCTGCCCAGATTCCTGACTGGCTTCCAGGAGCAGCTCTTCGAGCTCCTTCTCGTTCTTGGAGCAGCTCAGTTCTGTGGGGGGTCGGGGGAGAAGGGTGGGCGGCCTCCAGTCAGATGGGAGGGCTGGGGCAGGAGCCCTGCCTGAGCCAGACTCCTAAGGGAGCACAGGTCCGGGGGCCACTGAGACCCTCAGACTCCAGTCAGCAGACCTGACATGCCCCATCCCCAAGGGGCTCCCAGGGACCCCAGGGAGTATGGTGGGGACCGAGAACCCAGTCCCACTCGTCCCTGTCAAGGTCCACTTTCTTCAAGGGGTAACTGAGGCACCCCACGGGTGGATGCTTGCCCAGGGTCACACACAGCACCCAGGGGCCCCGCCACCCAGCCCCAGGGCGCCTCTCACCGTGTTCCAGGCCACAGCTTCCCACCTTGGCCTCAGGCCCTGGGGGCGGCTCTGGGGACAGTGCCAGGGCGAACTCAGGCTTCAGGCCGTTGGGCAATGGTGGCCCCACCTGGGGCGGCTCCAGCGGTGGCTGGGACTCAGGTGGCCCAGGGTCCGGAGTGCTGGCAGCCTCAGTGGGCGTAAGGAAAGGTGAGGGTGGGGGGGAGGTTGAGGCGGGTGGGGACGCAGGACCAGGAGGGGCGGAGGTGGCAGGAGGGGCGGGGGGCACAGGAGGCTCTGCCCTCTCGGGTGGACTCTCCACCCGGGTCACCACAAACACTTTGTGGCCCCAGCCCGGGCTGGACACGGAGATGCGCTGCTCGGCGGGGGAGGAGGGGCAGCCTGGGGGGCTCCTGTCCCCAGGGCCCAGGGAGTCCGTGGGGGGCACCAGGGCGGGGCAGGGGGCCTCGGCCCTCTCCCCATCCGCCTCGTCCCCGTCCTCCCCCTCAGAGTCTGAGTCTGAGTCTGAGTCCGGCCGGGGGTTGGAGCCCGGTGCCCCGTTCTCCTGCGCCTCGGCGGCAGGCTCCTCCCGGGGCTCGTCGTCGGGCTGGGGCTCGGTGACGGTGATCTCGGGCATGGAGGCCGACAGCTGCAGCCGCTGCTCCTTTTCCTCCCGCTCCCGCGCCAGCACGAAGTTGCGCTTGCAGCCGTTCTGGATCTCAGCGAGCAGCGCCTTCTGTGTCTCGATGAAGCTCTTCACCTGCAGGCAGAGGAGTGGGCCGGGCTCGGGCTCTGGGTGGCCTGCCCACAGCAGGTCCCCGGCCCACCCCCTGCCGGCAGGGAAGAGCCCGCTCACCGCCTCCTTCTTGGGCTCACGGTCGAGGTCCAGACGCAGCAGGGAGTGGTTCACCTTGAGGGCCAACGACAGTGCCATGAGCCCGCCTGTCTTGATCTCGTTCTCCCGAAGGTCCAGTCTCAGGAGGCGGGGGCTCTCGGCGATGAACTCCGCCACTGCCACCGCGCCTGGGAGGGGGACCGCAGGGGCTGGCCACGGGCCCATGCTCGGCTGGCCGCCCCCCGCCCCAGCCCCACCATGCCCTGCGCCCTACCCTCGCACGTGAGCTTGGTGGAGGCCAGGCCGAGGCGCAGCACGCTGCGGTTGCCGATGAGGCCGTTCTTGAGGTTCCGCACGCCCTCATTCCCGATGGGGTTGTGGCCCAGGTTCAGTGTCTCCAGGCTGTGTGTGTGCGGCTGGAGGGATTGGCGCACAAGAGCCAGGAAAGGCCCAGGAAGCCAGTCAGGAAAGAGGCAGGCTCTCCTTGGCAGTGCCCCTAGTCCGAGCACCGGCACCTTCCTGCTTTGGGCCGAATCCCTCATGTACGCAGAAATCTCCCAAGTGCCAGCTGCCCCGTCCACTACTCAGCCCTCCGAGCGTCCAGCCACCCCACAGCCCCAGGCCCACCCTCTGACCTCGCCAGCCTCCTGAGGGCTCTGGGCACAGGCCTGGCTGTGGGTAATTCTTAACTTGGGTCTGAGGCCTTGTACCCTGTGGGCTTGCTTTGAATACCATGTGATGAAGAGAGTCAAGACTTACTGAAGACTTCCAGGAATGCTAACTTTCTAGACAAAGCGGCTTCCCCTGGCACAAGGCACTGTCTTGTCTAGGCTGTGGTGCTGGGTGTGGAGAAGCAATGAAGGAAGGGCTGCCCTCAGAGGAAGAGGGAGCAGGAGCCGGAGCAAAAACAGGGCTGGCGGGAGAGGCCAGGTTCCCCAACTGGCAGGATGAGCCGAGACCGCGGAAGAGGAGGAAGAAGGGGGACGGGGGAGGTGCTGGAGGAGCCACGCTGCTCCCTTCCTCTCCAGCCGACTCACCAGCGTCATGCCCAGGAAAGCCATGCCCGTGTGCGTGAGCTGGTTGTTCCACAGCACCAGGGTCGTCAGCCCCTTCCTCTGCTCCTTAAGGCCCTCGCAGATGTAGGCCAGACCTGGGGAGGCCCGTGGGCAAGTCTTGCCGGTGGTCGGGGAGTCTCCCCGGGGGATGCTGGCCAAGAGCCAGCTGAGAGTGCTCAGAAAGCCCCGCCCCGGCCTGTCTAGCCCCACAGGCTCTGGCCCCACTACCTGGGACCTGGCACACACAACTTCCCAACCCCAGGGATCATTCGTCCTCTGGCTAAGTAGATGAAGGACTCCTCCACCTGTCTCAGATCTTCACTCAAATCTCGCCTGCTCACAGGACAGTCCTGGCCAGCCTACCCTCAGCAGACAGCTCTGTCCACCATCGTGGCTTGCTTCTCTTCACGGCATGTCTCACCATCTAACAGACATTACTCATGTATCTTGGCTTTGTCTCTCCCGAGACAGAGACCTCTGCCTCACTCATCGCTGTGAACCAGGAGCCAATAGGCCCTGAATGTGGTAGGTGCTCAGTAATCATGGTGTCCAGGGCCAGATGCCCTGGAGGAAGGCGCTGGACTTATTGCCCCATCCTGCACCTCCCTCCCCTGGGACTCTGCTCGACAGTGAGCCAGGATGAAATCAAATTCCTCCCACTGACAAGGCCCTGTGACTAGTCCCTCTTCACTGCTCACTCACCTTCGGGCTCACTGGGGCTCTTCCCCCCAGATATCTAACATCTAAGCTCTTTCCCAGGTTTTCCTGATGGTTTAAGCAGTAAAACAATCTGCCTGCAATGCAGGAGATGGGGGTTTGATCCCTGGGTCAGGAAGATCCTCTGGAGAAGGGCATGGCAACCCATTCTAGTATTCTTGCCTGGAAAATTCCATGGACAGAGGAGCCTGGCGAGCTATAGTCCATGCGGTCATAAAGAGTAGGACATGACTGAAGTGACCGAGCATGTATGCATAAGCTCCTTCCCACCTCAGATCTCAGCACTTGGTATTCTCTGCCTGGATTCTTCCCTAGGCTGTTTAAATGGCTGGCTCCAGCCCAGCCTCCTCATCACCACCCACAGGTCCCTGCCTGCACACCTTGAACAGCTTCTGGTTGATCCTTTATCCCAATATCAACTATCTGGTCAATACTGCACCTCACCCTGAAGGAACAGTTGAGCTGTTCCCTCCTCCCTCATCCCAAGTCGGGGCCAAACCCTGGGGCTCCCACAGCCTGGCCCTATCTGCGCCATCACCACGAGGGGAGGGCTAGGACTGTCCTAGCCACCCGTGTCAGCAGCACCACGAGTGACTGGCTGGCCACACAGTGGGTGCCGGGGAACTGAAGCAGGGGTCAGGTAGGGACCACATATCCACCTGAGTCCAGCACGTGGTTGTTGCGGAGGTCCAGGATCTGCAGGGAACAGTTGAACTTGAGCAGGTTGCCGAGCTGGGCCGAGTCCTGCAGGCCGTTGAGCTTGTTGTCGGCGAGGTACAGCTCCCGCAGAGTCATGTTCATCTTCAGGGCCGTGGCTAGGGGAGAGGGGGAGGGGGTTGTGACCGGCCAGGCCTGGGGGACCTGGCCAACAGCCCGAGCCCAGCAGCACACCGCCCTGGGGCCTCACCAAGCAGCATGAGGGGCCGCCCCGACAGGCTGGAGCTCTCCAGGTGCAGCACTGCTAGGCTGCTGCGGATGCGCAGGGCGCGCGCCACGAAGGGCGCCGAGTGGTCCAGGAGGGGTGTGTTGCGCGCGTCCAGGTACTGCAGGCAGCTTGTCTGCGAGGCAGGTGCGTGAGGGGCGCGGTCAGGCTGGCCCCGCCCTCTCCGCCCTGGGGGCGGCCCCCCCCACCCAACAGCCTCATGGACAGCAGGGCCACCTGGCTGTACAGCGGGGGACACTGGCTGGTGAAGGGAGGGCTGTGGAACCAGGCCCTATGAAGAGAGGCTGCGGGCCGGAGGTGCCCACCTTGCGCATCATGTGGGCGGCGGCCTGCCAGCCCCGGGTGCCGATGTGCTTGTTGAAGGAGATGTTGAGGTGTGTGGCCGACTCGTAGTACTCAATCATGTCGAAGAGGGCTGAGGCACCCTGGGCAGAGACAGCGGGGCTCGGCCTCAGGTTGCGGCCGCCCGGGGAAGCCAAGAGGCAGGGGCTGAGGCACTAGACTCCCGAAGGCCATACGCCTCCGCTCAGGCCTGGCCCCACGCATCCCCCTTGCTTAGGAAGCCCCATCCTGGGGTGAGTCTGTGAGACCGTTTCTCTGGGCCCCATCCAGAGTCCAACCCCACCCCGCACTCCAGGCGCTCTGGCCATCTCCCTGATCTTGCTCCTCAAGAGGCCCCGTCCAGCCTCTGTCCAAGGGGGTTCCTTTTTTCTGCTATGCCCTCCCCCGAGACCTCTAAGGGGCAGGGAGCTCAGGGTGTGGGGATGGGCGGTGGCGGGCTGCTCACATCTTCGTCCAGGTTCGTCTGTTCCAGATCCACGACCTTGAACTGCAGCCTCTTGAAGACCTCTTCCAGGGCCTCGCAGGTCTTGTAGTCAAGCTTCTCACCTGAGACGAGACGGAGTGCCGTGTGCGCATGCGCATCTGTGGGCGCATCTCTACGCATGTGCACTCACATGTGGGGCGGGCCGCTGGGTGGAAGCACGGGCTCCCGGCCAACCCAGGGAGGAAAGACCCTCCCGCCTCCCCACGGCTCGAGGCACCTGTCTCACCTCCGGGGACGCCCACACCTCTCTCTGGCCCAGCTCTGCCTGCCCTCGGCCACCTCCAGGGAGGTCCCAGTTTTGCCCACCACCCAAGGGCCCCCGGCCCCTTCCAGACACACACCTTTCAGATCCAGGCAGTCGATGCGGTGCCCGAGGTCCGTGAACTCCTGGGAAAGCAGAGCGGACGGTGGTCAAGCCAGGAAGCCCTTGACCAGGCTGTCAGGTTGTCTGTCCCTAACAGTGGGGCAGCCAGGGCTCTGAAACAAGCAATCCTGGAACATTCTGGAATGACCCATCCAGAGGGAAGGCACTAAGGCAGTGCTTTACCAACACGACCAGGGTGGACAGGCGGCCTGCGAGTGACGACTAGAGGAGAGCAGGCCAGAGGCACAGCAAGGCCCTGTGTGTGTGTGTGTTAGTCGCTCAGTAGTGTCCAACTCTTTGTGACCCCACAGACTGCAGCCCGCCAGGCTCCTCTGTCCATGGGGATTCTCCAGGAAAGAACACTGGAGTGGGTTGCCATTCCCTTCTCCAAAGGATCTTCCCAACCCAGGGATCAAACCTGAGTCTCCCACAGTGCAGATTCCTTATGGGCTGAACCACCAGAGAAGCCCCACAGCAAGGCCTTAGTCATACAAAAAAACAGAACCTGCCCACGTGTCTACACACCTCTGGACAGTGACTCCCCCATTTATAAAGGCAGAAAGTCTAGAGGGTGAAAACCCCAAGCTGCCACCAGGGGGCACTCCTGGGAATGGGACTTGGGCAAGAATTGAGAAACGGCGTGCTTTCTTTATCTGCAGTATTTGAACTTTTTAAAAGAATATACATTATTTTTGTCATTCAGACTTTTAAATTTCATATACATGGCTTTTCCCCTGAGGAAGAGAACTTCTTTGGGGAGCGGATGATTCTTGACAAGTAATTTCCTACTTTATATAATTCTGTACTGTTTATTTAAATATTCATGAAGAGCCTGACTGGTTTTACCACTTAAAAGAGGATTTTCAAAGACATATTTACATTAGCCCTTGGCTGGCCGGCTAGGCTGGGGAGGGGGAGTGTTCTGTGTACCCTCTCTTGCTTGGGGCAGACATCACAGGCCCAGAGGGTGCTGGGGGGTACAGGGAGGGCAGCTTCACCCCAGGGACCACTCCCACCCCCAGTCACCTGGCATACCTGGAGCTGCCTGAGGAGCTTAGGGATCTGTCTGCAATTCAGCTTCTGGCAAGCCTGCTTGTAGGCGCCAATAATCTCGTCCACGGTCACATTCTGGGCTGTAGGCAAAGAAGACCCAGGCAGGTGACGCTCCACCCCCTGGGCCTCATTCACCCATTCCTACCCACTAGCCTCTGCCCCCCGCCCCTTCCCCTCTCAACCTCCTTCCAACAACCCACTGAGTGCAGTCCTGCTGTTGAGGCCCCTTGCTGTGACTGCTGCGCTGGGGAGTGTCTCCCAGCGCCCCCAAACCAAGTCAGCCCACTCTCCCACACCTCCCTGCAGCTCCCCGAGCACCTTCCCATAAACATCATACAGCTAATGTCACGCCACTTTTCTACCTGTCAGCTGCTTCCTCCACGAGATTGGGAGCCCCCGCAGGGCAGGACTGGGGCTCCCTAGGTCTCCCCACCACCACCCAGCACAAGGCCAGACCCAGAGCAGATGTCTGATTTGTGGTTTCCTTTGAATGAGAGAATGAGGCCACACTCCAACCTTATGAGGAAGTTGAGCTCAGAGAGGTGAAGCACTTTGCCCAAGGTCACACAGCTGGTGAGTGGTGGAGCTGGAACTCAGGCCTCAACTGCGATGCCACATGGCCTCTCAGATTCCTCACTCCAGAAACTCCCTCAGCACCAAACGGGGCCTCCTGTGCCCCAGGGACACGGCAGCAGTCAGAGTCCCTGATATGGCCCTGGCGCCCCAAGGAGGCGGACAGTGGCTCCCCAAATGAACGAGGGGTGCAGCCGAAACCCAACCTGCACAGGCTTGTCCTTGGGAATCTCAGGGCCTGTTACCACGTGGAAGGTAGGGCTAGCCTTTCTGTCTGCATAGATTTGCCTTTTCTGGACATTTCATACAACGACGGTAAACAGTATGTGGCCTCTGGCAGCCCACTTCTTTCTGGAACCGAACAGTTTTGAGTTTCGGCCCCTTTGTAGTGCTGCGTAGTAACTGCCCAGGTATGCATTTTGTTTAGCCATTCGCCAGGTGAAAAGACCAGTTTTTGGCTGTCAGAGCCTGGATTTTGCCCGGGGGCAGCCAGGAGTGCCAGAGAAAGCAACGGCACCCCACTCCAGTACTCTTGCCTGGAAAATCCCATGGACAGAGGAGCCTGGTAGGCTGCAGTCCATGAGGTTGCTAAAGAGTCGGACACGACTGAGTGGCTTCACTTTCACGCACTGGAGGAGGAAATGGCAACCCACTCCAGTGTTCTTGCCTGGAGAATCCCAGGGACAGAGGAGCCTGGTAGGAGGCCGTCTACGGGGTCGCACAGAGTCGGACACACAACTGAAGCGACTTAGTAGCAGCAGCAGCAGCCAGGAGTGCAGGAAGGGCTCTGAGCCGGGGAGGCACAGAGTCAGGCCTGGGTGCAGGGAGCCAGCAGAGTGGGGCGGACACGGGGGCTGCAGGGCGGGCAGGGGATGGACCTGTGGGAGCCCCTGCAGAGCTTCCGGGCAGGCATTTCCAGGGGACGCTCCCTCCGGCCACCATTCTGCCAGGAGCCCAACACCCAACCCTATCAAACAGCACCATGACTTCTTGCGGAGGAAACCAAGGTCCAGGGAAGGAAAGCTGCCTCCCTGGGGCCAGGCAGAGCAGAATACCTGCTCCGGAACTCTCTCTGTTGTGTTAGGTAGGGATGCTGGAGGAAAGAAGCCCATAGAGGCCCTGGGCTTCCCAGGGCTCAGGCTCCATCCTAGACCCCTCGCTTCCTTCTTGGGGGAAGTGGGCAGCATGGAGCCTGAGAGAAGCTAGCTGTAGGTGACCAGCAGCCTCCCCCGTGTCAGCTGGCCCCGCTGCCATGGCATCACGTGCCCGGGGGCTCCCAGCTCTGGGGGAGGGGGGACTGGCACTGGCCTGTACTCAGGGAGTCCGCCAAGCAGGGGGCCACTGACCTCTCAGGGGGTCCATGAACTTGAGAAAAATTGCCTCTGTAGTTTCACTAGCTGAACTGTGACGTAATTTAGCATTTCCTTCTTAGAGGCAAAAAAGAGAGAAAAGAAACACTCTTTAGCAGACCCTAACACTCTGTCATCAATAGAAACGGCAGATGTTTTCACGTCACGTAACAGTTACTGCAGATCCTGAATGCTCATCACTGCTTTGGGAGCCGTCCGAGCTGCTGCTATGTCCTGTTATTTAACGTGTCAATGAGGATGAGTATAAATACTATATAATGATTGTAAAGGTATTCAATATACTGTATTTTAACTGTACCCTTTATAAATCCCGTTTTTCGCCTTTAAGAATCGCTGCTCCATGGGGCTTCCCAAGAGGTACTAGTGGTAAAGAACCTGCCTACAAATACAGGAGATTTCTAGAGTCGGGAGTTCGATCCCTTGGTCAGGAAGATCCCCTGGAAGAGGGCATGGCAACCCACTCGAGGATTAAAAAAAAAAAAGTCACTCCAAGAAAGTGTACATAGGCTTTACGCGATGGCCAAAAGGCAAAAACTGCTCCCTGAGACCCACTCCCTTCCGTAACGGACCCCAGGCCAACGTGGGGTTGGTTTGGTCACCTCAGATGGGGATGAAGTAGGGACGGGGTACACATGGGGTTAACTAGCAGTTCTCAGTATCCTAGACAGTCTGGGCAGGAAACATGAGCCTTAGCAACCTCTCAAATTGCAGTTGGTCCTTTAGGTGTCCAGCTCCAACACCGCTTCCTCCAGAAAGCCCTCCCTGACTGCCTAGGACTTCTGGCTCCTGATGTCCCCTGAAAGCCTACCCACTGGGTTGGTCTTTGCCCTGAGAGGCCTCCTGGTGAGTCTGAGGGCCAGGGTCTCTGACCTTGCCACCTCCACACCAGCCACAAGTACCATCCAGCCACTCCTCCAGCAAGGCGCCCGTGGGGCTTGGATGCCGGTACAGCCTCACACAAGGCCACTGCCAGGGCTGGGGGAGGCAGCACCTGCCCACTCAGGCACAGTAGGGGAAGCTGAGAGCAGGGGCAGGAGAGGCAGGCTGGGAGACCCGGGGCCCAAGGCCCAGGGCAGCTGCAGACACGAGTGGCGACTGCGGGCTCCCCGGAGGCTCAGTGGCGGAGAGTCTACCTGCCAGTGTGGGAGACGCGGGTTCCATCCCTGATCCGGGAAGATGCCACGCGCCGCGGAGCAACTAGTCTGTGCGCCACGACTACTGAAGCCCGTGCACCTGCAGTCCCTGCCCCGCCACACGAGAAGACACGGGGGGCAACGGGAAGCCCACGCACCGCCACCAGAGCACACCTGCTCGCCGCGACTGAAGAAGAGCCCGCGCGCTGCAGCGAAGACCCAGCTCAGCCCCAAACTGGCAAACACAATAAAATTACTTTTCAAAAAGAATGATAGCTGCGTCTTGTCATTTTCCTCTGATGCTGAGACACACATTCCAGGTGGGGGCAGCAGTGGGGTGAAACAGAGGAACAGAAGCAGGGTTCAGCCTGAACTCCCCTGGCCCCGCCTTGCTTTTCTCAACAGCACCACCAGCCATGTCCCCAGGCCTGGTCGGTCACCAGTGGGCACGTGTGAGTGTCAGGTGGATTGGGAAGGACCTTGAGGTCATCAGTATGTATGGGCATTTCATTCATATATAAGAAAAAGGAACTATTAAATCAAAACCAGCATTTTGCATAGATTATCAGTGGAAATAAATGAGAAGAAACATATTCAAATTTTTTTAATGAACCAATGTTAAAAAAAAACACACGGTAAGGAAACGGCAGTACAGGTGGTTCAGACAAATTACATAGAGTGTTTATGCAGCACTTCTGCCGTGCCAGGCGCCACCCAAGCACTTTACAGGCTGGGGGGTTGGCCCGGGCAGCCGGCTCAGGACCAGCCCCCACACACTTGCTCATCTGTGATGCTGTGACGAAATCATCAAGGCCCCACCTTGGGTCATCCGCCCTCGACTTGTCCAGCCTTAACAGAACCACAAGGCCGCTGCAAGTCAAAGGCCTGGGCCTCAGGCTGCAGCCAGGCACCCACAAACAAGCAGGCGGACCCGGAGAGCTAGGGTGAGGAGAACCGCTCACACGGTGAGGTCACTGGCCGCCAGGCTGGGCCAGGCTGGGAGACCTGAGTCAGAGCCCTGCCCCAGGGTCCGAGGGCAAGGCTGCAAAGTGGTGAGGGCCCAGCTCCAGCCTGCTGTTGGGGGCCTGGGGCCTGGCTGCCCCCCGCCCCCGTGAGCTCAGAGAGGCCCTGCCTGGACGCGGCTTACCGGAGACACGGGGTCTTGCAGCGTGGTTGAGCACGGGCTCCGGAGCCGGAGCGCCTGGGACCAAGTCCTGGCTCCCAACTTAAACCCTATGACTCTGAGCAAAACGACGGAACGTCTGCCCCGCAACCACCCGACTCTGAAAAAGGGGCCGAACGGGACTCCTCCCAGGGTGAGTGTGCACTGAGTCAGCAGAGCACACCCCTCAGGCCAGGGCTGAGCTCACGCTCCGGAGTGCTCCTCGAGGCCGGCTGGCTGTCACTGCCCTGTTTTGTGCCCACACTGGAAGGCGGGGACCCAGAAGAGAACAAAGCACCTGTTGAGTGACGGAATGGTTGGTGAGGCGTGTGCGAAGGGGACACGCCTGTGAGTGTGTTTCCAGCTCCCATAGCCACGGCTGCCAAGGTCTGATTTGGGCAGGGGCTGGTGTAAGCAGCCATCAGAGAGGAGGGGCGGTGCGGTGAGGGGCGCACCCCCGGGCGCCGGGAGTGGGATGCGAAGAGGTCACTGCTTCAGGTAAGAGGACCCATGTTCCGATCCTCATCCTGTGAGGCTGTGATGAACACAATGACTCTTTTCCTCTCTGAAAGGGAATCTGGAGGGTCTCAGGAGAGAGGGGCATGAGAGCACCCGCCACAGAGCTGCCCAGCACAGGGCCTGGCTCGGCGGGAGACACAGCTGGTAAAGGTGGCAATGGTGGCTGCGGCCACCACTGCCAGGCATCGGGCACTTACTCCGTCTAAGCCACCATGCTGAGCACTTTCTATGCAGTTTTGTCCGGCCAGCTGCGTGACCTTATGAGTCTGGCAGGTGCATTTTTACTTTGTAATCAGGGGAAGCAAGCTCAGAAAGGGCAAGTCATCTGTCCAAGGTCACGGAGTCAGGAGCGGCCGGGCTGGAATGCACACTCCGACCTGTCCTGCTCTGTAACTGGAACATGGCTCCATTCTCACATGACCTTGACGGGCCCGGGGGGAGGCAGGGGCCGGGGCGAAGGTGTGAGCTGTGGGGAGCGAGGCCCATGTGCAGCTGGTGCCAGTCTCCCAGGAAGAGGCTGTGGGGCAAACGAGACCGCTCCCCCACCCCTGCCGCACAAAGGGGCACAGAAACCCGATGCCAGGCGTCAGGTGACAGCCGAGAGGGCTCTCTCCTCTGCACACAGGTGCAAAGGCACCCACGAGAGGCAAGGACGGGGTGCACCAGGGGGCGGCGGTGGCTCAGGCCATACCTGCGTCAGCCTGGGGCTGTGGTCACCCCAGTGGGCGTCAAAACCAGGAAGCAGCAGTGGAGGTGGGGGGGGTGGTGGGACAAGGGGATGGGGGCCAGTTCTCACTCCTGAGGCTTCAAAAGCAGGTTGCAGACACAGATGAGAGAGACAGAGAGCAGGGGGCAGTAGCCCAGGGGAGCAGAGAGGCAGGACAGCAGGGGGACAGGCGGGGCTGGATCCAGGCCACCAGGAGAGGCGGAGGGGTGGGGACCCAGCGGGCCTCAGTGAACACTCCACTCTACGAGACAGGAGCCACCAGGCTGGTTCAGAGCAGTGTCAGGGGGTATCCGAGGTCTGGGGAGGACTGCGTCTGCAGAGACCAGGGCCAGGGAGCGGGAAGCCCCCTGAGTCCCCTAACAGGGAGGCTGTCAGGACTGGCGCCCAGAGCTGAAGAGGGAGGCTGAGGCTACTGGGTGGCCTGGAGCCAGGCCTGGGTTCTAACCGCACGTGGTTCCGACTCCCAGGGCCTGGTCAGCGCATCTGCGGAGCCCACCCTCAGAGGGTCCTGTCACGCCCTTCCTACCCCAGACAGAAGGGCACCGTCACCATCACCCTGCCCGACAGAGAGGAAACCAGAGCCTCACAGCAGCAAGGTCACTGCAGTGACCAGCCCTGCAGGGCACCCAGGCTCTTGTGGCCCATGCCTCACCATCTGGGGAACACCATCCTCGCCGACCCAGGCCGCTTGGGCTCACACCTTCAGGGGGCACCTGGCCAGCAGCCCCCGGGCAGGCGGTGTGCCAGGCTCACAGCACGCTCCCACAGTGAGGCTGCCTTGTCCGCGTCTCCCCGCGCTGCCCCGGGCAGTCAGCACCCAGGCCCCACCGCCCTCACGCCGCCATCCCCGGGCCCCACGTGGGACGTCTGCGTTACCTCCATGTCCCGCCATCCTCCCCAGAGGTGCCCTGTCCGCAGCCTCCTTTCAGTGACTCACCAGGGACAGGGGGATGACCCCTGCAGGGCTGTCAGGAAACAAGAGCTCGCGTCTCCAGGGGTGGACGAGGTGGCCTCCCGCTTTTGGAGCAGCCACTCCGGAATCCACCAAGGGGAGAGTGCCTCCCAAGAATAAAGCCGACTTGGGAGAGGTGAGCCCAGAGGAGAAGAGAGACACAGGATCCAGCGAGGCCAGAAGTCAAGCTAGTCAAGGCTCCGCAGATCCAGAAGACAATAGAATCCCCCTTCAGCCTTCAGCCCCTTGGAGTGAGGCTTCTAACCCAGAATTCCCACTTAGATACCATCTTCCTATTCGTCAGCCCACACCTCCCAGGCCAGGCCTTGCCAAGCTGTGTGCTGGCACTGGGAGGACAGGGAGGGCTTGGACGGGGGGAGGAATCCCCACCCCCCAGGGGTTCTTATCTGGGGGGAGGAGCATGCAGTCCATCCAGGGAGGCCCTCTGGGGGTGCTGTGCATGTTCTGGACTGAGCTGGGACAAGGTGGAGGGGGAAGCTGGGTCTCAGAAGCCCCTGTGAAGACTTGCTCATGGAGCCCCTGCACCCCGGCCAGCAGTGTGCTCCAGCCACACTCGAAACTCCTTTCCCAGAAAGGCCCAGGGCCTCACCTCACCTCGTTCTCTCTCTCCTCTTAGGCAGGACAGCCTCATTTCAACCCTCAGCTCAGGGGCCCCCTTCTCTGGGGAGCCCTCCATGACCCCTTGCTGGTCAGGCTCCTTCCCCTGGGCTCCCCGCACATCCCCTGCACTGTCCCTAACAGGGCCAGGCGCAGAGAAGGCACCGTGACAGGGTGGGGAGGGAGAGGCAGACAGCAGAGCGCATGCCAGGCCACTGTCCCAGGCCTTGAAGGCAGACAGGGCCTTCTGACATCGTGGGGCAGGGGGTCAGCTCCACGTGCAGAAGAATACAGAAGAGCCTGGAGGGAGGTGGGCAGGATACCAGGGCCCAGACTGCCAGAAATGCCCCGTAGGCATCGTCACCCTGCCTTCCAGGTGAGGCACGCGATGGGAAGTGACCTGCCCAGGGGCGCTTCTCCAGCGGGAGGCAGAGGCCGCAGCTGGCCCCCTCTGCGTTGTCCACACCCTGCGTCTCCCGCCACCGCGCTGGCTCCTCGGCTGGGGAGGGGGCCTCGTTGAGTTCTCCCCGCCACCCCTTGATGACGGCCTCCTCCAGTCCAGTCCCCAAAGATGGAAACCAAGGTTCGGAATCCCTCCACGCTCATTCTCAGAATAAATCAGAATAAAGAGGGATTCAAATTAAATGCAAGTACACTGATGTATTTTTCAGACAGGCCGACCCCATGAGCTGGACAGCACCTGCTGGTGACCGTGGGAGGCGGGCGCGCCCTCGAGGAGCTGGTGTCCGCAGCAACAGGCACAACCCCTTTCGGCAGCAGTGTGGCTACATCAACCCATCAGCACGCCGAAAGACAAATGCGTGTGCCCTTTGCTCCAGCGCCTCCACTCTTGGAGACTCATTCAGAGATCCTTGAAAGGTTACTACCCATGGCGCGGAACAGAAGAGTATGTCGGTGAACACCACCTTTCACGGAACAGTGCTCGTTGTTAGAAAGTAAGCTAACCCAGCGACGGAGCAGCAAGGGACGCCGCCCAGGAATCGGAGCGTGACGGCTTTCCTGGCAGCCTCCGGAGCCTCGCCCTGGGGCGGGGAGCCTCCTTTGGCGGGGGGTCGGGGGTGGAGGCCGCTCCTCTCCGAGCGTCATGTACCGTGTACAGGGCCACAGGGAGCACGGTCTCATCCTGCACTGGGGGAGATCTGGGGGAGATGACCACCAACAACAGTAGGTGGCTGGCTTGAGGCTGAGCGCCCCCGCCAATTCAGAAGCAACTTAGAAGAACGTATGGGGGATGGTGGGTATCTAGGACTTGCTGCAAAATAATGGGAGCGAGGCAGCCTGAGGGTCAAGACTGGCCACATACGGGTCGTTACTGAAGCCGGAAAGTGGGTTCATCATACTCCTACAGTTGCTATGTTGGAAGACGTCCATAATGAAAAGTTAAATGGGGGGCAGCTCAGAGCTGGTGGTCCACACAGGGCCCCAGGGCAGCATTTGGGACTGGAGGGAGGAAGCTTGAGGGAAGCCAAGGCCAGCCTTTCATGACAACCTTAATCACACAGTCAGGTCTGGCCCAGCAGGTGATCAGCCAATATGGGCTGCAGGAAGGAAGGGAGGAATACAAAGCTGGGCCTCAGACCCACACCAGGGGGACAGGGCACCCAGACGGAGGGCTGTCACGGGGAATCTGAGGCACACGGTGGTGAAGCGGGGCGACCGAGGGCTCCAGCACTGGCCTGCTGATGGCAGCGTCCCTGAGTTCTGCACGGAGCCCACCGATGGTGACAACCTTCATGTGCCTGAGCTGACGCCTCACAGCACCCCTGGGAAGGGGAGGTGATCAGGCCCCCAACCTAAGACAAACAAACTCAGGTGCCGAGAGGAGGCGACACCTGAGTGGGCACACAGGACGCACACTCAGGGCCTCCTCTCTCACGGCTGGGCCACTGTGGCCTCCAGAGTCGGCCGAAGTCAGCTCCATGGCTCCGCGTCCGCCAGGAGGAAGCGCCCTCGGGTGCCCGTGCCCACGGCGGTTACGACTCCTCAGGCCTTCCCCCCGCCAGGCCGGGGGCTCCCCCAGGACCCAGCCACAGGGCGCTCTGGGGGCCAGGAGGTCTGGGGCCAGGCCGGGGGAGTGACAGGGCCCAGACAGAGCGGAGGGGAGCAGCGGCCTTTGCTAGGACGACTTCCACCAGCAGGGGTTTCTAGCAGCACAGCTGGCTCCAAAAGAAGCCTCCGCCTGTGACTCCTCGGGAAAAACGAAGGGACATGGTCACGAGTTGTTCTTCCCGATGACGAAGCACTGGGCTTCCTCCACCCCTGCCAGCCTTTCCGCAGCTCAGAGGGACCGAGGCAGCGGAGGTCACGCCCAGGCTGGAAGCGCTAACTTTCCCAGCAGAGGGTGCCCATGTCGCCACTGGTGATGCCAAGCTCCATCTGTCCTGGAGCCGCACCAGCGCCAGGGGCTGCCGCCCCTCACTCCAGCCAGCCTGGTCTCCTGGGCCTTCGCTTGGGTGGGCCCCTGCCTGTCCCTGGCAGAGCCGAGGCAGGGCTGGGGAGACCCCCAGGGGTGTGTTTGGGTGTGCACCTTCAGAAACATGGTGAGCATGTGTGGGGACACTCCAGCAGGTCCCCCAGGAAAGGAAAACCCCCCACCTTGCAGCTTCTGCCCTTCGGAGACAGGCAGGCACGTAACGAGCCACGGTGACCGTGGTGAGGGATGGGCTGGCCTCTGGCACTTTGAGTCTCCACGGCCTGTCCCTGCACTGGGACTGAGGCTGCAACTCCTCACCCCAGGACAAGGCCCCTGACTCGATCCTGCAGCGCTCTTACCCCCATCCCCGCGTGCAGACCTCCCCGGCCCGACCTTGCTTGTTTTGGCCTCTAGGTCGGCAACTGCTGTTGCTGTGGCTCAGAGCGCTCCCCTCCCCACACCCCCTTCCTAACCTGTCATCCAGGTCTCAGCTCCAATGTTGCCACTTCTGAGAAGCCTTCTCTGGCCCCTTCCTAAATCAGTGCCCCCACACCCGTATTCTCCACCACATCCCTCTGGGGCCTCACGGGACGCCCCCAATTGGTATCTGTTTCCTTGTTTGCTCTCTGTCCTACACCAAGGGCTCCCTGAGTCTAGAGACATCACTGCGGCAAATGAATGACTTGCTCTGTGAATAGCACGAAGTCTCTCTTCCTTTCTCCCCAGAGAGCCACATGACGGGGGCAGGAAGCCACACTGTGCCCTGGACAGGAGGCCCCTCAGGAGAGGCTGGGTCAGTCCTGTCTTCTCAGACTGCGGGCCCCTCCCCAGGCCTGCGAAGGGGCCACGAGGCCCATAGCTCCCCGGGTGATAAGCGTGGTCTTCCCTGTTCCTCTCGGGAGGGAGGCATCGTGACTGGGGGAGGGGAGGCAGGATCGGGGACACCAGCTGCAGGGGCTGGGCTACGCTTATGCAACCAGCCAGGAGTCCCAGGCCAGGAAGAGGGAGGGCCTGGCTACTCTACCTGCGGACCCGCATAACCTTCCAAACCGCTCGGCTCATCTGAAGATCCTGCTACAGAAACTCGTGCAGTCTGAAGGCGCCGGAAGCTTTCTAAGTCACAGACGACTCAGCTCGGCCCACCACGGAGCCTCCCCCTCAGCAGGAGCTTGCTGAAGCTCCAGGGCGCTCTAGGGGGAGGGGGAGGTCACGGGGCACGGTCACACAGGGCATCCTAAGGACCCACGCGCCAGCCGTGAGACAGCCCCTTCTAATTCCAAAGCACTGCTACTCACGGCAGCAAACACACAGGGACAGCACCTTGCTGGCGTTTAGGACACTTACTGCTTCCGGCAACCAGGTGAGGGCGGACTTACTCCCCAGGTGAAGAGTGAACCTGAAGCAGCGGAAGGTAAGGAGCCCACCAGAGGCCACAGAGCCAGTGGGAGGAGTGGGGCTCAGGCCTAAGCAGCCCGGCTCCGCGGTCCTGGCTCCCTTCCTCTGCTATCACTTACGTGGCTGCGGCGGGCCTTAGTTGCGGCACAGAGGATCTTCCTTGTGTCACGCAGGCCCAGCTGCTCTGTGGCCCGCGGGGTCTTAGTTTCCCTGACCAGGGATCGAACCTGCGTCCCCTGCCCTGCAAGGGGGATTCTGAACCCCCGGACCATCACGAAGTCCCCACAACCCTTGCCCTTAACCACACCCGACGCTTTCTGTCCACAGTACACGCTGCCTCGAGCTTTCCAGAAGAGGAAAGCGAGGCCCAGGGAGGTCAGGTGCTTTCCAAGGACACGGCCAGGAGAGAGGCGTGTGCGGCTGGCTCAGGGTGGGGGTGGACAGTCCGAGGTGTCTAAGGATCACCCAAGCCTCGCGCTGACCCACCAGCTGCGCCCCCTCTTCTCTGCGCCCCCTCTTCTCTGCGCCGGCCCTGGGCTCCATCGTCCTCCCGCCCCCAAAGTGGGTCTGTGGTGGCGAGGCTGACTTGCCTCTCGCCTCCCTGGTGGTGCTGCATGCCCAGCACACGTGGGTGGGCACAGAGCTCAACGTCCGCTGATGCTGAACCACCAAGACGACGTGTCCAGCCCAGTACTGGTTGAGCCGCAGCACGACCCAACGCAAGTGCCCACGGCGGGGCTTTGACTGCGAGCTGCCTCCTGGGGGGTGGGGCGTGTGTGTGCGTGTGACACTAAGACCTGCCTCCTGGGTGGTGTGTGTGTGTGTGTGTGTGTGTGTGTGTGTGTGAGACACTGAAAGCTGCCTCCTGGGGGGGGATGTGTGTGTGTGTGTGAGACACTGAGAGCTGCCTCCTGGGGGTATGTGTGTGAGACACTGAGAGCTGTCTCCTGGAGTGTGTGTGTGTGTGTGTGTGTGTGTGTGACACTGAGAGCTGCCTTCTGGGGGTGTGTGTGTGTGTGTGTGTGTGTGTGAGACACTGAGAGCTGCCTTCTGGGGGTGTGTGTGTGTGTGTGTGTGTGTGTGTGTGAGACACTGAGAGCTGTCTCCTGGAGTGAGTGTGTGTGTATGTGTGTGTGTGACACTGAGACCTGCCTTCTGGGGGTGTGTGTGTGTGTGTGTGTGTGACACTGAGAGCTGCCTTCTGGGTGTGTGTGTGTGAGAGACACTGAGAGCTGTCTCCTGGAGTGTGTGTGTGTGTGAGACACTGAGAGCTGCCTTCTGGGGGGGGGGGTGTGTGAGAGAGACACTGAGAGCTGTCTCCTGGAGTGTGTGTGTGTGTGTGTGTGTGTGTGAGACACTGAGAGCTGCCTTCTGGGTGTGTGTGTGTCTGTGTGTGTGTGTGAGACACTGAGAGCTGCCTTCTGGGTGTGTGTGTGTCAGAGACACTGAGAGCTGTCTCCTGGAGTGTGTGTGTGTGTGTGTGAGACACTGAGAGCTGTCTCCTGGAGTGTGTGTGTGTGTGTGAGAGAGAGAGAGAGACACTGAGAGCTGCCTCCTGGGGGTGTGTGTGTGTGTGAGACACTGAGAGCTGTCTCCTGGAGTGTGTGTGTGTGTGTGAGAGAGAGAGAGAGACACTGAGAGCTGCCTCCTGGGGGTGTGTGTGTGTGTGAGACACTGAGAGCTGTCTCCTGGAGTGTGTGTGTGTGTGTGAGAGAGAGAGAGAGACACTGAGAGCTGCCTCCTGGGGGTGTGTGTGTGTGTGAGACACTGAGAGCTGTCTCCTGGAGTGTGTGTGTGTGTGTGTGCGCGTGCGACACTGAGAGCTGCCTTCTAGGGGGGGTGTGTGTGTGAGAGAGACACTGAGAGCTATCTCCTGGAGTGTGTGTGTGCGTGTGTGTGACTGGTGGCTTTCTGCCTCGTGATGTGAATCCACCTTCTTGACCCAGAACAGTGCAGGCCGGTGCAGAGGGCATGGCCCCTGGAGGCAGATGGTTCGTCTGGCAATGTCTGTTTGTGGTGTCTGAGGAGCCCAGGTCCCCTTCTCTAGGCTGTCCCCAAGCCCCACGAGGCTGAGCCTGGCCCTCTCAGGCCCCACTTGACAGGAAGGATGTGGGATTTCTGCTCAGCCTGCGTGACCACCAGGACGGCCAGTGACCGGAGAAGGGAGCCAGTCAGCTGCACTGTGGCCCGGAGAGCTGGGGCCCGCTCTTCCCATCAGCTCTGATCCCCCGCCCCGCAGGAGCGCACAGAGGCCTCTGTGACCTTCCCGTGAGCGCCTTCATGTACCTCACGCGGCCCCAATGGTTTCCCACCAGACCCCAGCCGCCACAGGACAAGGCCCTGGTCTCTTTCTGGTTGACTTTCCTCTTCTGGAAAACGGAGCCAATCACACACACAGACACACAGACACACACAGAGACACACACACACACACACACGGAGGCTTCTAGCAGCAGTCACCGAGATCACTTGTGTGACGCGTTTGGCGGGAGGCTGATCACACACACACACGCGCGCGCGCGCGCACACACATGCACGGAGGCTTCTAGCAGCAGTCAACGAGATCACTTATGTGACGCATTTGGCGGGAGGCTGGGGCGGGTCGACCGGCCGGCCTGCTGTCAGCGCGGACGTGAGCTGACACCTGGAGAGCGAGTGGAGCCCCAGGCAAACAAAGGCTCGGCGCTGCCCGGAGGCTCCTCGAGCTCCGCCCCTGGGCCAGCTGCGTCCACCTGTCCCCGGGCACCTGGCTCGGAAATACTGGTCGCACCACTCCTGCCTGCCCAGAGACAAATATTTACCCAGGGCTGGGCACCTGAGGGCACAGGAGTGAAGGCTTGGGGACAGAGGAGGACCCACAGGGCGGCGGGACGAGGAGGAGCCCAGGCCGGCCGCGCAGCTCTAAGCCAGCGCCCCCCTGCCTGCAGACGGGAGATGCTGCTCCACTCCCAGTGGGCCGGGCGAGCCGGACTCCCCCCTCTGCGTCTCACCGTCCCCCTACGTCTGTGAAATGGGGCAACGATCCACCTACCCCGAGGGACAGGGTGTGGACAGGGCCGGCTGGCGCATGGATGGTGTCAGCGCTGTGCCCGGCACCGGGCAGGCGTTCTGCCAACACCAGCCACCGCCACCCTTGCGGTTACTGATCGACGGCCCTGAGCAGCGCCCACCGCTCCTCCGGGACGCCTGGTGCCTGCCTCGTCCATGTCTGTGAGGCTCACCACAGCCTCCCAGTCCTGCCCTCTTCAAAGGAACGCGTGTGCCAACTCTTAACTCCCACTGCTCAGTGAGGCACCCCTGCCTAGCCCACCCACTGACTGAGGTGGCAAGAGCCGGGCGGCAGCTCCTCTCAGCTGCCCAGGGCAGAGGCCACGGTCCCTCCTTCTACCAGGGTCCCAAGTTTAACTCTGATTACTGGATATTGGACTCCGTTTCTCTCTTTAATCCCACCTGCCTCAAGGGTCAGTGTCTCAGCAGCAATTCAATGGATCCTTCACTCAACACCTGCTCTGTGTTCCACCCCTGGAGGGTGATGCTGGGGACACAGCATTCAAAACACCTCTGATCCCTGCCTCCACAGTGGAGACAGAGCAGTTCCCAGACAGTGATGACCCCGAGGGGGCAGGACTAAGGCGGAAGGGCCCAGGAGTGCACCTAACCTGACCCGGGGATCAGGGAGGGCTTCCTGGAGGAGGGGCTACCTAACAACACCGGTCACGTGAGCACAGGGGCTTGAGTCTCACTCACCATCTCATCCTGGAATATAACATAACCGTGCCTGGTCCACGGCAGGTGCTCCGTCTACTGAAGGAAAGAAAGTGGGAGTGGCGGTGAGGAGACCCAGGGGGGTCTGAGTAGGAGTTCCCCAGGTAAGGGGGGGAAGAGGCCCCTGAGAGGGCTGGGTGTGATCATGCACCACTGCGCAGCCCCAACCGCAACCAGCAAGTCCACCCCGAGGTCTGTACCCTGGAGGACTTCTTGCTCACACCCCAGGCGACGCACACACAAAATTCACAGCTGCGCCAGTGTGTCAGACTGAAAGCCAGAAACAGCTCAAACGTCCATTGAGGACAAGCTAAGGCAGAGCCATGCAACGGAAGGCTCGGGAGCATCTCCATGGATGGAAGTGAGACACGCGACGCTGAGGGGAAAGGAGAGCACCAGGTCTCCACTCATGACACACCGTCATTTTTATAACACTCAGAAACAAGCAAAACCAAACTCCATAGTTTTTCATCATACACGCACAGGTGATAAAACTTAAAAAAAAAAAAAAAGGGCATGACAATCGCAACCTGCAGGGTAGCAGTCATGGGTCTCTGGGCTCCATCCACCCTCCCTCCCAGACAGAGCTGAGTTAATGGTAATGTTCTCAGCCCTAAATTGGGAGGTAGGCTCACGGGTCTTTATTATACTACACTTCAACTTACGTGTATGGTACATACATAGTTTAAATGCCGTAAAAAGAACTTAGTAACAGTAATTCTAAAAGCAGAGGGAAGGAGGGAATTCCCTGGTGGTCCAGGGGTCAGAACTCCACGCTTCCACTGCAGGGGGCACAAGTTCAATGCCTGGGCTGGGCTGGTCGGGGAACTAAGATCCCATAAGCTACTCTGTGCAGCCAAAAAAATAACCAGAGGGAGAAGTGTGCTGCAGCAAAGGGAACAGCAAGTGCAAAGGCTCAGAGGACAGAGAACTGAGGTGCCTCTGGGGAACTGGAAGTCACTGTCAGGGTCAAGTGCAGTAAACAGGCAAGGGACCCAACGCAGGGCTGGGGGCACTGCGGTACCTGAAAAAGGCCTGCAAATCACTCGCTGGCTCCCTGCTTCCCATCGCGCCCACTTACTGAAATCCTGGGTAGGCAACGGGCCCAGCTCAGGGAAGGCGACCTCTGAGAAAGCTGAGGGCCATCAGGGGACAACCAGGCCGGCTATTTCAGGCTGCCTGCCTCAGGCTTCTGGATGGGGCACCAGATGGCCAGCTGGACTCAGAGGCACTGGGGACTTTAGTTTGGAATTGTAAAATCCAATAACTGTGAGCTGTTTACTGGTGTAGTGAAGGCTCCAGGGATGGGCACTGAGTGCCTGGAACTTCTCGCTGCCCGACCTGACTTTCCTCCCCTATGAAAGGGGAGCACCGCCACGCAGCCTCACAAGGTGTGTCTGGGTGCTGAAGGACACACTCATTCATTCTTTCTCAAGCAACCTGGGCTGGGCAGACAGCAGAGCACAAAACAGACCCGGATCCCTGCCCTCGGGGAGAGATTGCTAGGAAGGCAGACAGATGATCACACAAATAAAAGTGACACACAAATAAAAGTGACAAATTATAAGCAAGAAAGCACTCAGAGGAAAACACAGGTGATGATCACTTAGACCGGGAAAGGCCTGCAGAGGGAGGAACATTTAGGCTGAGACCTAAAAGACGAGTTACGAGGCAGAAATTCATTCAGCCCCTCAAACGCTCCTCTTCAGGGGCAGGTGCAGTTCCAAGGGAACACCAAGGCAGTGAACGCAGCCTTGGACCATCCCCTCCCAAGTCCCTCCCGATGGAAAAGGCAGACACAAGGCAGGGAGTGGATGTCAGCAGACCAGTGGTAACCCCACGGAAGGTGGGGAGAGCCTCTCAGGCGGAGGGAGAGCCAGCACAGAGGCCCAGCCTATAGACGCTGGAGGAGCGGGGGGGTCCAGATTCCCGGGGGTGAGGCAGACTGGACGTGCCCAGGGACAGGGCTTCGGCCACGTTCCGCACAGGGCTGTGACCTCCGCAAGTGACGGATGGCGCCAGGTCACCAACTAGGGGCCCCACCAGCTTCGACGGGTGGCTCGGCCTGGTGCTCAGCGAACAGCGGCTGCAGGTGTGTTTCCAGGAGAACCTCTTGGGAACCTGCTATCCCCTCTGCACCGGGCCTGGCCGCCACTAACACAACCCCCCTCCCTCCCGCAGTGCCACCAGGGCCCGAGCCAAGCCCACCACCCCCCACCCACCCAGCCCTCCCTGCTGCAGAAAGCCAGCAAAGAGCAAAGGCCACAGGGACTCTTTTTAAGGAGGCTCCCCCACCTCCAGCTTTCCAGCAAGGCCAATGATAAATGAGGAAAAATATATCTGCACACGATGTAATGCCCAAGAGTGGATATCCGAAATAGAGACACGGGGCTTACAAAACATCCCCAAACAAAAATGGGCCCAGTGCATGAAGAAGCAACTAACGCGGTAACAAGAAGCAAGTTAACTACTAGTTCAAGAAGGCTCATTAAAACCAAACACCATCTGGGCACCAAGACACCCAAATGCAAGTATTATTCATTCATTCTTTAAAAAAGAAAAAAATCAAGAGATACAACCAAGTGCTGTCCCTCGAGGCTTCCAGACCTTTGTGAGCACAGACTGTATGTGAGACTTCAAAGGTTCCTACCCTCTGACCTGGTAAAACCACCTTCTAAGAATTTCTTCTGAGAAAGCTCCCCGTGACAACAGAAAAATTTATGGACAAGGCTGAACGTCGCTGCATTATTCATGCAGCTGAAAACTGGAAAGGGCCTAAATGCTCAGCAACGCGGAATGGCTGGAATAAATTACAACAGCCTGATGGTGGATTTTAATCGTGCTTTGTTAAAAAAAAAAAAAAGGAAAAATGAGGTGAAAATGCAGGACATTCAACTGTATACCCAGACTCTGCCCAGTTTTATTTTTACGTGTTTGTGGCACTGTAACTTAGCCATTGAAGAGATGGGAAGGAAGTGCTCTGGCATTTCACGCTGACGACATTCCAGGTGGTGCGCGTCGCTTCTGATAAAGAGTCTTGCATCCAGAATATATATAGAACTCTTACAGCCTAACCAGAAGACAAATGATCCCATTTTAAAACAGGCCAAGGATCTGAACAGACATGTCTCCCAAGAAGACATACAAGTGCTGAGAGGCATGTGAAAAGATGCTCAACACCATCAGCCGTCAGGGAAACGCAGATCAGATCAAAACCAGTGGGGTGGCTGGGATCTAAGGGCCGGACGAGGAAGGGAGGATGTGGCGTGAGGGAGCGGAAGCCTCACCCGGTGGAGGGGAGCGCTAAGTGGGGCAGCCGCCCGGGGAAAATGGTCTGGCAGTTGCTCAGAGGGTTAGAGTCGCCAGATGAACGAGCAATCTCACAGAAATCTCAGAAAAATGAAAGCCTGGGTCCACACAAAAACCTGAATGTGAACATCCACAGCAGCGCTATTCATCACGGCCAAAACGTGGAAATAACTCAAATGCACATCAATGGACAAAGAGATGAACCATCCACACGATGGAATGTTATTCAGTGATAACGAGGAATGAAGCACGGGCACGACGTGGGTCAACTCTATGAACACCGTGCTCGGTGAGAGGAGGCAGACACAAGAGGCCATGGGCAGCACGACTCCACTTCCAGGAAACGCCCAGAAGCTAACAAGAGCAGACCAGCGGTGGCCTGAGGGGGCGGGGGCGGGGCGCTGGGATTCCCTGCTCAGGGGCTCAGGGTTTCTTGGGGCAGGGAGAGGAGGTCAGGTAATAAAATGTTCTAAAAATGGTCTGCGATGACAAAGCACCATTCTGGGAAAAACTGAACTGTGTGCTTTACATGGCTGAAATGTACGTGAATTACATCTCAGCGGAGCTTTTCAGTTTCATGCATTGGAGAAGGAAATGGCAACCCACTCCAGTGTTCTTGCCTGGAGAACCCCAGGGACGGGGGAGCCTGGTGGGCTGCCGTCTCTAGGGTCGCACAGTCGGACACGACTGAAGTGACTTAGCAATAGAAGCAGGAGCTTTTAAAAAAAAATTCCAGATGGTAAGCCTAAGAAGTGATTTTCATTTTCTTCTTTTGACTTTCCAAGTCTTTTTTTTTTTTTACAGTGAACATATCTTATTTGTAAAGTCAGAAAAGAATCAAAGTAAGGGGTCTCTCCCTTAGTAACAACCATCCTGAGCTTCTCAGGTGACCGCACACCCTCCACCCCCAGCTCCCCTCACCGACCCCCAGCTCCCCTCACCGACCCCCACTAAGGGGGTGAGGAGAAAGCTGAGCCTCGGGCAGGACTTGCTCAGCTGCCCCGTGGGCTGCAGATGGCATCTCTACTGCCCCAGAGCCCAAACTCTCTCTTTTCATAATAACGTCAGGCAGGGAGCCCAGGGGTACAACAAGGCAGGTCTCTCAGCTGCCCTCCTCGAGGACGTGTCACTCTGCCCCTCAAAGCAGCAGAGGTGGCTGAGCAGCAGTAGCAGCCATCCTGGGTGCCAGGCCACCCCATCCAGCCTGCTGCCTCACTTGTACAGCCAGGACGATAAGCCTCCACCCCGGATAATCCTGAGTGGGAAACAGGGGCGGAGCCTGCGCCTGCGGGATCCTCACGGATGGGTGGTCAGTGAGCACAGGCATTTGGACCCAACAGCTGGCGGCCGCCCAGCAAGTCAGATGGCCCTGCCCTCCCCCGCCCCCCGAACTCACTGGCCTGGGGTGTCTGCTCAGGACCAGCCGGGGTCAGACTGCTGTCAGACATGCGGGCTCTGAGCAGGGCTCCATGGGGAGCTCTATCTCCAGGCTCTGCCCACACCAACCCCCCAACTCCATGCTAATGGAACGACACTCGCCAAGCACAGGCTCGGTGCTGCCGGACACAGCAGTGACCAGGACAGGACAGCCCAGCCCCAGCCCCAGCCCCGCCCTCCTGGGGCTTGCAGTTTAACGGGGAGACAGCAGTTTGGCAGGGGAGCCCAGAGAAGCTCCATGCCGCAGACCCCAAGCGCTGAGCCCAGGCCCAGGGGACAGAGGACCCCCAAGCCCCATCCCAGGGAACACAGCCCTTTCTAGTCACTGTGATTAAAGGCGGGAGAGCTGCATCAGGAGAGAAGGGGATCACAGGGCAAGAAGTGGGGGCTGGACTCCCCTGTCGCTGGCGGGCAGGGAATCAGGCCACTTGCCACAAAAGCAGAGAGGCGGGCCAGTTACCACCGCCTGAGCTCTCTTGCCCTGCCCTCCAGCCCACGGTGAGGAGGTCCTGGCACTCCGTTCCCTAAATGGTGGGGGTGGCCTATGGACAGAGACAGGGAAACACACACGGTGGGAAGGGACCTCAACACCCCCTTGCTGCACAGAAAGGCAGTGCCTTGGCCGAGGACCCACAGCAAGCCCACAGCCAGGACGGGCCTGCCGGCCGACCTGCACTCCCGCGGGCTCTGCAGATCTGGCAGGGGGACACCCGCGGCAGACTCGGGGCCCTCCTCCTGTCCTGTCCTGGGCTGCCAGAGTGTGGCCTGCCTAGTCCCTGAGGCCTGGCACCACCTGCCCTTCCTTCTCTCGGTGCCACATGCTGGAGCACCAGGGAATATGGGAGCACCCAGCCAAAGCCACCCCCGCCCTCATGATGTTCACAGCCAAGGGTGCAAGAGTACCTTCCGGCCCACAGAGAACCAGATCGCTGACCTTCTGGGGGGAACCAAGTGAGAGGGTCAGGAAAGAAGGGTTTGCTGCTACCTGAGGACAAGCTAGAGCTGTGAGAGCAAGGCGGGCATTCCAGGACAGGATGTGGGGAGCGCCCGGCAGGCTGGAACTGAGAAGAAGCCACCGCATTTGAGCCCAGAGAAGACACGGGCAAGGGGGGGCCCAGCCATGGTCAGTGGAGGCAGTGGGGGACGGCCTTGCGAGCTATTTTAGAGCTCCCGCATGCGGTGTGAAAGGCAGTGGGGGGAAGGGGCCGTAAGCCTGATGTGAAGAAACAGGGCTCGCTTTCCCAGGAATGGAGAGAGGACGTGAGCAGGGAGGGCAGTCAGGACTCCGTCACCTGGTACACAGTGGGGAGAGGTGGTGGCAAGGGATGAATGGACGGACGGATGGCTGGATGGATGGATGGCAGTGTGGACAAACGGGCCAAGCGACCCTATGAACATCTTCCTTGGCCCCTGCTCCCTTTCAGGCCCCCAACTACTCTGAGGCCCAGGCCTGGGTTAGGGGCCTGAGGCTCCCGACCTGGGGCGCTCGTCAGCAGGCCTACGGGGCTCCGAGTCCCTGTGTGGCCTGGGGGTGTTCACACGGAGCCAGAGGGAACAGATGCGGTCTCTCACGGTGTTCCTGGGTCCAGTGCGGGGAAATAGACCCAAACAAACAACAGCGTGAGGAGGCACCACAGGAGCCCGGGAGAGCAGAGCAGCGCTGTCTGGAGGCGACGTGTGCGCCAGTGCGGGGACGTAGGGCAGAGGGAACCGTGGTCTGTGGATTAGACTCGGGGGGCCGGGGGGTAGGGGACGGACGGGGATGGACACCGGCTTGGGAAGGGCTCCCCACTGGCTCAGGGGCGCAGCCTCTGTCCTGTGGTGAGGAGGCTGGGAGGCTTCTGGGGAACAGAGCAGAGGGTGAGCCCTGTTCCCTCCGGTTCGAACACGGCCCCTCCCTTTACTGTCCGTGTGGCTTCGGCACCCGAGCCCCGGCTTTCCCCTTCTGGCTGCTGTGAAGATTAAACGAGTGAACGCACGCGAAGAGCTCCGATCACCCCACCACGGTCGTCACCACCACGGCCATCCTGAAGCCTGACCCTCCGCAGGGCTGCTTCCCTCCCTGGCGGGGACTGGGCGCTTCCGTCTCCCGGCAGCCCCGCCCTGCCTCCCCCAGCCGCCCCAGGGCTCTGAGGAACCCAGGGGCTTCAGCCGTGAAGGTGCTGGCTTCGCACAAAGGGGAGGGCCGCACAGAACACCAGCAGCTCCCCCACCACACGGCTGATGGCAGCTGGCAGGAGGCTACGGCTATGGGGAGACGGAGGGGTGGGCGTGAAAGTGGCTCACGAGTCTGACCCCAGCGGGTTCCCACCCACCCGACCGGGGAGGACATCCAGCTGGGATCCGACAAGGCCTCCGCAGCATCAGACCACAGGGCTCCCACCCCAGGCTTCTGCTGGAAAGGGAGAGGGCGTCAGGCAAGTCACATGAGCCGAGCGGCTGTCAGCAGACACTTTCAAACCGCCACCCCCACCTTGAGGCAAAGGCTCCGGAGCTGCTGCAGAGAGTAAGGAAGACGGTGAGAATAACTTTATATAGGGTGCCCACTGGATACCTGCCCCCACCACGGCTCGCCAAGGGGAGGGCTGCCGAGCGGCTCTGGGGACACTCAGGAGGCAGACCAAGCCAGGCTCTGCGCTCGCGGAACTGCCTTCCCAGCGGGGAGAAAGCAGAAGCGAAGCACGACGGGCGTCGGTCCTTCCCGGGGGCACCCGGCCTGGGGGCACCCGGCCTTGGAACCCCCTTCCTGGAAAGAGGACCCTTCCGCCTGTCCCGCCCTAACTGAAGCACCAGACCCCCACCTCCTGTTGCAGCTCCAGCCCGGAAAGCACCCCCAAGAGGGAGCTGCCCTAACACGAGCATGGCCCAGCTCAGGGCGGGAGTGATGGGGGCGGCCTGGGAGTGGTGAGGTCAAGGACCCGGCATTCTCACCAGGTCTGCAGGGGCTACGGGGTGCCCCTGGCTCGGAAGGCTGGGCCTGGCTCCCCACCAAGAGTCAGGAGGCTTCGAAACACATTCCTCTTGTGCCAAAATGGCTCCATAGACAAGCAAACTGTGACACAGACAGGTTTCAGGACGTGTCTGCGTTCACGCGGTGGGATTCACAATCAGCCCAGGGTCTCGGGCTGGTCAGTCTGCTCTTGGAAAGGAGGGAGCCAGGGCAGGCTCACCAGGACACGGCCCCGTTCAGCTCTAACGAGCCCTTACTGCATGCAACAGCTAGTTACCGGTCCAGTCACCTCCCAAGTTTCTTAATCCCCACACAAGAGGGGATACTGAGGCAGAGAAGCCAGGCGAGCGCCTCTGGACAGAGGGCAGCGGTGGACTGGCACCAGAGTGCCCCGAAGCTCGAGGCCTGGGCTGCCTCGCATTACTACAGCTTCACAGAAACGGGGAAGGGGCCCACTGGGGGCTCCATGGTCTCCTACTGGAAATTGCTGGGCCAATATTCTAGAGCTCAGAATTTCCTGATCTTAGAAAATCACCACAGGATGCCTCCTCTATTATGTTAGACCCCAGTTTTTAGAGCTCTCTGCATCTGGGAAGTGTGGGACCTGGGGAACTTTACAGGTGAAGCCAGTTGCTGAGGTGGCACAGGGGAGGCCGTGCAAGCACCCAAGTGCACGACGCCCCCACTCACCACCCCATCACCCCACCCCAGGGCAGGGGACACGAACTAGGGTTGGGGGGTTGGAGCTCAGAGACCCATGGGGAGAACACCACAGTGTAAAACCTTCTGGGGAGGGAGAGGTTCAGATAAATCCGGTGATTAAATCAATCAAACAAATGCAAGCTCCTAGCCACCGCAGGGCTTCACAAGGCTGAGAATCTCAGGCTTGCTGCCCCAGCCTTGGTCTCAGCCTCTGCAGGCCGCACTCCCAGAAGGTTCTGCTGAAAAGTGGGCAGGCCCCTTCTTAAAGCCTTCTGCTGGCTCCCTGCCACGCTCAGGCTAACAGGGCCCGCAAGGCCCCACCCGGGTGGATGGTCCCTCCCCGCCTTCCCCAGTCTGGCCTCGGACCCTCCTGCCTCCACCTCCAGACTTCTGACTCCAGGAAGACTGGCCTTTTCCTCCTCCTCGGATGCGCCTCACTGGCTCCGCCTCCAACCCTCTGCACTTCTTCCAGCTGCTCCTCACCTGGCTCACTCCAGTGATTTTTTTAGGCCTGAGACGGCCCCTTCCTCCCCAAGAAGCCACCCGTGCCTTGCCCATCAGCTCTTCCCAGTCAGGGTCGTGGGCACCCCGATTTGATTAGAACCGTTTACCGTGCGGCTCCCTTACTCAACCGTGACCTCTACGGAGGCAGGGCCTGCCTTCTTCCCCTGGCCCCTAACATCAGCATTCACTAAATGAGAGGCTGCACTCGCCTTCCGCCGGAAGGGACTGAGCGCGCACCACATCCCAACACGGGAGCACAGGAGGAATTCGGGCCAAGGCTGAGGACTGGGGAGCAGCGAGGACCTCCCAGGACGCTTGAGGTGCCCAAGAACCACAGAGATCCCCTCCTGAGCGCCACCCAGCCGATTCCTTCACTCAGGCTGCTTCTCGTCCCTGAGCTTCCTGGTGAGGCTAGAATGGTCATCTCCATCTCACAAAGGGTTATGGGTTCAAGACAAGGAAACCCCGCAGCAGGCAGAAGAGGATGCAGCCGTGAGCCAAAGCTCACGCAGCCAGGACTCGGGCGGAGAGCGCAGGCCCCCCGCCACACTGCCTGGCTTTGTGGCCGCCTCCAGCGACCTCGCCTCTCTGTGCTCCCAGTGCCTGTCTACAAACCGTGAAGACCGGCGCCTGCCTCCCGGGCGGCCGGGAGACATAACCGAGACACCCACTCAGCACAGCGGTGGGCGCGCGGGAGTAACGAGCGGTGACCAGGGTCGCCTGGAGAGCAGGGGCCTCCGCCTGGGCCCCTCCGCACTCCACTGCGGAAGGCCGCCCACCCAAATCCCGTTTCTGCAGTTACCGCAAGTCAGACGCTTCAGTGTGCTCTAGAACAAGTCTGCGAGGCCAGCCCCAGCCACCCTTGAACTGAGGTCTGGAATTGAGCCTTGGGACTGAGCGCTGGGCAGCTGGGCTGAATCAGGGGCCCTGAGCAGGACAGCCAAACCTGGCCGCCTGGGGAGCTTTCTAGAAACACAGATTCCTGGCCTCCATTCCCAGAAGCCGCCCCCGTCTCGGCCAGTCCAGTCCAGGGCGTCTGGCTCCACAGCTCTTAACACTTCTGGAGCCAAACGCCTGAGAGAGACAGGAGACGCCTGGTTCCCAGAAGCGCGTGCACACACTTTCGACAGCCCCCTTGGAGGACCAAGCGCCAAGCGCCCGAGGCATGGGGCCTGGTGCAGGCCCATCAGCTCCTCCGAGAGGCTTTCTCCCCAGGCCCTCGGCGGCATGAGAGCTGACGGAAAGCCTCACTCCCCTGCCTCTCGCCCACCCTCCTGGGCGCCAGACGCAGGTCACAGGGGTGACCCACAGTCTTCACCCTTCAAGAGGGAAATGTGACTCGAACACAAATAAAGTCCTGGAGGTGGAGAGAAGGGCCAGCCACTCCCCACACAGGCCCGACCACAGAGTCAGCCTCCCATGGGGCTTAGGGCTGGGCACCAGGCCATTCTACAGAGGGGACGGGGCTGGGGGGGGGGGGGTGCAACTGGAACTTGTCCACAGTCATGGCCGGTGTCTGAGAGGCTGCGGCTAACACTTCAGCGCTTTGCATCTAGACCCTCGCTGCCCTTGCTGCCTCTCAGCCAGAGGCCGAGACGGCTGATTGAGTTTCAGCTCAGAGAGGCTGGGCAGCCTGCCCAGAGTCACCCAGCTCGTCACCGACAGGACTGTCCCTGTCAGGGATGTCGGGGAACTCTTCTGACGGATAGACCGCAGGGTTTTGACGAGGGAAACGCTGGGGGAGAGGCGAGTGTAAACGCACAGCAGAGACAGCAGGGCACGGAGGCCAGGGGCTGTAGGCGGGGGGCAGAAGACTGGCGACGACAAGAACAGGCCCCCCCAGCACTCCCCGGGGACAGTCATCTCACTTAATCCTCATCGCCCTATGAGGAGGCATGACTGCCAGCTGTATTTCATAGGCAGAAATATCATTATGGACAGAGAGGACGACTGCCCAAAGTCACATGGCAGAGTCTCTGTGCCAGTGCCGGCAGGAGGAGGTGAGGGTGGGCCCTCCCTGGGGGAAGCACCAGAGCCACCCCCCACAAGGGCACTGGCTCCTCACCAGCCAGACCGCCCACCACTCAGGTAAAATGAGCCATTAGCTAGCAAGAGAGCCTCTGTCCACTACGGATAGGTTCCTTCCCACCTGTCAAAGCTGTTTCAAGGACTCAATCTGCAGCCCGGGTTTCAGTGAAAACGAACAGGATGGTGTTTCCACGCCCTCTGATCCTCACTGAGGAACACGACGGCCACTGTCCCCACCAGCCCCTCGCCCCCATCCCACCCCTGAAGCTCGGGTGGCCGGAGCTGGGCATGTTTGGGCCCCCTCCACCCTGCAGACGCCTCCACTCCACATGACGAGTTTCCTGGGGGGGCAAAGCTCCCATGCCCCCACTCCAGGACAGACTGCACAGGGTGGAGGTCAGGGAGCGGGGAATGAGTCATGGGCAGGACTGGGGGGAGGGGGGAGACAGCCGCCCAGACCGCGGCCGGTGTCACGTGCTCCCCGACGCCTGCCTCACCAAACCCGTGTCTCCTCCCCACATGGCGGTCAGCTGGGACTAGGGAGACAGCTGGGCCTCAGGTCACTCCTGCAGTTTGGTCTGAAGAGTCCCTGGTACAAGACCCTCAGAGGAGCTGGGACCGCAAGGCCTGCTGCTATGGATGGGGGTTGCAGCAGGCGAGCCCCTCCTCCATGGGGGCCCACTTCCACAAGTGTGTGCCAGTGTGTGCCACACACTGGCCCCAGCCTGGCAGTACGGAGGCGGCCCCCTCTCCAGCTTCACAGCCCATCCACCGGCAGGCAACTGGCTTGCTGCAGAGACCCCCCGGCCCCACCAGGTCCATCCCGTCCGCTCAGACATCCTGGAGGTCAGGTCAGCAGGACAGCGCTCACAATTTCACAGATGAGGAAACAAACCACCAGCTCAGCGAGAATCGGGGCTGGGCCGGAGCCATAGCACTCTGCAGCCGGGGCTGGGCAGGGAGCACACCGCGGCGAGAGGGCCCCAGGTATGGCCTGGCCTCAGCCCTTCTGCATGGCTGCACGCGCCCCTGGTGCTCATTCGGCCATGACCCTCATGTGTCTTTCGAGGGGCTGAGTGGGAATGAGCATGGACAGTGCCTGCGCTCCCATTCTAGATGGGGAGAGAGACCACCAGCACGAAACAAATGTGTATCTTAAAGGCAGGCGGCCTTTAGTGCAATGAGGCAGACAAGCAGGCCCCCAAGTTGGGGGCAGGCAGGGACATCACGTGACATGGGAGCCAGGAAAGGCCCTTCTGAGCGCTGGGCTGGGTTGAGCCTCAGGAGGCATGAGACCCTCCCACACCTCTTTCAAATGTCTGGTCTCCAGGAATTCCCCAAAACGTGACCTCTGACACGGCCTGACAGGGCTCCTGTCTCAAGCAGACACCCCCAGAGGCTCCCACCCAGCTGGGCCTCCACCTAGCCCCAGACCCAGCCTCGCCCACTGCAGCCAGAGGCTGTCAGGCCTGGCCAAGCTTTCTTCCTAGGGCAAGGCTCTGCTGACTGGGCGCCTGGTGCTAGGGCCCAATTCCTCCAGTGGCTGCTTGCTCCCAGCCTGGGGATGCTCCTGCACCTTGGGCCGGCGCAACTTCTCCATCTCTGCGATGGAAGAGCAGCTTCTGAATGATCTCTTCCAATTCCGATGTGCCAATTCCTCCTTCACCCTTGGCCTCGGGGTCGTGTCACCAGGGTGACCCCCTCCCTCACCCCCAGCGTGACCCCTCCCTCACCCTTCTCACAAGGGCCGGAGCTCAAATGACACCCTCTCTGCTTTCCCGCGGCTCACAGACCACCTCCAGCAAATCTCCTGCCCCTCCTCCAAGACCTGTCAACCCCTCCCTGAAGCCCCCAGCTGAGACCCTCAGTCTCTCAACTGGGCAAGCCCCTTGGCCCAACTTTCCACAGCCTGGCGAGCCTCTGTCTCCCTCAGTCCCAGACCAGCCAACAACTCCACTGTCCTCCCCAGACACAGGGCGACTCACCGGCCAGCACCACCAGGCCTGCCAAATCCCATCGCCCGAACTCACCAACCTCACCAATGCGCCTTCCCCTGCCTGAGAACTCCCTCCCCTGCCACCAACTCCTTCCCTCGCAGGTCAACCTCAGCCCCTCTCCCTGGCCCAGACAGACCAACTTTCCCCACCCTCCCGTAAAATCAACCCATTTCTCCAGGTCATCACCTCTCCACCTCAGACCCACTGATGTTTCTGGAGAGTGAGTGCAGACCAGTCCCGCCGTCCCTCCCAGCCACCATCCTCTCAACCCCTCCCAGCCAGGCACCAACTGACCCTCCTACTCAACATTCTGCCCCCCAACCCCCGCCTTCACCGCCTCTTCACGACTGCCCGAGACATTAAAAAAAAAAAGAACCCAACCAACCAAAAAAAAAAAAACCAGACTGAATCTGCCTGGATAACAGCAGCTGCTATTTATGTGGCAGGAACTTACAAGGACTATCTTATTTAATCCTCACAACTTTCCCACAGTAGAAATTAGCACCTCCATTTGCAGAGAAAGAAACAGGAGGCTCAGAGAGGAAAAATGGCTTCCCCAAAGCCCAACAGCTGCTAACACACAGCTGTTGCTCTTCTCGGAACCCGCGGGCCAGAAATGTTCCCCTACTCGAACCCCGCCCCCGGCCCGGACTCTCCAACTGCTGCAGCCACCACTGTGCTCCGGCCCACAGACGGAACATCTTCCCTTCCCCCGGGCCCGAGCCCACCAACCGACTGGAAGGTTGTGAAGCATGCCCCCCGCCCCCAACTCCATGAACCAACTCATCCAGGCTAGCCCCTAAAACGACCGGTAGCACCTAACGTCACCCCTAAAATGACCAACGATAACTGCAGCCTCATGAAGGCCCACCCTGGCCGACCACTTTCCACACACAACTTTATTCAGTCCTCTCTGAAACCCCGTGGCATGGCTACTCTCACCCACTTACAGGTGGGAAATCGAGGCTCTGAGGAGTTAGGAACCCAGCCTGAGGTCACGCTTTGGGTAAATGGGACTCAGGATTGAGCTGGAGCCCAGGCTAGCCACCATCCCGCTCTGCCTCTCCAGTTCTTTCCCTCCTGCTCTGAGCTCCCTGGACCGGATGCTATATCTGGGGCCTGTTCCCTCTTCCCTTCCTCAGCCCTAGTTCCCCAAGCCCTCCAACCTAACCTATCTTGAAGGCCGAGAGCCCAGGGACTTGGCTGGCTCCCAAGGCCAAGAATTTTAAATTAACCACTGTCTGTTTAATAATAACTGGCTGGGGAATTTCCTGGAGGTCCAGTGGTTAGGACTGTGCTTCCACAGCACCGGGCCCGGGGTTTGATCCATGGTCGGGAAACTAAGATCCCCTATTCCACACCATGCAGCCAAAAGACAAAACAAACAAAACACTAACAGGCCAAGATGGCATTCGCGGCCGCTCCTCGTGTGTTCAGCTTTCAGCTCCCACGCTTCCCACCCTCACATCAAAGCCATCGCTTTCTCCACTGCCCACAGAGCAGCAACATTTCTACCTCTCTCCCAGGGCCCACAGACCAACTTCTATAGACCAGGGTCCAGGCCGATCCCTCTCGTCTTTGGCTCCATCCCTGCACGAGTCCCAGACCTGTCCAGGACTCAACCCTGCCATCCATCTCTGGAGCCTCTTTTCACCTTCCCAGCCCTACAGATAAAACACACTCCTCCAACTACTCTTTCAGTTCCCACACAGAGCTGACCTTCTCTAGAGAACTTTTAACCTATGCAGTCGCTCTCTCCCCACCACACCTCGAGCCATCAAACTTCTCCAGCGCTCTCACCTTCCACCGCCAGCAACTCCAATGCTTTCTCGGGGCAGGCGGGACAGGGCTAGAGGGAACAAAACAAGGATAGCCCTCCCAGAGCCAGGCTCCAAAGTTCCTCTGCTCCTGAATGACTGACAATGTTCTGCTTCCCTTTTTTTTTGGGGGGGGGGGAGTAGGGGAGGAGAGGAAGAGGAGGCACGCGGTGACTTTTCTTCCTGATGCCAAGATCGAACACCTCCCTGGACTAACTCAACCAGCCCCAAACTGACCACCAACTAGCTCCTTTTTCTGGCAAGTTTGTTTACCTTGCCTCCCTTTCCCAGTCCCAGGACTGACTTACTCCTCTACCGCCAGGCTCCAAGTTTACTCCCTGTCCTCCTTTCAGCCAACGAAGTTGAGTCACGTGACCATCCCCAGCCCCGAGGCTTGCAGACCGACGATTGTAACCTCTTTCTGTCCCCATGGGCCCATCAAACTCCTCCAACTGCCCTTTCAGCGACAATGTTGACCCACTCTTCCTCGCCTGACTGTTCTATCCTTCTCTGAGGGAACTATGAACTCAAAGGCTACTTGCCCTCCTAATCAATCTCCCAAGCCACTAAACTTTCTTTGATTGCTCACCGTCTGAATTCCTCAAACGATCACCATCAGCGTCCCTTGGGGAGGGGAGAGAGGGAGTAACATAAACTAGCTAATGTTCACCTTCCCAACCCAACAGCCACTCCCTCTCTAACACCCTCCAAGCTCTAAACGGACGACTGTCTCCTTAAATCATTATTAGGGGCAACTTATTGAGCTCCACCTCTGTACTGGTCGCCGCACCGACTCCCAGGTCCCCAACCAGCCCGCCCCCGCGCTCCAGCCGTGGCTACCGTGTCTCCAGGGGTCTTTGGGTTCCACAGCTCCGGACACGATATCTTCGTCGGAAGGGAAAGTAACGCGCTTGGCCGCAGCCTTGAGGCGCCCGTCGGCCGGGGGCGATGCGGGGCCGGGAGACGGGGCCTCGGCGGGGCCCTCCTCGGCTTCGCCGTCCGCGCCCGGCCCGGGCGGCGCCTCCTGCGGCGGGATCTCCATCGCCGCCGCCGCCGCCTCCTCACGGGGGCCCTGGGGACATGCCCCGGGCCCCGGACTTGTCTCTCCGGGCCCTCCCGCCGTCCCGGGGCATGGGCTCAGCCACTGCTTCAGGCGCCGACTCCGTCCCCTCTTCTGGTCGTCGTAGCCGTCGCCGCCGGGAGCTCGAGCGCGCCTCCCCCGAGCCCCGTGAGCGTCTGCTCGTTCGCAGCCGCACTTTCGTTAAGGGCCAGTGAGCCCGCCGCATACACGGAAAAGCAGAAAATCAATTTAAGTTATTTTCAGGTAGAGTTGTCTCGTGCGTTGTTAAAGCGGGTACCAAAAAGCAGAAAGAGCCACGGGAAAAAGAAACGTGAGTAGTGAATCTGCAGAGCCGGAACTGCAGAATACGAGGGGCGGGGCGAGATAGACGCCGTCTCCCGGAGCAGCGCGCAAGCGCGAACCTAAGCCGCTCCCCCGCCCCACGCCTCCCCGCTTCAAAGTAGGTAACTAACATTCAGGCCCTCACACATTCGTCACGAGCTCAGGCAACGGAGAAAGGAGTGGAGGTGATAGGAATAAAAACATATGCTTGGTGAGGCTAGGCCAACTGGTATGGAGAGAAATAAAGGGATGGAGAACTTGAAAGGCTATAGGAGTTGTGTTGATTATATGAGTACAGGTGATGGATGCTGACAGAGGGAACCTCTGCCTGGAGACAAAGCCTGTCTCCATTTGCTGGTTAGGCTCCAGCTTTCCATTTGCAGACTGCAATTTCATCAATGACCCTCTTTGGATGTTGTGGTTATACAGGCGGTAAGTCGTGTCGGGCTCTTTTGTATAAATTGTATTTTATATAAACTTAAAAACGGAAATGTGAGTCCATAAGGTGTTCTAGCCTTAATTTAGCTTTTTTTTTTTTTAAGAAAAGAAAAAGCTGGACGAAGGAAGAAATTCCGAAAGCAAGGGACGAATCTTCCAACCGAAATACCCGGCGATGGAGCAGGTAGATCTCGGAGCCAGTAGCGAACAAGCACGAACTCAAGCCACGCCCCCACAAGGGCTGACTCAGTCGTTTACTATTCGCCTCCACACTTTCTCCGCTCTATCCCAACCCAACCATAACCCTGGGTGGGCGGAGCTAAAACCAAAAAAGGTGCGCTGGGGAGGAGCAAGTGACGTCGTCGCTAAGGCAACTCGAAATCTGGGCCCAGGAGCCGCCAGAGGTAGCGTTGTGAATGAACAAATGGGAGCTGAGGCCCTGCACAAGCTTCATTCAACTTCAGTGGTTGCCGCACCTTGACCACTGAAGATGACCAAAGCAAATCACATCTATATTGAACGGAATCTTCACTTACATTCTTAAACTGATGGGACTACAGAGGGGGCAGAAATTACTTTTTAAAACAATCTACTGAGGGAATTCCCTGGAGGTCCAATGGTTAGGACTCTGTGCTTCCCCTACAGGGGGGATGGTTCAACCCCTGGTATGAGAAGTAGATCCCAGTGTCATGGCCAAATAAAGTAAATCTGCTGAAAGACTGCTAGTAATGGGGCTAGGTAAAGTGTGTGAAATGGACAGCCAGGCTACAAAGCCGGGGTTAAACGGAGAAGGGGCAAAGTTTCACTCTAACCTTTAATCCCCTTTTCCCCAACGGTGCTGCCATGCAGGGTTTGACCCACCTAAAGGCTACCCACCCAGAGGCCAGGCAATGGGAGGTACCTCTTGTATGTGACCATGTGACCCAATTCAAGTCATTCCCCTCACTGTATACAAGCCAGCCCACCAGAAAAGTCCAAGTCTCCCAAGTCTGGCATCCAGGTCACACCAGCTGTTCCAGACTAGCCATGGTCTAATCCCCATATCTTTATCCCAGCTCCCCCCACTCACATGTCTTCCCCTTCCTGACCCAGCTCCACAGATTCAGCCTTTCAATAGCCACCCTTTCACTCCCTAAATCTGGCTCAATCCCTATAGGCTATATTAAAGAGAAATAAAACAAGAAGCAAAGTTTCCTGAGATAACTGATTCCTTGGCAGGAGGGAAGCATTGGGGAATATTTCCAGGGTGGCTGACCTTTGCACCCTCTTCAATAGATAATTTCCCATTAGGTAATCTGCTATCCTTTATTCCCTCCCTCTGTCCCAAATCTTCAAGAACTGGCATGGGGCCCATATATCTGTAGAGTTGAGAGTTCTGTGAGGTAGAGCATTCCTTTCAACAGGATGTAGAACCCATGGGTTTGCAGAAGTTTACTGACTACACCCTGGATGTCCAGAGATGTCAGAGTTGCTTGGAGCTTGGTGCGAATTTCCAAGGGGGTTCTGAACTCTCGGGCCCAGAGGTCCAAGCTCAGGAACATATGGAGGCCTGGGAGACTGTAGCTACGCCCAAGGCAGAAAGATGAACACGATGAAGTCTTTATGGCTTGAAGGTGTATGAGATAATGTCACTACACCGGAGCAGTGCTTCAGCCTGCACGCCTATTGGAGTCTGCAGCTGCGACACGTAGAAATTGGCCACGTCCAGGTCGGTGGCTCCGAAGTGGGCAATCACCTGTACACCCTCGTGCAAAGTGAAGCACACCTGGCGCCCCACCATGGCCAGCAGGCTGCGGAGGTAGCGCTCCCGAAGGGAGGCTCGAGCCTGCTGTTCCCGGAATTCCTGAGATTCTGGAGGCTCCAGGACTTCAGGGACTTCCGGTTTCAGGGGGGCTCTGCGTCCATCGGGAGCAAAGCCTCGGTTTGAGCCATCAGGACCCCGGGGGAGCCGGAGCACAGGCACAGGAGTGGCCACCGGAGTCGGCATCATCCTGGCTGTTGGGTGAAGAAGCAGACCAGGGAGTCATTACGGGGAGTGTGGAGCTACAGGAAGAGGGGGCTGGGGGCAGAGGCCTATCTACCCCATCTTCACTTAACCTGTCCAAAACCCCACTCCTAAGTCCCCCTTCTAAAATCTGTACCATCCCTCAGCCAGTCACCCCCCTTCCCAGGACCTAGCACCCCCATTTACAAGGTCCATGAAAGCAGGGCCTTTGCACTGCTTTTTAAATTTTATTTTTCAAGTTTTTGGCTGTGCCACCCAGAGGATCTTGGTTCCTGGACCAGGGATCGAACCCATGGCCCACTGTAGTAGAAATGGGGAGTCCTAATCACTGGACCACCAAGAAATTCCCTGTACTGCTTTTATCCCCAGTCCCTGGCAATAAATATTTGCTAAAAGACCAAGCCGTGACCTCTCTCACAAACAGCCCATCCAATCTGTTATTTGTGGAGGCAGGCGTGACAACTCACTCCAGTATTCTTGCCTGGACAATCCCCATGGACAGAGGAGCCTGGGGGACTACAGTTCACGAGGTCACAAAGAGTCAGACACGACTGAGGGACTAAGCACAGCGTATCTTCCAAATAAGTTCCCATTCACACAGGAGTCAGCTCAAAAGGGGGATTTTTTTTTTAAGGGTGAAATTTTTTGAGTCATACTTATTTTAAATAAATAAAAGAAATAAAGGGAGGAGAGGGGAAAGTCCTTACCATGCGTTTGAGAAGGCCCAGGATATCTGCAAAGTGTTAAAAGTACCTCCTCAGAAGATATTCCTTGTAAAGACTTCAGAGTAACTTTGCAGTGGAGAAACATGGTAGACACCACTCTAATGCTGGCATTAAAATCAACACGTACAGTAATGGGGCAAACAAACACCAAGGGCATCCTGATATGACACACTCAGGACAGGGCACCCCTTCCATGGTGGTCCTGCCAAAAATGGATGACCTCAATCTATTGAGGCAACTCAAATTGAAGGACAGTCTACCAAAAAAAAACCCCCCAAAAATTAGCCTGGTTCTTCAAAAATATCCAGATCATAAAAGACAAATGTTGGGCGGGGCCGCAGGCAGTTCCCTAGTTAGGGTTAACCAGTGGTTAGGATTTGGTGCTTTCCTAAGAGTGTGTGTGTTAGCTGCTCAGTTGTGTCCAACTCTTCACAACTCCATGAACTGTAGCCTGCCAGGCTCCTCTGTCCATGGGATTCTCCAGGCAAGAATGCTGGAGTGGGTTGCCATTTCCTTCTCCAGGGGGATCTTCCTGTCCCAGGGACTGAACCCACATCTCTTAGGTCTCCTGTGTTGGCAGGCGGAGTCCGTACCATCTGAGCCACCAAGGAAGTGGCCTGGGTTATACCGGCTTAAGGAACTCTAACCGGGTTATTCTTGGTTAGAGGCGGCAAACAAGAAATGCTCAGGGAGAAAAACATATATTTTAAATTTAAAATATATATATATTCTTGCGAGTCCTTTGGACAGCAAGGAGATCCAACCAGTCTATCCTAAAGGAAATAAGCCTTGAATATTCACTGGAAGGACTGATGCTGAAGCTGAAACTCCAGTACTTCGGCCACCTGATGTAAAGAACTGACTCATTTGAAAAAACCCTGATGCTGGGAAAAACTGAAGGCAGAAGGAGAAAGGGACGACAGAGGATGAGATGGTTGGATGGTATCACTGACTCAGTGGACGTGAGTTTGAGTCAACTCCGGCAGTTGGTGATGGACAGGAAGGCCTGGCGTGCTGCAGTCCATGGGGTCGCAAGGAGTCGGACACGACTGAGCGACTGAACTGAACTGACTGATTCCCAACCTAATAGTTTTCACTCTGTCCAACAGCTCAGTCTAGCCACTGTCATCCCCTGCCTGGACTATTGAAGTCAGCTTCTCACTGGACTCCGGATCCCACCTTCACCCGCTGCCAGTCTGTCCTCACACACAGCCAGAGGGACCCCACTAACACCTAGGTCAGATCACATCCCTCTTCAGCTCAGAGTCCTCCCCTGGCTGCCGTCTTGCTCAAAGTCAAAGTCCTTACCACAGCCCTCACGGCCCTGTGTGCTCCGGATCCCGCCCGTGCCCTGGCTTCACGCCCCTGCTTACTCTCTCCACCCGGCCGCACTGGTCTCCCTGCTGGTCTCAAGCACGCCTGGCGTGGTCTCTTCGTGGGCCCTGGTACCGGGGTTCCCTCTGCCTGTACTGCCTTCTCCCCATTCCCAGGGCAGCCTGTCTTCAAGATCTCCCCTTCAGCCCCCTTCATCTGCGTCAGCTTCTTCACTCTTCGGAGCATGCCCCTCTCTTACACGTGATGTCTATTTACTGGTCTGCTTATGGTCTTTTTCCCTGCGAGATGGCTGCCTCCCCACAGGTAGCGACCTTGCTTTTTCCCCTCTGCATAGCCCCAGTCCTGGAACATGGGGTGGCATACAGACCAGACTCCTTAAATACTGTGTCTGCTGGAATGAATGGAATGGAAATCGAGCTCTCAGGCCTGCTTAGGTGGGTGACCTCAAGCAACAGACGTTTCCTTTTCCACTGTGTAGAGAAACGGCACCAACAGCCACCTCCACTTGGTATCAGGATTCAGCAGGCCCATGCACCATCGGTTCATGACCCCACACACTAGGTTCTCCCTAGTGTCATTCAAGTTACACTTGAATAACAACTGTATGAGTACTGGTACTGCTGTGTGACCTGGGGGGAGTTGCTTAATCGGTCTGTGCCTCAGCTTCCCCATCTATAAAACAGACTGACAAGAGGACCAACCTGACAGGGTTGCCATGGGGACTAAATGACCTAACAAACGTGAAAGTTCAGCACTCGCCTATAACATATTACATGCTACTACACTGAGGTTGGGTTTCTTTTTTTTTTTTCAAGCATAGTTGTTGTGCTAGCTTTTGGTATACAGCAAAGCAATTCAGTTATATGTATATATATAAGAATATATACATAATTCAGTTATATACATATATTTTGCTCTTTAGTTGTTAAGTCATGTCCAACTCTTTGTAGCCGTATAGATTGTAGCCCACCAGGTTTCTCTGTCCATGGGATTTCCCAGGCAAGAATACTGCAGTGGGTTGCCATTTCCTCTACAGGTATCTTCCCTACCCAGGAATCAAACTCATGTCTCCTACATTGGCAGACAGATTCTTTACCACTCAGCCACCAGGGAAAACTATACATACCCTTCTTTAGATTCTTTTCTCTTATATGTTATTACAGAAGATTGAGTATAGTTCCCTCCTGTGCGATGCAGTAGGTCCTTGTTGGTTATCTATTTTATATATAGTACTGTGCATACGTTAATCTCACACTCCTAATTTACCCTGCACCCTGACCGCTGCACTGATGCTGACTGCATGTAAGGAGATGCTGGCATTGTGGGCAGGAGAGAGGACCTGAGTTTCAGGCAGTGCACCCCTCCCCCTGCTTCAGTCCCCTCCTCTCTAAAGTGATTCACTGAAGTGACTGACATGAATCAGGTACCCAGTGTCCCATCCCAGGGACACTCACCATACAGAGATGACTGGGATTGTCTTTTTCCTTGTGAAGCTCTTCCTGTCTCGGCAGCTCAACTTTCAGCTCCTTGCATGAAAGGATCCTGCAGAGAAATGAATCAACGTTTCTCAACTTCAGCTCTAGGTCTGATCTCACACCTCCTCTGCTCAGAGCCCTCCCATGGCTCCCACGCCATCTGGCCAAAAGCAAAAGCCCTCACTCCAAGGCCCTATCAGCTCTCTGATCTCATCTCCTTCCCCTCTACCCTGTCGTCACTGTTGTCAGTCCCTGAAAATGCCAAGCACATTCCTGCCCCGGGGCCTTTGCACATGCTGTTCTTACTGCTTGGAACCCTCTTCCATACATGAGACATATATATTTCCAGATACATGGCTTGCCTTCCTCCCTTACTTCACTCAGGTCAAACATTCCTCCTTACAGGGAGGAAAATAATAGCCCTTTCACCGTGCAGTATCATTTTTTTTTCCACAGCACTATCACCTCCTGACAATATGCATTTACTTGTCTGCCTACGTGCCATCTGTTCTGCCACAGAACGTAAACCTTTGGGAGAAGGGACATGTCCAATTACATCACAAGGGCTGGCAACCAGGGGTCACTCAATAAACACCTGTGGAAGGATTCACTCCTTCTGTTATCCAAGCGCTTGCTCTGCGCCTGACCCACACTGGGTGGTGCTGGAGACCCAGGTGGGAACCAAAGGGCCCGGCCCTACTGTCCAGTGGATGACACACACTAGGGCTCCAGACAGTGACACCAAGAGTAGGCAGGGCTGGAATGAAGGAGCCCGGGGGCCTCATGAGCCCAGAGGCGACACCTGGCCCTGCCTGGGTGGGTAAGAGGTGGTTTCCAGGAAGGGGCTCGGGAAAGAAGGCTCTGATAAGCTCACATTGGAGCAAGGACCAGAATGGAATGAGGAATTGAGCCATGAGGAGATATGGAGGGAAAGCATTCCAGTTGAGAGGACAGCAAACTCAAAGCCCATAGAAGGGTGACTGGGTGATAGTAAGGAGGCCAGTGTGCAGGAGGTGCGGGCAGGGGCCTTGAGGACTGGGGTATCTCTGAGTAGAGGAGGAGCAGGGTCTGACTCATAGGATCCCTCTGCCTGCTGCACAAAGAATGGACTGTGAGGGGCAAGGGGAGAAGCAGGGAGCCCAGTGAGGAAGCCAGCTCACTGGGGAAGGCGGAAGATGACTATCTGGGGCAGTGAAGCAGGCGGGGAGAAATGATTGGATTAGGCTATCTGTTGAGGATTGAGAGCCCTCACTATTTGCTAACGCACTGGGCAGAGCCAAGGAAGACTCCCAGGTTTCCACCTGATGGGTAAGACCACAGTGAACAATGAATTACTGGGACTGCTACATGTTCATTATCTCACCACAGATGGCTGTCAATGAGATTAAGGGATATGTACGCTTTCTAATGTATCTGACCACTGCATTCCCAGTTTAGTCCAGGGTCACCAGCCCCCAGGGCTTTCTCCCAGCACTTGTAGGTTAACACTTGAGTGTTTTAGGAGAAACACTCCCCTCTAGGGCCGATGGGAAATATGCAAGTTGCCGAAGAGTTCTGTTAAATTCCTTAGTAAAACAAAATTAAATTAAACATGGGCCAGCATAGTTTTTGCTACTATGGAGGAAAAAAAAAAAAAAAAGATTTGGTCATACCTGCAACAATCCCCATTTTCCCAAAGAGGAAACTGAAGTTGGGTGATGCCAAAGCATTTACTGGGTGCAAGCTGGTGACTGACAGGAAAAGGGAGCAAACCCAGGTTGGTCTACCAACAGTCAGGGCCATCACCCCTGCCCTATGCAAAAGGGCAGTTTTTTCAGTGAGCAAAGGAGAGCCATTGAGGTCTGGGAGTGACTTGATAAGAAACTGGTTTGAGAAAGGTCACATAGGGTGTGCCCAAGACAGCAAAAGCAGGTATTCTTCCTGGTGACCAAACTGGGAGTCCTTAATCCTATCAGTCTCCAAGCCAAGGATTTCCTGCCCAGGTTTCAGGGGGAAAAAAAAAATTGGATCCCATTCCCCACTAGAAAAAACTACAGTGCCCATCACTTGGATCAATGGCAGGGGCAGGAGACTCACAAACTTCCATCCTCGGGGGCCTCAAAGTTCACTTTCTAGAAAATAAGAATGGTCGGCTCCGTGGACAAACGCTTAGCTAAACCTTCAATGGCCAGGGTTGGAGACCAACTGAGCTACCAGGCTAACAGCGAAGACTCTAGACCGAATTCACCGACATAATGACCTGCCTACAACCACCACCCCAAGGGCTGGCCCGGTCTGGATACAAATTAGTTAAACGGGGCGTCGGGTGAGCATCTGGACACCGAGCGCTGAATCCCCCGCCCCCCACCAGGGCTGGTCAGTTTCCTTTCATTTCCGCCCCGGCCACCCGTCGCTCTCCTTTTCTCATACTAAGTAGGTCCTCCCGGCCCGCAGGCGTCCACTCCCCACTCCGCCCTGGGCTGGACGTTCTTCCTACCTCCCGACACAGATTAAGCCAACGATTCTGCTCCAGGAAAAGCCGGAGTCTGAGAACTGCAGCCATTATTACTGTTATTATCGTCGTCGTTATTATTTTCCTGAGGGGTTGCATTCCGACCTCCGACACCTCCCCCCTCCCCCGCAACTCACCCCGGGCGCAGGGATGTCTCCGCTGCTGCGTTGGGAGTGCAGTCCCTCCCCGATGCAGGTGTTCGGGGACTAGAACTTCCCAGTAGTCGGTGCTGCCAGCGCGGACCCGCCGCCTCCCGCCGCTCGGGGTCTTACACGCGGGCGAGCGTCCCGTGCTGGGACCATGGAGCCGGATCTTGCTCGCGACCCACCACTCTGAGATTCACGGCGGCTGGCGCCCCTACTTCCGCCGGCGCTCCAGCTGCAGAGGCCCGGGCAGGCCGCTAGCCTCTGAGCCTGGGTTCCGCCCGCGCCGCCGCCGCCGCCGCCCCACGTGGTCGCGGGCGCGCGGGCGCGGTCTCGGAAACCAGCACAGACCCGGGGTGCCACCCAGCCAGCGGCTTGACCCTGCGCTTAGCTCTTGATCTACCAGTCTGCGAGGTGTGGAGGTCCAGGATGTCCATTTTACAGAAGAAACTGAGGCTCCTCTAGGCACATGGGACTTGGCACCCCCACCCCATACACGTGCACACTCCTACCCCTCACCTCCATTCTGAACCCCACCTTCCCTTTGAAACCTTGAGATCATGCTTTCAGCAGCCACGCACCAGGAAAAAGCCTTGCAGAGCAGCACCTGGGAGAGACCAAAGGCGGTCATTTTGCCCAGCAGGACTCTCCATAACCCTGTCTTGAAAACTGAGGCCTTGAAAGGCAAAATGTCTGTCCTGAGTTGGAAACGCACTGCTCTGGGCTCAAAATGCATTCTTCCCCACGGTTTCATTAAGGGAGGGGTGTTGTGGACCTCGGCTTACCACCGGATCCCCAAGACCCAGTGCCTGGTACACAGACCCTCTACAGATATATTTTGGAAAAAAATGCATATAGAAGTAGCTCAATACACAATCTGTTAACTGAACTATGAACCATTAGGAGCTCTGTTCCTGAACAAGATGGATTTGGCTCCGTCCATCTCAGAACCTACATTCTAGAGAGATTGAGAGAGATCCGATAGGTTATTACATGAACAAATACACCAACAAGGTCCTTCAAGGCTTGACAAGGATGCAAAAGGAATAAAATAAGGAGAATAAGATAGGGGGTAGCAGGTTGGAGGAGCGTCTTTATTTGGGCCGTCATGGGAGGTAGCATTGAAGAAGAAGCCACCTTGGGTCACAGATGGGAAACCTGAAGCCCAGGAGGGAACTGGGGACAGATGGAGGTCACGGAGTGTAAATTGTAAGGCCTTCGGCAGGGTGGGGCTCTCTTAGATCCTGTGGTCAGGGAGGTCCTCTGGTCTTTAGAGGAAGATTGAGCTGAGACCTGAATAACAATATGAGGGGGCCCTCAGGCTTGCAGCGGGACTCCAGGAGATTAGCATGTGAAATTCCCTCAGTGTTGGGCTGAGGACGCAGCCGGCAGGCCAGAGCCAACTGACCCTGGCCCTGACCTCTGGGGGGTGGGGGGGGGGGCTTGTGTTAGGGAGAGGGGAGATAGGAGAGTAAACAAACAGTTCTAGATGGTGATGTGGTCGGTGCCAGGAAGAAAAGAAAACTTACAAGGTTGGAGGGTGGGGCAGGGTGTTGATGCCACTTCAAATAGCGATCAGAGAGCAGCTTTGACAAGGGAAGTTGGAGGAGGCCCCAGCGGAAGGAGGCTATTGGTTGGCTATTTGGTTTTAATGGCGAGTCCAGGTCTAGGAGCAGAGTCAGTGTATATGATCATGACCCTCCAGGGCTCCAAATCCTCCCAAGGCTTCCGTCTCAAAAAACCCGAAGACTTTAAAGTGGTCAAAAGATGTCCCTGGAGCTGACCTTGTTTTCTCACAGAACTCCGTCAATACAGAACTTAATTTACAGAACTCCTCGAATACACAGGCCTGGCATGGGGAGAAAACTGAGGTCCCAACCCCACCCCAGTAATCCTGTCCCTTTATAACCCTTCCTAGCTCCGCGCCAGCCCCCCATGGCACTTGTGAACAGCACTTCATATTTCAGTTTATCTTCTGGAGACTCTGTCTTTCAGAACGAATAACCTGCAAGAGGTCAGGGTTATTGTCTGTTTTTCTACCCTGCTGCATCTTAGTGCTTAGTCCAGAACCTGGCACATAGTAGGCGCTTAACCCTTGTTTACGTAAGGAATTTTTATTGTAATGCATTCAGTGGAATAGGTCAGATTACTATCAGGCGCCTAGCTAGAAACTTGGCCCCTACCATTTTCTCGCTTGGGGGTGTGAGTGGGCAGCTTGTGCCTCAGTTTCCACCAGCCCGGGAACGGGGTCAGGAATAGCTGTTTGTGCGTGGTCGCGTGAAGTCTTATCTTTAAAACATTCAATCGTTCAGCCAAACGCAGGGGTCACGGTCCTGATTGAGTTTGGCTGAGGGCGGGGCAGTCCTCTCCCGGCAGGCCCCGCCTCGGTGGGCGGAGCCACGGGCCGGGCCAGCACGTGTAAGAGTTCGCTGCGGGTCGCCGCAGTCACTCACCTGGGCGCCTCGGTCTGAGCGCGCACGCCTCGCGTGTCCTCCGCCCGCCATCCGCCAGTCCGTCAGTCCGCCTGCCCGCGACCCATGTCCCGCCGCAAGGCCGGCTGCATGCCTCGCCGAATAGAACCCTCGCCCGCCGCCAACTCAGACGACGAGATGGAGATGCGAGACCTCGTCATCGACGTGAAGCCCGAGCCGGACCCGCGGCCCCTGCAGGCCCCGGGGTTAGGGCCCTTGACCCCGAAGGAAGTGCCCGCACCAGAGCGGTTCGAGAGCGAACCCCGCCACTGCGCCGGCCCCGTGCCCGCCGGCGGCCTCATCCACGCCCTCAGCCTGAGCAACCAGTGTTCGCCGTGGACGCCGCTGTCCCTGAGCCCTCACGGTGAGCGCCCCCTACACCAGCCCCGGGCCAAGCTCCCTCCCTTCCCTCTCGGGTGGGACCTCCTCGGGGCACCGACCCCCGTCCCCCTCCCCCCCAGCTCCCGGCCCCTGCCTTAATTTCCTGGCCAGGTCCTAGCCTCCAACCTGCCTTTTGACCTTCGGGTTTCCCCTCTTCCTCTGAACCCCCAGGCCCCATCCTGGCCCCACCCCACGCTCACCACCCGCTTCCTCCCTGCAGACCGCCAGCCGTGGACCGACAAACATCCAGATCTGTTGACCTGCGGCCGCTGCCTGCAGACCTTCCCGTTGGAGGCCATCACTGCTTTCATGGACCACAAGAAGCTGGGCTGTCAGCTCTTCAGAGGCCCCAGCCCCTGCCAGGGCTCAGGTGAGTAGAGCCGGGATGCAGTCACCGGTCTCAAGTTCAAGGGCCCGGCTTCCTGTGGGAGAGGGGCTGAGCTGGACAGGCGGGGCAGTGAGCACTACTTCCCCTTTCTGGCTCCCCACCGGGTGCAGCCTAGGCGTGGCCACGGCCTGCCCTGTCCTAGGGCTGAGACTAGTAGTGGTGAGGGGGGTAGGTGGGGGCGGGGCTGGGCAGGGGAGGAGGGCCACCCACAGGGTGTGGCCAGCCCCAGAAGACTGGTCTGGGGATTTGCCATACACACACCCCCAATCTGGTTTCACTTCTCCTTCCCCTTGGCCAGAAATAACTGGCCAGGTGGCTGGACCAGTGTGGCAGTAGGGGGGACCTCTGGGGAGGGCAGCAGCCTGGGGGAGGGGAGCCGAGGCCAGCTGGACTGGGGGTGTTATCACCCCCTTCCATTTAATGATCACTTCTCATCGAGGTGCTGGGCATTTGCTTGGAGTTGGGGAAGGGGCTTCTGGCCTCCCTCTCTGATGGAATCTCCCAGCCTTGCATGCCCCTGTTTTCAGCCAGGTCCTGGGTGTCTGGATACCTGGGCTCCCAGCCGTGGGTAGGAATTAAAACCCTTAACTTGGTACTAGATGTCTGGCGAGCTGAGCTTTTGGTCAGCATCGATTGTGAAGCTCATACACAGCTCTGGATTTCTAGCCCCTGTGCCATGTGCCCCTGGGATTTGTGAGAAATGGAATTATATTCAGGGCTGGGCCAGGGAGAGGGTCCTGCAGTGAGAGGGGGAGGGGGGATTTTGATTGCAGCAGGGAGGCTGGCCCGGTGGACAAGGGTGGGGCTGTGATGGGATCATGGGAACAAAACACTCCAAGGTGCTTGGGCTTGGGAGAATTGTAGACACCGATGGGCTTCCCAGGTGGCTCAGTGATAAAGAATCCGCCTGCCAAGAAGGAGATGTGGTTAGGTTGATCCCTAGGTCCAGAAGATCCCCTGGAGAGGGGAATGGCTACTCACTCCAGTATTCTTGTCTGGGAAATCCCAGGGACAGAGGAGCCTAGTGGGTTATAGTCCATGTGGTCGCGAAGACTTAGTGACCAAACAACAGTTAATGCTTATAGAGGGCTTGATGGACCAGAACTCTCAGCTATTCTCCATCTGAGGTCACAGCAAGTCTAAAAGGGAGAGGACCCCTAGGATGCCCATATTCTAGCAAATGAGGAAACTGAGGCTCAGAGATGTGTATTTCTTGCCCAAGGTCACACAGCTTGGGGGCAGGGGAACCAACTGGAAGTCAGGACAGGCTGACCCTGTCCAACCCCCACCTGTGCTCCTGACCTGTGCATCGGGAAAGCCGCCCCCATCCAAAACATAAAGGCAAAAGGATCTGGAAGTACGTTACTAATAGTACCTGAGGGTCAAAGGAAAACGGTGACTGCTAAACTTCTCATTTAAACCTTGGCACCCTTGTCTCTAAGGCAGGAAAAGGGGATCATGGATGGAACCCAAGTATATGGGGCCTGGCAGAGACATCCAGTTATCAAGAGCTGTTTTTACGAGTAAACCAATAATTTTTTCTAAAAAAATTTTCCTCTCTCTCCCACTCCCTGGGATTTCTGGATTGAAACCCCTTCCTAACTGTGACCTTGGGGAAAGGTCTCTTTGCCTCAGTTTTCCCATGCGGAAAATGAAAGCCTTCTCTCCTAAGGAAAATTTTAAGAGGGAGCTGCGGGTGGCAGGTGCCCAGGAGGCCTAATTAGGTCAGCCCTTTGTGACCCCAATATAAGCTAGCACTCCTCTATCCATCCCTCTCCTCTTTTAACCTTTTCTTGAAGACTTTTCAAACACAGAGGGAGTCCCCAGGGACTCATGTACTGCATGGATTTTCCTTGCTCCCTATCTGTCCGTCCCGCTCTCTGCACACCTTCCCCCCGGGAGGGCAGGGGGCCTGGCCTCTTCTGCTGCCTCTCAGCTGCTGGACCAGAGCCTCTCCCACCTCATGTCCAGCTGGCAGCTGTGAACTGCAGCTGCTCCGACTTGCCGGTCACACTGCTTCCTGGCCCTTCTCCCCTCTCCAACTTGCCAGTCACACTGCTTCCTGGCCCTTCTCCCCTCTGCAGAACGTGAGGACCTGAAGGCCTTGAACTGCCTCCGCTGTGGCCGACAGTTCACGGGAGCCTGGAAACTGCTGCGCCATGCCCAGTGGGACCATGGACTGTCCATCTACCAGACGGAACCTGAGTCCCCGGAGGCCCCACTGCTGGGCCTGGCTGAGGTGGCCGTGGCCGTGTCGGCCGTGTCATCGGTGGTGGGGCCCGAAGCCGAGGTCAAGGGCTCCCGGGTGGGGTCCACCCGGCGGAGCCCCACCTGCCCCGTGTGTAAGAAGACCCTCAGCTCCTTTAGCAACCTCAAAGTGCACATGCGCTCGCACACAGGCGAGCGGCCCTACGCCTGCGACCAGTGTCCCTACGCCTGCGCCCAGAGCAGCAAGCTCAACCGCCACAAGAAGACCCACCGGCAGCTGCAGCCCCATAGCCCCTGCCTGGCTGACACTGGCCAGGAGCAGGCCTCCACCGCCCCTCCCGAGCCCGCCGCCCATGCCGCAGCCCCTGCCAGCGTCCTCCCGTGCAGAGGAGGAGAGGGGGCTGGGGCAGCCGCCATGGCAGGGGTCCAGGAACCCGGGGCTCCTGGCGGTGGGGCTCAGGCAGGCCCTGGTGGGGACGGCTGGGGCCCTGAAACTAAGGAGCAAAGAACGGACCCGGAGAAGAACCAGAAGACGTCACCCAAGAAGCCGCTGAAGCCAGCGGGCAAGAACCGGGGGCCGGGGCCTGGGGGCAGCTGCGAGTTCTGCGGGAAGCACTTCACGAACAGCAGCAACCTGACAGTGCACCGGCGCTCACACACGGGCGAGCGGCCCTACGCCTGCGAGCTCTGCTCCTACGCCTGCGCCCAGAGCAGCAAGCTCAACCGCCACCGCCGCATGCACGGCCTGGGGCCCAGCGGGCCCCGCTTCGCGTGCCCCCACTGCTGCGTGCCCTTCGGCCTGCGGGCCACCCTGGACAAGCACCTGCGGCAGAAGCACCCCGAGATGGCTGGGGACGCCTGAGCAGAGGGATGCCCCCCTGCCGTCCAGGGCACTACGATTACCCACCTTTGTGACCTCCTATCCTTCCCCCCAGCCCATGAGTAAAGCCTGCCCGCAGCTACACATGTTTGGACTCTGGTTTTCTTGGGGTGTCTGAGCTGGGGTGGGAGGCTTCCCTCCTTGGGGTGGACAGCTGGACAGACCGGTTTGGAACGATGGGGTGAGGGGAGAGGCTGGCCCCCAGCGCCTGGGGCACCACAGTACTGGCACAGAAAGCTGTGCTCCCGGTTCCTGGTGTGGGCGAGGCCAGGGCAGGGGCCGAGGCGAGGGCGGGGAGAGGCCTGGACCTGTCACCGGAGGCCCCTGGGCAAAGTCCTGGCCCATCCTCCACAGGCGGGGTGCTCAGCCCTTTTCCCACCACAGGGCACCCGGGCCCTGAGTGTGGCAGGAGCAGCAGTTCTGATTACCAAGGAGCCATGTTCCAGTGCCCAGATGTGGGCAGGACTCCCCACCAGCTCACACTGGCGCCTGTTCCCTGAAGCCACCAAGCACCTTCCCCCACTGGCCTCGGTTGGTGGGCACCGGGGTGTGGGGGCCCTGCACTGACCACACAGACAAAAACAGGAGACCAGGGAAGGGAATTAAATAACGTGTGACTTTATTAGAGAAACCAGCAGCATCACAGCTCGAGCCCTCGTCCCCCCACCTCATCTCTGCCTGCCCACGCTTCTGCCTAATGTCGGTAGTGGGGGCTTCGGGATCTGGACCTCGACCGTCTGGGGGGAGAAGCGGGGAGAGAGGCCCCGTGAGGGTTTGGGCAGGAAGCAGGGAGCCCAGCCGTGTGGGCAGGTGCACACACAGCCACCCACGTGGGACCACTGGGGCTTCAGTGACGCAGAAATCAGCTGCGTGCAGCATGCGGCCAGGCCTTGGGCAGCTCTGATGACTGCAGGGGGGCCAGGGCAAGGATGGGGGAACCAGGACTGGGACCTCCCACCAGAGGACAACAGTGACTGCCCGGGGTACAGGGCCTGCCTGCTTACCTTCGAGAAGAACTGTATTCTCGACCTGGAAAGAAAGGGCACAGGAGTGCACGTGAGAAGAGCAGGACACTGCCTGCCCCTCGCCCACACCCACGTGCTACGAAGCTCTTCCAACTCCTGCAGTTCCCTGGGGACTGAAGCACTGTGTGCCGTGTGTACAGCTTAAACGTTCCAGTTTACTGGAGGCTGATGTGGAAGGTGTACCGCGGCTTTCTGTAACCCAGTTCTGACATCTCTTTTTAATGTCCCAGAGCCTCCAGCCCAGCTCTCCTGACCCAGCGACCAGAGAGGCACTGGCTGTAGCGGGGGGAGGGCCACTGGGGCGCATTCACTGTAGAGGGTGAGGGTGACTGGGGCACACTCACTGTAGCGGGGGAGGGCGACTGGGGCACACTCACTGTAGCGGGGAGAGGGCGACCGGGGCACACTCACTGTAGAGGGCAAGGGCCACCGGGGCACACTCACTGTAGAGGGCGAGGGTGACCGGGGCACACTCACTGTAGAGGGCGAGGGCCACCGGGGCACATTCACTGTAGAGGGCGAGGGCCACTGGGGCACACTCACTGTAGCGGGGAGAGGGCCACCGGGGCACACTCACTGTAGCGGGGGAGGGTGACCGGGGCACACTCACTGTAGCGGGAAGAGGGCCACCGGGGCACACTCACTGTAGCGGGGGAAGGCGACCGGGGCACACTCACTGTAGAGGACGAGGGTGACCGGGGCACACTCACTGTAGAGGGCGAGGGCCACCGGGGCACACTCACTGTAGAGGGCGAGGGTGACCGGGGCACACTCACTGTAGCGGGGGAGGGCCACCGGGGCACACTCACTGTAGCGGGAAGAGGGCCACCGGGGCACACTCACTGAAGCGGGGAGGGTGACCGGGGCACACTCACTGTAGCGGGGGGAGGGCGAGCGGCTCTGCCGGCTGTACTGGCGTTCCCACTCCTCTCTCTCCTTCTCTCGGCGCTCCCGTTCCCTGCAGGGAGAGGCGAGCCAGGGTAAGAGGTGAGAATACTGAACTCGAGGGCCAGCTGGGTCGCCTGCCAGGTCAAGTGGAAAAGTTAGCCAAGGGGCAGGTCCTGCTCCTTTCCCCACCTGGAAACGAGAGCACTGAGCTCAGACAGGGGACACTGGCCGGCAGCTGAATCCCAGTCTACCACCTGATGAAAAGTTTGCTGAGGGCTGGATCGTTTCCTGTCATGCTCCAGGCGCAGCCTCTGAACAAAGGGACTGACACGCTAAGTGCTTATCTGGCCTTTGTCAGAATGACCGGGATTTGCTTTGCTATTCCAAGGGCTGCATTTATTGAGTGCCACCCCAACAGCTGCATTAATTGAGTGCTGTAGCGCCTGGCCCTGATCACACAAAATCCTGTCCACAAGCCTATGAGATGGGACATCTCATTTCATCCCCATTTAACAGATGAGCACACTGAGGCTCAGACAGGAGAAAGGCCCACAGCTAGGGGGTAGCAGAGGTGAGGTAGGATCAGAAGCTGGGCCTGACTGACTAGAATGCCGAGTCCCTACGCACTATGCTCCCCACCTCCTGATGCACCCGTGTGATGGGTGTGTAATAAACAACCAACCAGTATCAGCAGCTCCAGCCATCAAGCCTTCCCATGTGCCAGGCACCACACATCAGGAGCCTTACAGTGGGATTCCAGAGGTGGCTGCCTTATTCCATCTACCTTACATAACGAATCCTGGCTCAGAGAGGTTAAGGTACTTGCCCAAGGACCCACAACAAACACAGGGTAGAAAGAGAAATAAGTACAGGTGACACAGCTCTCAACTGACTGACTCCCCTCGTTGCCAACACCAAGCACTACAGCCTCCAGTTCTGCTCACGGGCCCCACACAGGCTGACGCTCTAAGGGCACTGATTCCTCAGTTACCCTGTACAGCTGGCAACAAGGACTGTTCACAGTATGGACGAGCACCCACCCCAGGGCCACAGAGTCAGAGAGAAGCGGAGCTTGGATTAAACCCCAGGTTTGTCTGAACCAGGCTCTGGGCCACTCAGCTCTGCAGAAGAGTCAGGCGAGGAGAGGAGCAGAAAGCAAGGGGAGCGAAGCCCAGGCTCCCAGCGCAGGGCTGGCCTGCATCCAGCCCTCAGCATTTATGAGCACCAGGGTTCTGGGGGCTGAGCACACAGCAGAAGCCTGGCAGCCAGACCCAACTTCTCAGTGGGGACGCCAGCAAGAGCGAGTAAGGACACAGACAGGACGCTAGGATGCCGGGGAGACGAGCGCTATGAAGGGGGGGGCTGGAGGACGGTGCTTTTGGGGGTGCTATTCCACACAGGACAGTAAGGACCCGAGAGCAGCCTTGGGGAACAGTGGGTGGGTATCTGGGAGAGAGAAGGAAAGGCAACCCCAGCTGGAGGCTGGCGGAGCTGCGAGGCAGGAAGGACACGAAGGTCCGGAGAAGGCTTTGACTGTTCTCCACCCGGAGGGCCTGGTCAGAGCTCTGGGTCGGGCTGGTGGTGGGGAACACAGGACCACCCGGAGGCAGGCTGGGGGCAGTCTTACTTCATGCGGATCTTGCGGGCCATGGCGCGCAGCTCGTCTTCCCTCTCCTGCAGCAGAGGTGGTGGTGAGGGCGGGGCCGGGCTGTGCCCTGCGTGGGCCCTGCGCCCTCCCAGCCCCATACCTGGCGCTCGTGCTCCTGCTGGATCATCTTCTCCTGCGCCGCCTTCTTATCCGCCTTGACTGTGGGGAGAGGGCACAAGGGATGAGCAGGTAGAGGCTGAGCTCAGAGAGGCCCTGGACCTGGCGGCCACAGGGCGGGTACACACCCGCTCCTCCCAAGAGCCTCCTGTTGGGAGACAGCAGGGCCTTCCCCAGCCAGACGGGGAGGAGAAGGAGCAGGGGAGCCCTGGAGGGGCGGGGCCAGGACGTACACTGCCTGTTGAGTGCCTTCTGCATCCTCAGCTTAAGCTTCTCCTGCGGCTTCAGCTTGGGCTGGGGAAGGGGGAGAAGAGGCAGGAGAGCGGGTGGGTATCCCGGAGCTCCCACAACCCACCTCATCCAAAGTCTGGGACTGGCGGGGGCAGGAGCGGAGGATGGGCAGGCTGCGGAGACCAGCCACGAGGGTCTGGGAGCCCCAGTGGACAGAGGAAAGGGAGGACGGGGCACGGATCTTAATCCCTGGGGCTGGATCTCCCGGCCCACCCGGGCCCCCCTGCAGGCCCACCGGGCCCAGCTCTCGGGCACTGCTGCTGGCGGGAATTAGACGGGTGAGTTCCAAATTCTTACTGACTTTGGCAGCTCCTGTCTCTTTACCAGCGGCAGGTTCGGTCCTGGAAGAAAAAGCAGCTGCCACCTCCAATCCCACGTGGCCTCAGCACTGCCCTCAGACCAGACAGCAAAGGCTGTGTGCCCCAAACACCCCCAGGCGGAAACCACGTGCCTCCTGGATCCTGCAGGGCAGGGTCGTGACCCCCTCTGACCCTTCACCCAAGGCAAGGCTGGGACTCCTCAGTACCCCCACCCCCGCCAAGGGCAGACCCCGCCCAGGGCAGGACCAAGTTCCTTCTGAAACACAACAGTGGGGCAGCCCCTCACCTCCGTCCCCCAGCCCTAGCCCCACTCACTTTTTCAGCTTCTCGCCCACAGCGGGGGACGCTGCCGGCCTGCTCAGCTTCTCCCTCGGCGGCGATGGAGAGTGACTCTGGCTGCGGCTGCGGCTACGGCTGCGGCTCAGGCTGCGGCTGCGGCTCAGGCTGGGGCTGCGGCTGCGAGTCAGGCTGCGACTTCGGGATGGGCTGAGGGACCAGCTGCTGCGGCTGCTGCTATGGTGCCGGGGGCCCCGGCCGCCCCGCCGGTACCGGTCCCCGGAGCGGGAGCGGCTCCTGGGGGCGCCGCAGAGCAGGAGGGAGGCCGTGAGACTCCAGGGAACCCCTCTGAGCGCCGCCCCCACCCTGGCACTGAATCTACATGCCTCCAAGAGGCCCTGTGGTCTGTCTCCAAGTTCCTCCCGCTGCTTTCCTCAGACATCCTCCCTGGCCTCCCTGGTCTCTAAACAGAGACTGTCCTCAACACACTGGCCTAGAACAGCTCTTCATGTCTCACTAGACACATGTGTGCCCATTTCCCTGCGAGGTGATCTCTGGGAGGGCAGGACTTGCCTGGTGACCCCCCTTGGATGCTCACCTCCTCACCTTGCCAGGCCTAGGGTCTCACCACCAGTGGGGACGACCCCTCAATTCTCCCCACAAGCCTGCGACCCAGACCCACAGAATCCAGTCTGGGAATATGTAAGCCCCATCCTCTCTCTGCTTAAGACGTGGGGACTCCTCAGCAAGGGCCCCTCCTCAGGGTGACCAGGCCCCCCTCTGACCCCTAGCCTGTCTCCTGCCATTGCCCTGGGGCAGGCTCCAGGCAATGATCTGGATGCCAAACCAACATCACACAGACTCTGGGGAACTGTCCCGGGTTTTGTCAGCAATATCGAGAAAACAAGAGCTGTCTTTTAAACATCCAACTCAGTTTCTCTGGAAAAATCAAAAAACTGGGCAAGCCACACCCGCCACTGAGTAGCCTACAACCCCAGCAGAGGGGAAGTGTGCTCCCAGGTCACCAGGCCCACGGGGTGCCTCGATTTTACCTGCCAGATCTCGTGGGTAGCTGACACTGAGATCCCCACAACAATAACACAGGTAATAACGCTGTTGACAACAAGAGCACTCATCAAGTGCTAGGCTCTGAACCAAACACTCAAGTAGAATTTGTCACAACTTTGCACTCAATGGAGGAGATGTAATGATTCTATTTCTTCTACAGATGAAGAGGCCCCAACAGCTCAGCAGTAGGGCCAGACTCCTCACCCGGCCGGCTGCTTTGAAGTCCCACTCTCACCCAGCAGGTCGTGCTGTCCCTCCATAGGCAGCCCTGACCCCCGGGAAAGGGCAGGAGGGATCCTCCTGTCTCCCAGGACGGTATTCCTGCCCCACCAGAAGTGCTTACATCACACCCTGCCCTCCCCTCGGGGCACCTTGGTCCTACGAGGCAGCTGCTGTAAACACCCAGGGAGCCCCTGGAACAAGCATAGTCTAGTCTCCCACCCACTGGCACCACACCTGGGATGACCACCATCCCACCAACCCCACAGCTCCCTCACAGAGCCTGGGTCTCACCCAGATGGGGCCCCTGCCCCACGCACCTGCTTCTGCGCCGGGGTCCATAACCGCCGCGCCGGGCCGGCGAGCGGGAGTAGCGGTGTCCGTCTCGGGAGCCCCCACCTGAGTGCCGCCGGCCACGGCTGCGAGAGCGAGAATAGCGCCGGGAGCGGGACCGGGAGCGCGACCAGGACCGGGAGCGAGAGCGGGCGTGGCGGCCGGAGCGGTAGTAGCCCCCGCCGCGGCGGGAGCGGGAGCTGGAGCTGGAGCGGGAGCGGGAACTGGAGGTCCTCGAGGCGGAGGAGGAGGAGGAGGAGGTGGAGGAGCGGCGGCTGCAGGTGGGCATGGGGGGCGGTCAGCGCCAGCCCGGGCCGTGGCCCCCCGCTGCCCCGAGTCCCCCCCACGGTGCCTGGGGTGTAGGGCGGGCAGCGTGAGCGTTACAGACCGGGCACTGGCATTACGTCCCGGTGCGGGGCCGCCGGGCTGGGGAGGCGCCGGGGGCTTCCCTGTGGCAGCCCCTGATGCAGCTGCTGCAGCTGCGGCTGCGGCCGCCTCCTCATCACTGCCCCCGAAACTGGTGATGAACGTGATCTTCTCCTCCCGGCCGGGGGTCGGGGAGCGGGAACGGGAGCGGGATTCGGAACTGGACTCCGAGGGCGACCTGAAGAGCAGGGAGAAGGGGCTCAGTCACCGGGCCCCTCGAGCCTGTCCACCCACGAACAAACCCTCCACAGAGTGAGAGGTCACTGAAGAGCAGGGTCCCGAGCGGCAACAGACAGCAGGTACAACAGAGCCGGCGGGCAGAAAGACAGCAGGCCTGCAAGCATCTGATTCATGACCACAGAGGCCTTCTCAATACAACCAGGAAAAGCAGTGACAGAGAACTATTAAGAACAGATGCACAGATCTGTACTGCAACAGCAGCAGGCTTCCTCTACATGGATGTCAGTGCAGTTCAGTTCAGTTCATTTGCTCAGTCGTGTCTGACTCTCTACGACACCATGGACTGCAGCACGCCAGGCCTCCCTGTCCATCACCCAACTCACAGAGTTTACTCAAACTCATGTCCACTGAGTCAGTGATGCCATCCAACCATCTCATCCTCTGCCATCTCCTTCTCCCACCCTCAATCTTTGCCAGCATCAGGGTCTTTTCCAATGAGTCAGCCCTTTGCATCAGGTGGCCACAGTATTGGAGTTTCAGCTTCACCATCAGTTCTTTCAATGAATATTCAGGACTGATTTCCTTTAGGATGGACTGGTTGGATCTCCATGCGGTCCAAGGGACTCAAGAGTTTTCTACACCGCAGTTTCAAAGCATCAATTCTTCAGTGCTCAGCTTTCTTTATAGTCCAACTCTCACATTCATACATGACTACTGGAAAAACCATAGCTTTGACTAGACGGACCTTTGTTGGCAAAGTAACGTCTCTGCTTTTTAACATGCTGTCTAGGTTGGTCATAATTTTTCTTCCGAAGAGCAAGCGTCTTTTAATTTCATGGACGCACACACCTTCTGCAATGACTTTGGAGCCCCCCAAAATAAAGTCTCTCACTGTTTCCACTGTTTCCCCATCTATTTGCCATGAAGTGATGGGACCAGATGCCATGATCTTAGTTTTCCGAATGTTGAGTTTTAAGCCAACTTTTTCACTCTCCTCTTTTGCCTTCATCAAGAGGCTCTTTAGTTCTTCTTCTCTTTCTGCCCTAAGTGTGATGTCATCTGCATATCTGAAGTTATTGATATTTCTCCCGACAATCTTGATTCCAGTTTGTGCTTCATCCAGCCCAGCTTCTCTCATGATGTATTCTGTATATAAGTTAAATAAGCAGGGTGACAATATACAGCCTTGACGTACTCCCTTCCCTATTTGGAACCAGTCTGTTGTTCCATGTCGAGTTCTAACCACTGCTTCCTAACCTGCATACAGATTTCTCAAGAGGCAGGTCAGGTGGTCTGGTATTTCCATCTCTTTAAGAATTTTCCACAGTTTGTTGTGCTCCACAGAGTCAAAGGCTTTGGCACAGTCAATAAGCCAGAAATAGATATTTTTCTGGGACTCTCTTGCTTTTTCAATGATCCAATGGGTGTTGGCAATTTGATCTCTGGTTCCTCTGCCTTTTCTAAATCCTGAACATCTGGAAGTTCACAGTTCACGTACTGTTAAAGCCTGGCTTGGGGAATTTTGAGCATTACTTTATTAGCATGTGAGATGAATGCAACTATGGGGTAGTTTTAGCATTCTTTGGCATTGCCTTTCTTTGGGATTGGAATGAAAACTGACCTTTTCCAGTCCTGTGACCACTGCTGAGTTTTCCAAATTTGCAGGCACATTGAGTGCAGCACTTCACAGCATCATCTTTTAGGATTTGAAATAGCTCAACTGGAATTCCATCACCTCCACTAGCTTTGTTCGTAGTCATGCTTCCTAAGGCCCACTTGATTTTGCACTCCAGGATGTCTGGCTCTAGGTGTGATCACACCATCGTGATTATCTGGGTCGTGAAGATCTTTTGTGTACAGTTCTTCTGTGTATTCTTGCCACCTCTTCTTAGTATCTTCTGCTTGTTAGGTCCATACCATTTCTGTCCTTTACTGAGTCCATCTTTGCATGAAATGATCCCTTGGTATCTCTAATTTTCTTCAAGAGATCTCTAGTCTTTCCCATTCTATTGTTTTCCTCTACTTCTTTGCATTGATCACTGAGGAAGACTTTCTTATCTCTCCTTGCTATTCTTTGGAACTCTGCATTCAAATGCAGAGTTTTCTCCTTTGCCTTTAGCTTCTCTTCTTTTCACAGCTATTCATAAGTCCTCCTCAGACAACCATTTTGCCTTTTTGCATTTCTTTTTTTGGGGGATGATCTTGATCCCTGCCTCCTGTACAATGTCACGAACCTTCGTTCATAGTTCTTCAGGCACTCTATCTATCAGATCTAGGCCCTTAAATCTATTTTCACTTTCACTGTACAATCATTAGGTCATACCTGAATGGTCTAGTGGTTTTCCCTACTTTCTTCAATTTAAGTCTGAATTTGGCAATATGGAGTTCATGATCTGAGGCCACAATTAACTTCCAGTCTTGTTTTTGCTGACTGTATAGAGCTTCTCCATCTTTGGCTGCAAAGAATATAATCAATCTGATTCTGATATTGACCACCTGGTGATGTCCATGTATAGAGTCTTCTCTTGCGTTGCTGGAAGAGGGTGTTTGCTATGAGCAGTGCATTATCTTGGCAAAAGATGTCAAGTCAGGTGTAAAGCAAGTTTGAAAGCATTAAGTGTGAAACAACCTCAATTTTGTTAAAGAAACTACGTAATCTCTTTCATGGCACCCACAGTTGAGCACCTACCTGAGCCAGACCTTTTCTCAAAAGGCGTACCTGCCTTATCTCATCTGTCCTCCCAGGGGCCCCAAGGGTCCCTCTCACCCCATCCAACAAAGGGAACGGGTCAGCCTGAGACCTGTCCACCCCCAAGGCCTCTGACCAACCACTCCCACACCAGGAGACACATGTTGTGTGTGACCAGGCCATTCTGTACCCGTTCCTCACTCACTGGTTATTTCTGGCAGTTCAGATTAAAGACACCTGACACCTAAGTCCCGCCTGTCTGCCATGTTTGGTCACTTTTAACACAAAACTCCATTATGTTTAAATCAGAAAAAAGCAGAACACATTCCCCAGTCTGTGATCTCAGGAAGGCAGCCTACAGCACACAGGCCCCACCCCACCCCACCCTACCCTCCATCAGGAGGGTGCTGGGCCCTGGGAACTCACCGCTTATAGGGGTCATAGGTGGGGCTGTCTCGGCGTGCATAGCTGTAGAGAGAACCAGATGGGACGGGGTGCGGTGGGGGGTGGGGTCAGTACACATGGAATTAAGGCCAATCCCTGACCTGGGTGCCCCAGGCCACGCACTGGACAGTGACGAGGAGGCTGCCAGCCAGGTTACGGGCCCTGCCTTCATCCCTCCTCCTATCCCCTCACACCTGCCCAGAGCCTGAACCGCAGCCCTGTACTTCTTCGGTGACGATGGCAAGAATCATCGCAGCTCGTGACTGAACATTTTCCAGACCACGCATCCAACCCTGAGCCCACCGCAGGTCCCTTAAGCCTCACAGCAACCCTAAGACTCCCCCTGAACACAGGAGATGTGGCAGAGGCATCGGTTTGCCTGGGCCCCAGGCTGGGCTCTCTGCACATTAGCTGCCTCATCCAAACCTGCCCGAGACCTCACTGTGGGCACTGGTGTAGCCCCCGTCCCAGAAGGTGACGGTGCCCCTTTCCCAAAGAGAAAACTGCAGCTCAAGAAGAGAAAGTCACCTATCCAAACTCTAATAGGGGGAGGCAGCCCACAACAGAAGCAATGATGCCCCCTTGACTCTGCTCACAGCCAGGGAACGTGACATGGGTTCCAAATCCAGCAGGGAGAGGGGGATGGCTGGCAGGACGGGTGTCCACACGTGCCTCGTGGCCACACCTATCCCAGACCTTCCCTGTTCGCTCTATTAGGACAACTCTTTCCCCAAGCCACAGGCTTGCCCCCCAGACTTTCCTGAGCCTTGGCTCCTCCCCCAGAGTCCTGAAAGACTGATGCTGGCAGGGCGGGGGCACAGGGCAGAACCTCACCTACCTGGGGGGGCTGATCTTGCGGCCCCTCAGCCGCTTCTCCCGGAACTCCCTCCTCTGGCGCCGGGAGCGACGGCCCTGGAGCAGGGTGGGGACGAGGCTGGTGAGTCTGTGCCTTCCACGAAGCACACACCTGCCCTGCCACCCGGGCCTAGCCCTCACCGAGTACATGGCCTTCTCCTCCTCAAGGGCCTTGGCGTGTTTGATGGCCTCCGCCTCCTCCTTGTCTTTCCGGAGCATCCTGCGGAGGGGGAGGAGGGCCACCAGGAGGAACGAGGTCAGATTACAGGCAGAGTCACTGCAGGAGGCGAAGGACCCCAAGCCATCCTGGTGGGTCTCACATTCATTCAGTACTATTACTGAGCACCGATTGCACGCCAGGTGTTATCTCAGGCATCCAGGATTACTGAAAACAAAACTCCCCACTCTCATGGACTAACATTCTGGGGAGAAGACAGACAATGACCAAAGTCACATAACACGTGACTCACTAAATAGTGAAAAACTTGATAGGAAAGGAAATCACAGCAGGGGGAGAGAAGTCCAGGGGCCTGGTAGAGGCTGCAGTTTTCAACAGGGAGACTGGGGAAGCCCCTCTTAGAGTAACAGCTGATGAGACCCCTGGGGAGTGAGCTGTGCAGGTGCAGGCAGAGCCCACAGCACCTGAATGGCCCCAGATCAGGTGGGGCCTCGGGCATCTGAGGGGGAAAGAGGCCATGGAGGCCGGGCAGGGGTGGAGTGTGTGGGGAGGGGACCAGAGAGGTGAGACTCTGGCTGTGGTGAGGACGCTGGCTGCTCCTGAGTGAGGACGCTCAGACACTCAGGCTGTGTTCAGACGTGGGAGTACTCAGGACTCAGTACCCTGTTAGCTGGGATCAGTCTCTGTGACCCACCCGGGTGAGGCACAGGGCACAGGCCCAACCAGCAACTGCCAGTGAATGCAGGGAGAGGAGCCACTCCACTAGAGGGCGCTGCCCACCATGCCCAGAAACCCCTGAAGCTCCCGGGGCTCAGAAGGCCTCAGGTCACACAGCCGGGGCAGCCTCTGTCTCAACATCACTGAAGCTGACCCCAAGAACCAACCCTTACAACCTCCACCCCTCCTCCACGAGCTCGGGAGCCTGTGCGTGTAATGTCCCTGGTGCAGAGTCAGGGACACCAGCGCTCAGGAAGAGGGGCAACAGCAGAGAAGCCAGGTCCACAGGGTGGGGAGCGGTGTCAGCCCACAGGCCTCACCTGACGAAGTCACCATCGGCCATGCCATAGGTCGTGGCCTGTTTGTTGAGATCTGCCACCTGCTCCTGGTTCAGTTCGTCCACATCCACCTCCACGTCTGCACCAAGAGAAAGGCTGTCAGGGGCCAAAGCCAAGCAAGAGGACAGGAAGGGGCAGCGCCCCAGGACATGGGGGCGGGGGTGCCCACCAGACCTCAGGCCTCTGTGGGTGGGTGGGGGTGCGGACACGAGTCAGCACGTCCTGGTATCCCCAGGCTGGCATGGGGCTCTGCCAGGAGCAAGCACCATAGACAGTGGGTGAGGGTGGGGGTAGGGGGATGTGACGGGGAGGGAGTGATGTACACAGGGGTGTGAACGAGGGCGGCTGAAGATCTAGGTGGGTAGAGGCAGGGGTGCAGGTCTCAGGTATTCGGGAGCGGGATGCTTGATGGCTGAGTCAAGTGGGCTTTACACACATCTGAACAAACAGCAGACGGGCTGAGAGTGAGCTGGATGAGTCGAGGGGAGAAATGGGTGGCCGGTCTGATCAGTGGGCATTTAGCTGGTGGTGGGCAGTGGGGTGGGGGCTGAGGCCGGCTCTGTAACTGGAGGAACACGTGTTTTCCAGAAGAGAGCGAAAGAGAAGGGCAGGGAGAGACCAAGAGGCTGAAGTCAGAAGAGAACAGAACCAGAACCCAGGTGGGGATAGTGTCAGAGGAGCAGAGTCCTAGAAACGAGGAAGGAGAGAGAAACAGCGAGGGAGGCTGGACCAGGAGGACACGAGTGAGACGGAAGGACAGTGGGAGGCGGGGGGCAGGAGAGGCGGGCTCGTAAGCACGGGCGCCCCACACAGGGGGAGGGGCGAGACACGAAAATGCTGCCCGGGGACTGTGGATGGGGAGGGCAGAGAGGGGACCCCACCGATGTCGGGGATGACCTCATCTTCATCCGAGTTGCTCTCCTCCTCGGCCGGGGACTCCTCCTCCTCCGGCTTCTCTGTCACCTTCTCCACCTCGGCCACTGTGCTGTCCTCGTAGGTGTAGCCAATGGATGCCTTCTTCTCTGCCAGCCTGGCAAGGGGGAGCCGAGAATCAGGGCCACGCCGGGAGGAGACGCAGGCCCCAGGCCGGATGCAGCCCAGCCACGCCTCCAGGACCCACACACCACCCTCCTGAGAGCCAAGGCAGCCTGGTGCCCTCAAACAGTCCCTTGGCCTAGAACGCTCTGTGGCCACCTGCCACCAGCCCTTTCCTCTTCCTACAGCTCCAGCGCACCACCGTCCAGAAGTCCTCGTCTGGGGGTGGCAGCCGTCCTCAGCTCCCAGCCCCGTTCACACTGGGTCTCTCCACTGCCACCCCCGACTACGTGTCCTGCAACAGCCGGCCCGAGTTCTCTTGGGTAACAACGCAGCCCAACTTGGTCCAGGATGGAGCAGGGGCCTAGGGCACGTGTGCTGCTGAACTCAGCTGACACGCCCTGATGCCATCCCTGCGCCAGCCTCGTCCAAAACAGGTGGCCATGAATAAGGGTCGGTCACTGAGACGCTCAGTCACCTCTGTGAGGACCACGGTGGGGACGGCTTGGCAGCAAGGGGTAAGCAGGCGGCTCCGGGACTGCAGAGCAGTGGAGGGGCCGGCCAGGCTGGCAGAGGGATGAGCCATTCCTCAGGGCACACAGCCTGGAGAAGCCCTCTGCAGAGTGACATCAGCTGCTGTGGGCCACACGCTTACTGCCTAGCAGGTGACAAGCACTTCCCCAGCTCCATCTCCTGTAGTCCTGGGGTACCCAAGCAGGCGGCACCAAGGTTCGGAGGGCAGGACTCAAACCCAGGCCCTGGCCCAGTCCAGCTCCTGCCCTCCTAACTGCACCTCCTCCCAACCCAAGGGTGGAAAACGCCACGGAGAGCTTTGTCAGCAAACCCGTCCCCTCTGGCGCTGCCTGCTCCTTGCAGCGCTGATGAAGCGATCACCAACTGGGCGCCAGCGCCAGGTCCAGCTCTAGGGGACACCAGGTAGACGGAGCCCTGTGGGGCGCATGGTCCTCCTGCCCCCCGCAGCCCCCACTGCCCCGGACCCCGACTCACTTCTTCTTCTCATCCTCACTGGGTCTCTGGAGGCCTCCGTACAGCTCGTCGATGTAGATCTGGTACAGGCACTGTTCCTCGGAGACTGGGGTGGGGCAAGAGGCACATGAGTCAGAGGGGGCTGGGGACACTGAGAATTCAGGGGGGACTTAAGAATGCAGTGGGGCTTGGGCAGGTGTGAACCCAGCACGGCTGGTGGCAGGCTCATGGATTCCCAGATAATCACAGCGTGCGTGGCGACGACACAGCAGCTACAGGAGGGACCTGGCTGCACCGCTGACTCGCCATGCAACCCTGGGAAAGGACTCAGCCACTCTGTGCCTCGGTTTCCTTCCCTGTAAAATGGGAGGACCACTGGCAGAGGGAGCGCCTGGGCACTGCTACAGTTATCACTGTCACAGAGACCTCTGACTGGACCCTTCAGAACAACAAACCTATCCTGAGAGCTGGGCGTCAGTCACCTGGACCCCACGCGCCTGCCACTCTGGCCCTCTGGGACCCAGTTTAAATTAAGTTAATCTGGGCTCTCAGCTGTAACACCCAACTTGAGGTGCTCAGCGATGTACCAGAGCCCCCTGGTTCGTGCACAATAAGACACATGCCCAGCTCCAGTGGGACCCTGGACATGTCCCCTTCCCTCAGAGGGCCTCAGCTTTTCTATCTGTAAAGCGAGGTGGGGGGTCTGGGCGAGCCCCAAGGTGACACAGCACAGCCATCACCGCAGGCTCCCCCGTTTTGCTGGTGGTCTACGCAGCCCCAGGGGAGGGCCCTGGGGCTCTATGCAGGCTTCAGGCTTAGGCAGCCCCATGAGCCGTCTCACGTGAGCTCCAGCCAGGCTGGCTTTCCCTGTCCCCCAGACCACCCTCCTCCTGTCCCCTCACGGCTGTCCTTATGGCTCGGACAGAGTCGGGAGCCACCTCCCCTCACTGGGGAGCTCCTTCCCCGCCCCGCCCCACCCCACCCTCTGCTGATCCAGCCTCAGTCAAGCGCCTCCGAGAACAGCATACCATCTGTCGAAACAGTGCCTCAGCTTGTAATGAGCATCCGCTCTCGTGATGACGTGGCTCCCCTACTAGACCCCTCCTCCCAGAAGAATGCCTGACACGCTACAGGTGCTCAGGAATTGTATGAATGGATGGATGGATGAAGAGATGGAATCAGGCAGAACTAAGGGAAACTCTGGCTCCATCATCAAGCATCTGTGTGGCCTTGGGGGAAGGCAAAAACCACCACCGCGTCAGTGACGCTTCACTCCCCTGATGTGAAGGCTTCATTGATAGCCAGAATTTGAAAATCTCTGCTTTTAAAGATCTAAACATCTATTTCAGAAACAAAGAAATGTGGGTACAGTGAACCCACGGTGAGGGTGGACTATGCCAGGCTCTGTGCAGGGGCCCTAAGCATCCCTGACGCGAACCCTCACATCACCCTGAGGGACAGAAACTTCCACGATTGCTCTTCTCCAGGAAATGAGGCCAGCCAGGCTGAGGGACGAGTGTGTGGCCCTTACTCTCACAGAGGGATCTGGGAGAGAGGCTTTGCATCCTTCTCAGGTGAGCTCCAGTTCAGAGCTGCCTGCAGGAGGCAGCAGTGCTTAAGGGCAGGGTGAGAAGCCCAACTCCTTGGAGGGTCCCTCCCAACCCCCGAGCCTCAGTGTCCTTATCTGTAAAATGGGGCATCACCCCCACCCTGCTGGGTGATCACACAGATGTGCTGCAGTAACAGAGACGAAAAACTCTATCAGGGTTGGAACCTCCACAAGTCCAGAGCAGGGAACAGCCCCTACACTTGTTTTCTCTTTTGTGAGGTGACAGCTTGGGAAAAGAACCTTGGACATGTATGAACACTTGGCAAGCTGTCCAACTGCCTAGGCAGTCACTTAAAACAGGCATAAATTTCCTCTTCTGAGCTAACATTCTGACCCATGCAGGTGGGGAAAATACAGCAAAAAAATATGTTCTTCCTATTTCTTCCGATTTTTTAGGAAAAAGATCACAGAATTAGAGGGCATGGGCTGTCAAAATGGCCACCTGGTAGGACCATCTCGGTCAGCAGACATCTCCTGTACCAATTCCAGAGACGGAGGCCCCAAGAGAGAAAAGGGATGGGAACAGAGCGGGTCCATGACAGAGCTGGGACCACGCCCAAGGCCCTGGAGTAGAAAGTACTGGGATAACTTTTCTTTGCAGTCTTGCGGTCTTCCAGCCTCCAGGGACCCCTCCCCTCAACCCACTCCCCACACCCCAGGTCACTTACTGCCGGCAAAGTCGTTCTGCACTAGGCCTCGGTAGCGCTCGTAGTTACATTTCCGCTCATCCGACTCCTGTTCTGGGGAGCTGTGGAGGAGGACAAGGTCTTGAGATCACAGGGAGCTCCCACCCCAGGCCTGCAGGAAGGGGGATGAGGGGGCGGCCTCCCGCTGGCGGGGGCTGCCCCACGTGCACACCTCCTTCCCTCCCAGGAGGGACCGCCGGCCGGCAACCCCAGGGGAGGCGGCTTACATGGTGGTGAGCAGCGGGGGAGTGTAGTCGGGGATGTGGTCCAGGTGGGCGCGGACGTCAAAGCGGTCAATCATGTTGTTGGTGTCCCCTTGCCAGGGCATCCTGAAGTAGGAGCAGGGGAGGAAGGCGCCTGGGCTCCCAGTGCCCCGGACACACAGCACCTGCCCCCTGCCACCTTGTGCTTGGGAACCTGGCCCTCAGCCCCTCTGATGCCCAGGCCCGTCCCACTCGCAGCCCCCACCTCCTGTTCCTTATGCCACAACACTCCCTGAATCTACATTCAGGCTCCTGACCTGAAAGGGCCCTGAGGAAATCGGGGCCCTAGTTTGCAGAACCACGCAAGAGTGGGACCTTGAACAAGGTCCCATGGGCCACTTGCTAACACCTCAAAACACCCACTCTGGCAAGCAACTCTCTGCTTACCTGGGCCTCCGGCCATGGCCCTGCTCGTTCCCTCTAGGTGCTCCAACCACTACACCATGGGGTCTTCATCCCAAACCCTGCCATCTCGCCTTAGCTAGTGACCTTCACCCTCCCACTCAAGCCAAGCCTTTCCAGTCTGAGGCGCCACAGGTCTGTCCATACACCAGGTCCCTTTGGACCCCTAACCGTCAGCCACAGATACCACCCTCAAACCCGGTCTTACATGTTAACGGGGCTCTCCGCGGCCAGGGCAACTGCAGAATCCAGGTGCACCTTGCAAGCTCGACCGTGCACCTGCAGGAACTGGGCTGGGTCCTTCTTCTGTGGGGATGGACAAGATGGAGGCCACCACCCAACTGAGCCCCGAGCCCTGCCACTGCCCTCACAGCCAAGTTCAGCAGCAGCTTCACCTCTACACCAAGCAAGCCGTACTTCTGAGGTAAAAGAACACGCCAGGGCGTGCAGGCAGCACCAACAGGGCCACCTAACCTCTGGGGACAGGTTTCCTCTCAAGATAGCCACAGGAGGCTCTGAGCTCTGGCTCAGTCTTCCTCAGAGCCAGTACCGAGACTGACCTCCCTAAAATATCAGTCCCCAACTCTTCACCCCACACCCACCCCAGGGCCACTCACTCAGAGCCAGGTGCAAGCACGTTGGCCAGGAGCAGCCTCAAAGACACCATGACCACATAAACTCATGAAAAGACGATCAACATCACTATTCATCAGAGAAACAGCAATCAGAACTACAAGACACCACCTCACACTCCCTAGGATGGCAAAAATTGAAAGGACAGGCAATAGCAAGAAACTGACAGGAATACGGAAAAATCAGGCTCTTCAGAAAGTTAGACAAAGAACTGCCACATGACCCAGCAATTCCACTCCATACCTAAAACAGCTAAGGACAGACACTGAAATACTTGTACACCAACAGTGGCACTGGGCACAACAGCCAAAAAGTGGAAACAATTCAAAAGTCCATCAATGCACGACAGAGAAACAAAACATGGCATAGCCAGACAATGTAATATTATTTAGCAGTAAAAAGCAATGGAGTACTGATCCATGCTAAAACCTGGATGAGCCCTGCAAACACTACACTAAGTGAAAGAAGTCAGTCACAAAGGGCCACATATCCTATGATTCCATTTACGTGAAATGTCCAAAACAGATGACTCGAGAGAGACAGAAAGTAGATAGCTTACCCAGGGTTGTGGGGAGGGGGGAACTAACTGCTAATGGGCATGGGGCTTCTTTTGGAGGTCACAAAGAGTTTCTAAAATTAGACTGTGGAGATGATTGCACAATCCTGTGAATATACTAAGGGCTTCCCTGGTAGCTCAGCTGGTAAAGAATCCGCCTGCAATACAGGAGACCCCGGTTCGATTCCTGGGTCAGGAAGATCCGCAGGAGAAAGGACAGGCTACCCACTCCAGTATTCTTGGGCTTCCCTGGTGGCTCAACTGGTAAAGAATCCGCCTGCAATGTGCGAGACCTGGGTTCAATACCTGGGTTGGGAAGATACTGAAAACCACTGAACTGTACAGTATGTGGATTTAAAAAATGTTCTTCCCCCTTTCTTCTTTTTTTCGGCCATGCCTCAAGGTACAAAGGACCTTAGTTCCCTGAGCAAGAATAGAACCAGTGGGAGTGTAGAGTCTTAACCACTGGACCACCAAGGAAGGCCTGAGTATGTGAATTATATCTCAATATAGCTATATTTTTTAAAAAGGGCACCAAGATGGAGGAGACAGGCCCCTGAGTCACTGCTTTCTTCAGAGCCCCTCCCACCCCCTCACCACCTGCTGCTACCTTCCATTCACTTCTCACCTCTGGCCTGAGCTCTCCTGTGGAGGTTACAACCCCAAGTGACCATAACTGGAGCAGGAAAGCCTGAAATCTGGCGGCACCCGCCACAAGTGCCAGGCCCTGGCTGAGCTCCAGCCCCCTGCCGCGTCAGAGCCACGAGCCGGAGAGCTGGTGCTCCCCACGAAACCCTGACTCCCCAAGACTTCCCTCCCCAGGCTCCAACCACCCCCCATCCTGAGCGCCCTGCCCCACCACCGTCCCTGACCACTCAGCAGCCTCCTCTCCCCGGCTCGGCTCCTCGTTACCACCCTTGCCCTCTGCAGCTCCTTTTCCACAGAGCAGCCTGAGGTGGTGTTAAAACGTATTAGGCCCTGTCCCTCTGCGCAGAGCCTGGCCCACTCCCTGGCCTGCTCCCTCCTGGCCCTCTCTGCTCGCCACGGGCTCCCCCAACCCCGCCCTGCCCCGTCCCACACCGCCGGCCTCCACACCACAGAACAGCCCTGCTCTTGCACGTCTGTCTCCTCACTTATTTCCGATTCCCTTCCAGCTGCCCTCCTCGTCAAGCCTATCTAAACAGCTCCCCCAGCCCCTGACTGACCCTAGCTCCTTACTCTACCCTACTCTCTTCAGAGCACCGCCCATCACCCATCACCTGTCACCCACCGCCCCAACTAGAATGGAGCTTCCCGTGGCCAGGACCCGCCTTGTATTCCGAGCGCCCAGGGCAGGGCCCAGAACATTGACCAAAGGAGACAGGACACAGCCTCACTCACAGGCGAGGAGCCTCAGCCCGACTGAGAACACATCAGCCTCAAGCTCTCGAGAGCCTGCACTCCCGCATGCGGCCTCCAGCTCCCACCCCAACCCGGTCCGCAGGAGTTGAGGACACTCCCGGATGACCACAGCTACCCCGGGGCTGCTCCCTGTCCTGTGCGCGCTGGCTCCACCCGCGTCCACAGGGTGGCGCTGCTGCCACCCAACGCCTCCCGCACCTCACCCGCCTCCCTCAGTCCCTCATCTCAGGCCTCGTGACCGCGACCGCCCGGGGCAGCTCTAAGACCCGGAGTTCCGAGACCGCTCCAGGCCAAATGCTTGGCTCCCACACCCAAGACACACACAGGACTGTTTGCAGGATGGACTTTGGCCTGTACCAAGAACTCACTGTACCCGCACCAGAGAAACAAAAAGGCACTGGGTGAGGAGTTAAGACTTGGGTCCCTGGCCTGGCTCTGTTGGGAGCCTCAGGAAAAGTCCCTGAACCACACTAAAAGCCAGCTGCGTTATGTACACCTCAAACTTCTCAACCGTGGGAGGAAGGCGCTACTCCTACCCCACGTCCCAGATGAGGAAACTGGAGCTCAGAGTGGGGAGGCTCACTCGCTCCAGATCACACCAGTCACAAACAGAACCAGGATCTGAGCCCAAATAGGCCTGACTCCAAAATCCACTTTTTTTCTAAAATAATTTTGGTCATGGTAACAGGCACACAAGTAAAATCTATTAACCTAACCACCTTTAAATGCACAGTACAGTAGCATTAACTGTCTGCACCTTGCTTTGCACCGGATCTCTAGACCTTCTTTGTCTGCAAAACCAAAACTCCACACCTGCTGAACAACTACTCCTCTTTCCCCTCCCCCAACTCCTGGCAACCATCATTTTCTGTTTCGAAGGGCCGGACTGCTTCAAATACCTCATACACATGGAATCTCACAGGGTTTGTCTTTTTGTGACTGGCTTATTTCACTGGACATAAAGTCCTCCAGGTACCTCTATGCTGTAGCCTGTGACAGAATTCCCTTTCTTTCTGCGGCTCGGTAATACTCCACTGCACGTACAGGCCGCTTTTCTTTACCCATCCATCAGCTGCTGGACATTGACAATGTTTCCACATCTTGGCTATGGTGAAACAAACTCCAAACAAACATGTACGAATCCTTCAAGAGCCAAAATCTATATTTAACCACTGGACCATTACATCTCCAGGATCAAAGAGGGTCAGACAAGTTCGTGGTCTTTCTCTTACTCATTCAACTGTGAAGCAGGGACCCACTCTGAGCAAGGCCTTGTGCTAGGGCCACAGCTGTGACTGAAACAGTCAGCCCTGTCCCCACAGCTCAGAGTTCATTGTGGGGGACAGACTCGGGCCCCACAGTGACGACTTAAGAGTGAGCAGTGCTGGGATGGGGGAGCCAGGGGTTGTATCGCTCAGCCCGCTGGGGCCTCCTGGAGAAGGAGATGCCAGAGCTGAGATCTGTTTTATTTCCCACTTTCACATCAACATGGAATTCTGTTTCTGTACCCAAACCACTAATTAGAAGAAAGTTGACAGGGTCGACGGAACAGGGACAGGAAGGGAGAGAGAGCAGGCACCAAGGACAGATTAGGAGAAGAGAAATCAGCTGTCTGGACACACCGGCCCAGTCTGCCACAGCCGACCTCTGCTTCCTCAACACTGGCCTCAGCTGCCTCTCTCGGGCGGAGAATAAGATGAGAGAGAACACGTAACAGCCCCATCCTCTCCTCAAAGCCGCCACCGTCCAAAGCTTGGTGGCTCTGATCTGAATGCTGATCACGCTCATGTTCGGGGACAATAGCTGCTTGTACAGGCCTGCACCACCACGCGCCCCACAGACACTGTTCTATTCTTGAAGCTCTTCCCTGTCACCCAGTGAGAGGGGCTGGTCGTCATCCCTATCCCAAGGGGGAAAACAGAGTTCAGCGAGCTCTCTGGCTCACAAGGACGAGAACCTGGAGTCCCAGGCCTTCTGAGTGACCCCACTCCGGCCTTCTTTCCTCCACTCCATCCATCCACCTGGATGCGATTCCAGCTCTACTTGGTAATAATAACCTCAGCACCAAGAAGAGCTGGCATTTACTGAGCAAGTTAGCCTGGGCAGGTTGGCTCTCGGGAGTCTCCGTGTCCAATCTCACCAAATACTCAGATACCCTGGGAGGGAGGTGCCCCTATCCCCACCATTTGTGACAGCCCATTAGTTGGCAACCAACATCCACTGCCCCTTCCTCCACAGTAATGAGACTCCTAACATAACTGGCACAAGGCCCCCCAGAATCCAGGGTACGCCTCTCAGCCTTCCTGGCAGCTGTATGTGACCAGGGGCTACTTTCCGGCCATGGGGATACGAGTGGATATACCACGTGCAAACATTTAGAAACTTTCTTAACAACTGATATGAGCCCATTGGCCTCTTCTCCCTCCCTTCTCCCGCCCTGCTGAATGGAATATAAAGACATGATGGCTAGAGCTTGAGTAGCCCTCTTAGACCTTAAGAAAACACTGGCAAGAGAAGCCACTCGTGGCTGAATAACAGTTCCCTGAGCAGGACTGGCCACCTCTGGGCCTTTATGTAAAAAGGAAATAAACTTCTGTCTTCAGTGAAGATATGATGAAACAGAGACACTGTCAAGCGCTCAGTACAGTGCTTAACACACAAATGCTCAATAGCATTACTACTGTTATGAGCAAAGCTTTAACAGGGGTCAACACCCATCTCCCAGGCCTGCTAAAAGGACCAGAAACAACATGCCGAAGTAGCAGGCACAGGGTCTGGCGCACCCCGAACCCTTAATGAGCAGCAGTTACTCAGCCCCGAGCGCTGACAGCATTCCTGGCCCGCTATATATAACCAACTATAACCAACACAGACCCAGGCCCTGCCTTTGTGGTCATGTCATAGTTGTTCCAACACCATTGGAGACGGGCTCTCAGAGATTCCTCTCCTGGGATAACAGCAGCCTCTGTTTCATGGGTGATTGCGGGGACTCAAAGAAATCATACATCTGAAGTTCTCCTCACAGAGCCTGGAGCCTGAGAAAGATCAATTAAAATGGCAACTGCTATTGTTTTATTCATCTAGTCCAAATAAACCACGTTGGGCTCAAGCTTGGAAAGCAGTAGCATGACCCAAATAAACCTAGTCCCCAGTCTCACAGAGCTGAAAATGTGTGTTAAATTCCACAAAGGGGAAAAACAAGAAGCATGACAGCATTTATAGGGGACACTGATTGAGTATGAAGGATGAGGGAAGACTTCCCTGAGGACTGAGATCTGAGAGATGAGCAGGAGCTAACGTAGTAAAGGAAAAACTCACGCAAAGCCCCTATGGCTAGAGAGAACTATACAATTTGGGGAGGTAAACTGGTAGCTCTTTACACAGCTTTTTTTGCTAGAAAAAGTAGCCCCAGATAGTAGGGAGGCCAGATGACACGAGCAAAGGAATCAGGCAGATAGCAGAGTAAGATGAGTCTGGAGGAGGTGGTAAAAGCCAGGCCATGCATGGTCTTAAAGGCTGTCATGAGGAGCCTGGCACTAAAGAGTCACAGAGAAGTTCTGAGTAAGAGAGGGGCAGAGTCAGCTTTACGCTTTAGAAAGACCTCTCTGGGGACTTCCTTAGCGGTCCAGCAATTAAAACTCCACACTCCCAATGCAGGGAGCCCAGGTTGGATCTCTGGTCAGAGAACTAGATCTCTCATGCCAACCCCCAGTGCACCCAAATAAATATTTTTTTAAAAAATAACAGCAATTCCATCCCTTATTAAAAAAAAAAAAAAAAGACCTCTCTGGCCTCTGAGAAAGGTGGATTAGAGGCGGCAGGACTGGAAGCCAAAACACCAGGGAGGAGCCTGCGGCAGGGCTGCAGTAGTAAATGACACCGTCCACACAAATCCCATCTCACGGAAGACCAGAACCTAGTGTGCCAATGCCACTGGAGCTGGGGTCTCAAGAACAAGTAACAGGTAAAGAACTGAGAGGAGGCATTAAAGCCTCCATACCCAGTGGCGGCAGAGATGGAAAAAAAAGGCCAATGGAGCTACCTCAGGCTGAAGCCCAGAGGCCAGACCACAAGGGCCTTTTAGGTCACAAGACGGAGTGTGCTCTTCTCTCCAAAAGCAACTGAAGCATCTAACAGGGGAGAAATGGTCAGAATTCACTCAGTGAATACTGACGGTACTCCTTCCGGGTGCCCAGTCAAACCTTAAGAAGGGCTGAGCTCCTCTGGGCACTGTGAACGCAGGAATAATAAGCAAGACCGACAACATTCCGGAGGTGGCCAATCTTATGTCTGGAGTGCTACAAAGACTTCCCTCCTCCCTGCCAATGCCAGTTCTGTACTGAGTCCATACCAGACACCACAGCACGTGACAATAAACAAAATACATCAGTTCCCTGCCCCCGCCCCCCATGATTATGCTCTGGAGGAGAGGATGGCAACCCACCCCAGTATTCTTGCCTGGAGAATCCCCATGGACAGAGGAGCCTGGTGAGCTACAGTCCACCAGGGTGGAAAAGAGTTGGATGGGACTGAGAGACTCAGCTCAGCACAGCACAGCACAGCATATGATTATGCTCAAAAAATGGACATTCTCTTTGAGAAAACGGGTATCCCCTCTTAGCATATTTCCAAGCCTGGTGGTACCAGGATAACCAGGGCTCCGCCCTCTCACAGAGCTCCCAGCCCAGATTAAAGGTCACTTACGATCTTTTCATAGTACTCCCTGCGCCGCTCTGCCCTCTTTTTGTAGTCGACCATCATGCCTCGAAGTTTCCGCTCATGTTTCCGAGCCTCGTGCCACATTGTGGTGAGGCCAAGGCTGGGGCCTCAACCTGAGGGATTAGGGAAGGGGTGTCAGATGGAGTTAAAAAAAAAATAATAAGGGCAGAATCACCGTTACCTAACAAGTTGATAGAGTTAATCCTGAACATCAGCTTCAGGGAGTGTAAGTGAGGCTGCAGAGCTGTGCAGCAGGATACACTCGGGTGGATCCCGGGCAAGTCTGATCCAGTACCCTGGGCATTCTGAATCCCCCACCCCCACTCCCGTTGATTCTGGAGTGAGCAGCCCAGCGAAAGTGGTACCCTGTGTTGAAGGAGCAGGAATCAGGGTGAAAGGTTCAAGGATGGAAGGAGTGAGTGTTTGAAGTAAGGTCTGGAGGAAGAACATGAGCAGCTGGGGTTGGGAGCTCAAGGGAGAGGAAGGGTTGAAACGGCGCCCACCAGGTGGGTGGGGGGAGGGTCTGGGTACCAGACGTCTGGGGATGAAGGCAGGTGGACGAAGAAACTTTTTATGGGAAAAGGGTAGTGGTGTGGAGGTCGGGGTCGAGGGCAGGTGAAGGGCGTGGATGGTGGTGGATGTCCTCCAGACACTTGCGGGAGGAGGGCGCAGGAGGCAGCGCCGGAGGAAAAGAACGGAGCGCTGCCGAGCTCTAAAGCAGGAATCTAAATTGGGGGCGGGGGGAGGGTACAGAGGCTGAGGGAGGCGGAGCGAGCTGACAGGAGCGGGTGGGCTGCGTTTAGGGGCAAGCCTGGAGGATCGGGCTCGAGCACCCGGTCTGGGCCTGAGGGATCCGGTTAAGTTTTTCTGACAAGGGGGCGGGACCTGTGGCAAGCGGCAGGGTCCGACGCGGCGAGTTCTGGCCGACGGCGGAGGCAGGGCGCGGCCTGAGGCACGGCAGGCCGAAGGGGTGCGGGGCGGGCGGCCCTCGGGGCCCGGGTCGAGCAGAGTCTCACAGCAGACCGCGGAGAAGCCGAGGCAAGGGCGAAGCTGGGCTGACGTCCGCCCGAGGCCAGCAGGTCACCCGCTGCCTGCACTCACCGGCTCGTCGCCGCCTCCCACCGCTGCGCTCGCGCGCGACCCGCACCGGAAGCGGAAGTGGGAGGCTGAGGGACGGGGCGGGGAGCGGCAGAGGCACTTCCGCCGACTCGAGGGGCGGGAACTAGGTTGGACTAGAGAGTGAGCGGAAGGGCGGGGCTTGAGGAAATCGGAGGGGCGTAGGCGGAGCCTGGAGACTTCATACTTAAGTGTGGGGGTTGTTTCTCTAGCGAAGAGACGAGACCCCCAGGGATCAAAAGCTCATGTTTATTAGGAAGACTCTGAACAAACAACCTACACCCCCCCCACCTTCAAGCCTGGGGAAGGAGGATGGGGGATCTGCACCCTCCTCCCATATATACACAACAGAATCCCCCTGGAGAAGGTGCCCCTGCTTGTGGGGGCTGAGACAGCAGCTTTAACAAGCTAGTGCTTGAGAGCCAAGCCCCCTTTCCTCTCCAGACTCAGTTTTCTCATTTGTAAATGAGCTCAGGAGAAACCGGTGTTACGGAGTTTCTCCCCAGCGCTGAAGATGTCCGATTCAGAAGGACGAGGACGTCGGAAGACTGACCAAGGGCCGCCCCAGGGGATGGGGGTGCTGGGTATCCTGATTGGAAGGCCACCTCCCTCCCGACCCAGCGCCTCTCCTCCAGCGCCGCGGGGCTACGTGGCCTCAGGGCCCGGGGACAGGAGGCCACCCCCAAAGCCGGCCTCACGGTACTGGTTGGGGAACATGTTGCTGCCCACGAGGCTGGCAGTGCCTCCGTCCCCGGGGCCCGGGGCCTGGTAAGAGTCCAGCGTCAGCGGCTCGGGGCCGGGGGGCTCCCCGACCGCAGCCCCTGCACCGCCGTTGCCCGCGACAGCGCTGGTGAGTGGTGGCGCTGGGGGCAACATGTCCAGCATGGTCAAGAGCGTGGGGGCAGCGGGGTCGTAGGGAAAGCTGTCGTCCAGGAGGTCTGGCCCGCCGGGGGGTTCCAGGCTGGGGAGGGATACGGTGCCCGGGAAGAAGTCTGTGTCGGGTAGCAGCACTGACGGCGGGAGGTACGGTCCTGCAGGAATGAGAAGAAAGAAGGAAGCATGGTGGGCTTTTAGGGTCGACCTTCCGCCAGCTCAAATGCCGGGTCTGTGGCTAAATACTTTATCATGTGGCCTCCTATAACGCCAGGGAGAACTCTGAGTAGGGACTATCACCATTATCTCCTTTTTTTAATTTACGATAATTTTTTTTGAGGTATAGTTGATGAACAGTATTATACGTTTCAGATGTACAAACAACGTAGTGATTCACAATTTTTTAAGGTTATACTCCACTTGTGTGTGTGTGCTTAATCGTTCAGTTGTGTCTGACTCTTGGCGACCCCATGGACTGTAGCCCGCCAGGTTCCTCTGTCCATGGGATTCTCCAGGCAAGAATACTACAGTGAGTTGCCATTCCCTTCTCCAGCGGATCTTCCCAACCCAGGAATTGAACCCAGGTCTCTTGCATTGCAGGTAGATTCTTTACCATCCAGGCCACCAGGGAAGCCCATACTCTGCTTATAGTTGTTATAAAATATTAGTTATATTCCCTGTGCTGTATTCCCTGTCCTTGTTGCTGATTTATTTATCCATCGTAATTTGTACCTTTTAATCCCCATCCCTGTATTTCCCCTCCCCCTCCCCTCTTCCCACTGATAACCGCTAGTTTGCTCTCTATATCTGTCAGTATTTCTTTTTCGTTTTATTCACTCTTTTTATGACTCCACATATAAGTTATATCATACAGTATTTGTCTTTCTCTGTCACTAAGCATAATACTCTCCAAGTCCATCCATGTTGTTGCAAATTACAGGGGTTTTTTATGATTGAGCAGTAATATATTGTGAGGAGGGCATGGCAACCTACTCCAGTAATCTTGCCTAGAGAATCCCATGGACAGAGGAGCCTGGCAGGCCGCAGTCCACAGGGTCGTATACAGACAGACAAGACTGAAGCGACCAAGCAGCAACAGTAATCCATTGTATATATATACACCACATCTTCTTTATCCATTCATTTATTGAAGGACACTTAGGTTACTTCCATTTCTTGGCTACTGTAAACAATGGTGCTATGAACACTGGGGTACATGTCTCTTTTCAAATTAGTGTTTTCGTTTTATTTGTTTTGGATATACACTCAGGAATGGAATTGCCGGGTCATATGGTATTTGCAAATGATATGACCAGTACAGGGTTAATGTCCAAAATAAAAACAGCTCAAAGTGAAGTCGCTCAGTTGTGTCCGACTCTTTGCGACCCCATGGACTGTAGCCTACCACGCTTCTCCGTCCATGGGATTTTCCAGGCAAGAGTACTGGAGTGGGGTGCCATTTCCTTCTCCAGAGGATCTTCCCCACCCAGGGATCTTATAGATAAGGGCAGTCCTTATCCTAAACCCCACTGCATTTGTGCATAACAGGAGAGTTAGCCTATCCTTTCCTGAATTAAAACTAGAAAAACAGCTCATACGATATTAAATAAACAATACCCCAACTAAAAAAATGAGCAGAACTGAATAGACATTTTTCTAAGGAAGACATGCACTTGGCCAACAGTCACATGAAAAGATGCTCAACATGGTTAATCATCAGAGAAATGCAAATAAAAACCACAATGAAGTATCACCTCACACCTGTCAGAATGGCTGTCATCAAAAAGACATAAATAACAAATGCTGGTGAGGATGCAGAGAAAAGAGAACCCTTATACATTGTTGGTGGGAGGGTAAATTGGTGTGGAAAACAGTTTGGAAGTTCCTCAGAAAACTAAGAATCATTCTTATTTAATAAGGAAACAGGCAAAATAACTTGCAGTCCACAGGTGAGTTGTGAAACCAGGGTTGAAACTGTGCTCCTATAATGCTAGTGAGTTTTCCTCAAGAATGAGGAAGACAAGGATGCTCCAAAGCCCCCCAGCGTATAAAGACAACCCAAAAGGTGAAATCTCCACACCATGGGAGACCCAAGGAGAAATACCAAATCCCAAAATTGTAAGGTAAAATGGTTAAGTGTCATTGTGGAAGTCTTTTTGAGACAACACAAACCTCACCAGCAAAGACTGACTACACTTATTTTAGAAGGAGTCACAGTGCTGCTGGAACTCTATTTCCCAGTTTCCCTGGTAGCTTGATGTGGACATGTGACCAAGTGCTGCTGGCTGAAATGTGGGCATGCTGGCTGGAGCTGCAACAGCCATTCTGCACCAGGAGGTGGAAACTATGAGCTGAAAATGGCAGGAGCTTGGGTTTCCAATGATCATGCAGCCACCAAACCATCTGTGGACCACCCACCCCTGGACTGTGTGTGTGTGTGAGAGGAGAAATAATGTCCTACCCTATTGAGGTTCCTGTTATTTGGGGTTTTGCTGTGAATTCAGTTAAACATGATCATAACAAAATGCAGGTGGCATTCTTGGTTTCCGGCAAGTTCCTAACATCTCCTGGGCACCAAATCCTATACTAAATAACTGTGCATTGTGGCCTCACTAAATTCTAGAAGGAACCCCAAGAAGGAGGATCTCCATCTGCAAGTTAAGTAAACTGAGGCCCAAAGAGATTGCATAGGGACTTCCCAGTGCAGTGGTTAATCCACCTTCCAATTCAGGGGACACAGGTGTGATCCCTGGTTCAGGAACTAAGATCTCACATGCCTCAGGGCAACTAAGCCCATGCACCACAAATCCATTTCTAGACCCCCCCACACCACAGCTAGAGAGAAGACCTTGTACTTCAACAAACAGCCCACATGACACCCAGAAAGATCCCACATGCTGCAACTAAGACCTGATGCAGCCATAAATAAATATTTTTTAAAAAAAAGATCACACAGTGGCTTAATTGTGGCCTTGAATTCAAACCCAGTCTGATTGCAGAGGCCAGGCTCCTAACCATTCCACTCTAGAGCCAGCTTTGCCAAAGGAATGAGAGAGGGGAACTTTAGATACTGGGAAATTGGGGTGATGGAGCAGGTGAAAGAATTACTAAGTGGCTAATGATGAGGGACTTCAGGGTCGAAGGTTGATGAAATGGACTAGGACTGGGGGTTTCTAGGGCAGAGGTCTTGGGCATTAGTTAGAGGGTGTTGGGGGACAACAGATGACACTTGAAACCTTCAGGTGAGATTGGCTGAGATTGACAACTCCAGCAGACTGGCTGGGAGCTGGGCTCCTGGGGTAGCTGGGGTGCTGGGGACAGTGTTCTTAGAGCTAGTGGTCAGCGAGTGGGGAGGTTTTGGATAGAAGCCAGACAGGGTTACAGTTCATGGGATCTGGAGGCTGGCGTGTGAGGTGAGATGAGGGCCATGGTAGAAGAGGTCAGGGGGTGACTGAATTCAAGGCTGGCTAGCTCTGACACCACCTCCATTTATCCATCATCTACTCCCTACTACTGCTTTCTCATGTATCATCACTAATCTAAACCTGTGCCCATGGGTAGTGATCCAGTGGCTAAGACTCCATGCTCCCAATGCAGAGGCCCTGGGTTTGATCCCTGGTCAGGGAAATAGATCCCACATGCCGCAACTGAGAGTTCGCATGCCGCAACTAAAGACCCCACGTGCCATAGAGAAGATCGAAGATTCCATGTGCTGCAACGAAGACCTATTGCAGCCTAAATAATTAAAATTTTTAATAAATTAGAAGTAAATCAACTTTTGCCCAGGTGTAACTCCCCGCTCCACCAGGGACTGGCTGTGTGACCTTGGGCAAGAGATGTCACCTCTCTGGGCCTCGTTTTTCACCAGTAAAATGGGACTGGGGCATGGGGGGAGATGACAGCACCCACCCCGCACCCCCCAGAAGGACTGTACAGATTAAATGAACGCACACAAAGCAGTTATGCTCAGAGTGTCTGTAAAAATAAATACAGTAACATTTAAAAGGCCAATGAGGTAGGTATGTGGTGATACTTTTCAGAGGCGCCCTGAAGCTCTGAGAGGTAGAGCAACTTGATAAAGGTCACACAGCATGTAAACGGCCAAGTGGAGATCGGAGCCTCTGAACACTTCTTTCCACTTTATGTTGCTGGTTAAGTGGTGAGGCACTGGCCATGTAGGAGCTCTTGGGGGGCCTGAAGAGGCTAGAAAAGCGGGGCTGCAACCCCCCCCCCACCAGCCCACCTCGAGGGCAGGGGCTTGCGCTGAACCAACACCCACCTGAGCCATGGCTAGGCAGGAATTGATCCAGGAAGACTGGTTTTTTCCTCCGTCGTTTGCTCTCAATGCCATGGGGATCTGAAGGAAGGCAAAGATGAGGACCCCTGGATCCCACCAGCCTCTCCTCCCCAACCTGGGGGGGTGGGCAGGGCGTTGGGTCAGTCAACCCCTCCCAGGGACCTGGAGAGGGACATCAAAAGGGGCAGAGGGGACACACCAGAGCTATTCAGCTCCCCAAGGACGTCAGGCAGCCCCCGTTTCCGCTTCTTGTCCACGCCATAGCTGTCTGTTCAGGAGATACCAGAGGCATACAAAATAACCCATGAAAAATAAGAATTAATTATAGAAACCATTTGGGAAGTTGAGCTGTTCTGGCTTTTTCCCAACCAATGTATATAGATGTCCATATCTTAGAATAAAACCCAAATTACTTTTAACCCCATTGGAACATCTAAGGCATAATTCTGCCCCAGCGCCTTTGCACTTGCTGTTCCAGCTACTTAAAACACTCTTCCTCAACTCTTATCACTTTTCTGGAAAACTGCTTAGTCACTCTCCTGTCCTCAGGTCAGCTGCCCCCTCTTCCAGGAAACCCTCCCTGAACTCTAAGGCTGGGTCAGTTGCCCTACTCTGCAAGACGAATTCTATAAGCAGTTCCATCCCAGCCCTGCCCACCCTGGCTGCCACTGTATGGGAATAGATCTGTTCCCCCCCATCCCCCCACCCCTATAGGACGATGAGCCTCATAGCACAGGGCTGGGGCTGTCTCTGGTACCACTATGTTCCCAGCAGAGGGCCAGGCATGAGCAGCTGTGCTGAGAGGAGAAATTATTAAATAATCCCAAAATGTCATGAGATGGGTACTGTTACTATTTCCATTTTGCACAGGAGGAGTCTGAGACTAGGAGAAGCCAAGGTCACACAAGCCAGTAAGCAGACCAGGATTTGAACCCATCTGTGCAACTCAGAGCCTGCATTCTACTTCTGCCTCTTCCCCTTTCCCCTTTGGGTCATCCCAAGCAAGAGAGACCTGGTCTCTGGGGCAGTGGGTCACCCTGGGTTGTTGTGGTTACCATGGTCCCGAGGCAGGTAGGTGAAGGGCAGAGGCTCACTGCAGACCCCATCAGTAAGCCGCTGCAGAAAGACGTTCACTGTCACAGGTTCAACGATCTCCAGGTCCTCGTAGGGTGGTGTCTTGAACACAATGGCAATCTGGCGGTGCACGTCGGCCTGGGAGAAGTCAGCCCGGCCTTCCCAGGAGGCTCTGCTGAATACCACCGATATATCCTCTGGCAGGAAAGTGGGGGCATCAGCTGAGCCAAGACAGTTGGTCCACCAGAGACCCAACTCACTCAGCCTCCCCCAAAATCAACACAAGTATTTCTAAGAATAAAACTAATTATGCGGCATGCATGCTAAGTCACTTCAGTTGTGTCTGGCTCCTATGGATCGTAGCACACCAGGCTTCTGTCCATGGGATTCTCCAGGCAAGAATACTGGAGTGGGTTGCCATTGCCTCCTCCAGGGGGTCTTCCCCACCCAGGGATTGAACCCACATCTCCTGTGTCTCCTGTATTGGCAGATGGGTTCTTTAGCACTAGCGCTACCTGGGAAGCCCATATATGTGTATATATATTGAGACTTTATATGTGTTGGACACACACAGATTACCTCTAAGACATACAACAGTTCTAGGAAGCCCATGATATTGAGGAAAAAGCAAAGGCACCAGGAGATTAAGCCACTTGTCCAAGGTCACGTGGTCAACACGTGGTGCAGCCAAGATGGGAATCCAGGCAAGCAAGAGCTCTTTAGCACTAGCTCCTAGGACTTGGGGACGTTACTGATATTTCTGGGCCCAGTCATCACCCTAAAGAGGGAAAGTCATAGCACTCACCTCATAGGAGTTGTTAGAAGGATTAAATGAGTCATTCCAATAAAAGGGCTTAGAAGAGGACTTAACATAATAGGTGATCAATCCTTGTTAAGTATGATGGCTTTTATAAGCATTATGTAAAATATTAGCTCCAGGTCTGGAACTCAGAAAATCCTCAGTAAATGCCACCTCTTTGTGATGTAGCTCTTAGGTACTTGGGATCCCATCTCATCCTAATACCAGCTCATTTTAGGGGTTGAGGAAACCAGCTCAGGGTATTAAAGTCACCTGGCCAAAATCAGCCAGTGAGTCAATGACGAAATAGAACTCAAATCTACCTTGAATCATTCACCCGGGGCAGGATCAGTTTTTCTGCCCTAACCCCAATTCCCAGTCTCCTAAGAATCTCCTTGGCCTTCCTCAGATCTCAGCTCAAATACCACCTCCTCCAGGAAGCCTTCCCAGATGCCTGGACCATATTTGGTCTTCCTGTTCAGTCTCAGTACTGTGTCTTCTTCCCTATCAGCATTACACACATTTATAATTTGTATTTCTTTCCCTACCTCTCACTGAACTGAGAGCCCTGTGAGGGCAGAGTCTGGACGTGTCTCGGTCACTGCTGTGCCCCAGCACTGCCTAGCACAGAGGCCGGCATCGAAGAGCCACCCAATAAGCATTTGCTCTTTCAAAAAAACCACAAAAACCCAGACTTCCCTGTTGGCACAATGGATCAGAATCCACCTGCCAATGCAGGGGGACATGAGTTCAATCCCTGGTCTGGGAAGACCCCCACATGCTGCGGAGCAACTAAGTCTGTGCGCCACGACTGCTGAGCCCGTGCCCTAGAGCCTGCATGGTGCAACTACTGAGCCTGCGTGCTCTAACCACTGAAGCATGTGTGCACCTGGAGCCTGTCCTCTGCAACAAGAGAACCACCACAATGAGAAGCCTGCACATCACAACGAAGAGTAGCCCCCGTTTGCCACAACTAGAGAAAGCCCACGCAAAGCAACAAAGACCCAGCGCAGCCAAAAATGAATAAATAATAAAATTTTTTAAAAGCCAGTTTGAGAAAGGGGTTTTGCATTTGAATGGATGTGACTCAAGTGGAAACCTCCATTTTCTCCATCTGGAGCCCCGACCCAACTGTCATAAGGCATTTATTTATACAACTCCACGATTTTAATACCAGAATAGTTCCCCAAAGTTCCTGATGCCAAGGTCTGCCCAGCATTCAAGGCTGGCTAGTATAAACAGGCCTCCTTCTCTGTTCATGAATGAGTGAGTGGGTGTGTGGGTGGGTGACTCAGTGAGTGAGTGAATCAATGGGCAATATCTGAAACCAGAGCTCTGGACCCTTCTACTAGGCTCCCCTGGTTAACCAGCTACTCCTCACCGTCTCAGTCTCTGCAAGCTGGCAGACCCCACTCTGCCTGCTCACTGCCCCAGGCCCCTCACCTTTCTGCACCTTGTCGCACAGTAGGTAGAGCTCCTCGCCACCCGTGCACGGCCCACTCTCCTTGTTGATTCGGCAAATCCGTAGCTCCGACGTGTTTGTAGACTCTGGGAAAGAGGAGAGGAAGACACACAAAGGAAAAAAAAAAAAAAAAGGAATTTAGTCATCAAATCCTTACCAGGAACTCAGTGGGTGCCCACTCAGGATGTGGAGAGGTGGGAAATGGACAGGCCAGGGTGTCTGATATTTTTGGAACCTGTGCTGCAGGTGGAAAACAGAAGATGCCCAGGGTGGAGGGGTTAATGGACATCCCATGAGTCCTCTGCACTGAGGTCTAGTGAGCTCCCATCTCTGTCATGGGGATTGGATAGGTCAAAGCCCATTGGTAGCTAAGTGGGGACCATGTGCCCTAGACCTGGCCAATCAAAGCATCACCTCCTCCTGGCCACAGCTGATTGGTCAGAGAGGAGAATGTGAGGAAAACTAGGCCAATGAGAGACAGCCCTGGGACTCTGAGCAAAAATATCGGGTAAGAGGACTTCCCTGGTGGTACAGGGGGTAAGAATCTGCCTGCTGATGCAGCGGACACAGGTTCAATTCCTAGTATGGGAAGATTCCACATGCCACAGAGCAACTAAGCCTGAGCTCTAGAGCCTTTGAGCTGCTACTACTAAGCTCACTTGCCACACCTACTGAAGCCCAAGTACCTAGAGCCTACGGACCTCAATAAAGAGTAGCCCCACTCACCGCAACTAGAGAAAGCCTGCATGCAGGGAAAAAAAAAAAAAAAGAAATTGGGTAAAAGAATCTCTCTTCAGGAGCGGGAGAAAAGTTCCAGGCTGGTAGGACATAAGACTAGAGCTTTGTACAGTTATTTTGCCCCTGCCTGGGAGGGCCCTGCTAAGAGTGACTCTAACATGAAGGAAGCATGACTGAGAGATGGAAAGAAATAGACCCCTAATGACATCACTGAGAGCCTGGATACATACAAACCTGAAGCACTGTATTACTTCTGGATATTTTTAGTTAATGGAACATTCTTTTTTTTTTTTCCTTATGTGAGTTGAGATTCTATCTCTTGCATCCATAAAAGCCTAGATTGATATTCCCTGCCCATTTTGATGTCTGTGGCAGTCCCTGTAAGTGGGCTAAAATCTAACAGCCATTCCTAATCTTCTCTTCTATGCCTGTACCCCTCGATACAGGATGAAAAATCTAAATACATGCTTTCTCAGACTGCTTTGCAACTAAAGGTGGCCATGGAGCCAAGTTCTGGCCAATGAGACATAAACAGATGCCTATCAGGGTGATTCTGAGAAATGTATTATTTTCTATAAAAGAGAGAAATTATTACTTATGCTGCCTGTTCCCAAGGACTGCGTCATTGTACTGACTGTGCTTTCTACAACACTAGAAGGCCCCATTTCCTTAGGCTACTTAGTAAATGCTGACCTCTAGAGGTGGGCAGTGTACAGCTTGCACACCACACAGGGTGACACCGCACACCATCTTGAACATAGACATGATGTCTGGAGCTGTGGCAGCCAGCTTGTGACCATGAGGGCAAGGCCACGAGAATCACAGAGCTACTGAACCAGCACCCTGATATAGCTGAGCAGCTGAATCAGCAGGAACAGACTTAATAACTGAGCAAAAAAAAAAAAAAATTCCCTGTTTGTTCACCCATTGTGTATGGGGCTTTCCAGTACTTGCGACCAATGGCAATCCTAATGGAACATCACCCTCAACTCACTCTTGTCGTAGACAGGCTCAGAGAGCACAGGGTCCATCCGGCGCATCTGTCCTTGCTGGTCCCTGTATGAGGCCTGGAAGCAAATCCTCACAACATTCATGTCTACCTCCTGATGGTTCTTCAGGGACCCAGCTGTGGGAGAGACATAGGAAGGCTGAGTGTGGGTGGTGGAGACCCTAGCAAGCAGATGGGGGACAAGGAAGGGCTGGGGCTGGGGCAATGGTGGAAACTGGAAAAGGCAAGGGGATGGGGTGGCGGAGGGGCGAGGAGTTTGAGAGGATGGGATGCTAAGCTAGGCGCAGGGACTCACCATTGTAGGGGTCAATGCCCAGCTGAATCTTCCGCTCAATGGCAGCCTCGATCTCTTTCTTCCTCACACACTGGATGCCCAGGTTGTTGAAGCTGAGTGGGGGAAGGGGTGAAGGGAGGCACTCCTGAGAGGGCAGGTGTCACCCTGACCCACAAGACGGCTCTGGCAGATGCTGCTGCGGGGCTCACACCCTCAGAGGCCGAAGCCCCCTCAGGCCCAGGGTTCCCAGCACTGGGAGGAGGCTGGGGCTCAAACCCTTAGGGGTATGGAGGATTCCTGAGAGAACTTGGGAACACACCTTATCTTTATCCCATGAAAGCACCAGTTGACCTCATTTATAAGAAGAAAACTGCCAATTAAACTCAAATGTGATATCAATTCCTAAAAAAACTCTCCAAAACAGCAGAGATCAAAACGCTGGATAGTGCTCTCTGTAGGTGATGTTGTAGAGAATCAGGCACTCTCACTCATTGCTAGAGGGACTGTAAGTCACCCGAGTGACCATGTACTAGAAGACAACATGGCAGTATTCACTCATTCCAGCAAGACTTCCTGAGCACCTACTGTGTGGCAGGGACTGTGCTAGGCACAGGGAACAGGGGGCTACAGCATGGAACAAAAGAGAGAAAATCTCTGCTCTCACAGAACTTACATTTTCATTAAGTTTATAAATTGTTAAAAGTATAAATGCACAGATGTGGGGCCAACAATTTCATTTCTAGGACTCTATCCTAGAAAAGGGTATATATGAAACCATTCATGAATAACAGTAACAGGGCAACAAGAGATTGGAATGAGTGCCCAGTAATAAGAACATATTCGATTAATTGTTAATATCCATGCATTGGAATACTATGCAGCCAATAAAAAAGGATAGGACAGTTCTAAATGTACTGACAGGAATTCTCTCTCGGATGTACTAAAACATAGAAACAAGGTGCAAATGTCTACCATTCATAAGGGAATGACAAATATATATATACAGGCAAAGCACGACTTTAGTTGCCTCCAAGAAGGGGCACTAGTGATTAGGGGACCAAAGATGGAAAGAAATTCATTTTTCACTGCACACCCTTTCCGGACCTTTTGCTTTTTTTAATTGAAAACATATAAATTATAAAGTGAAAGAAAGAATGGGCCTTGCAGTTAAGTCAGGTCTGGAGTCAAACCCCAGCTCTGCCACTGGCTATCTGGGCCCCTTCACCTTTCGGAGCCTCAGTTTTCTCACCTACAAAATGGGGATAAACATAATGCATGTGAAGGTGCAGGCAGCAGGGTTCCAGGCCTAAATGAGACCCTCCGCTGTTCCCAGACCTTGGTCTCCCCATCTAGGCAGTGCAGTGGGGAGGGTCTGGTTAAGCTGCCCCAGCCCTAAGGTTCTCTCGGGTGATCCTCAGCCCCTCAAAATCTCCATGACCAAGCACAAGGGGTCAAGGGTCAGGTACCTGTGCCGAGGGCTGACATGAGGCCGGAGCCGCACCCTGCAGACGCCGTCTGTGCAGTCTTTCCCCACGAGGCTGTGGGGATGAACTCGGTGAGGCCAGTCCTTCCACACCAGGCAGGCGGTCACCTCCACCTCCCGCAGCCCTCCACAGTCCCGGAGCTGCAGGAAGACGGGTGCTTTTGGGGTCCCATCGCAGACACCTGCACCCATCCAAGCCTCCTCTGGTACCTCGTCTCCCCCTCAACGATGGAAGTGTGTCGGTTGAAGACCTCTTTTAGATCCTAAACCCAAAGCTTCCAACCTGGGGACCTCATAACATGAGAGCTGACCCACGGATGCACTGTCTTTGGCCGCTCAACTTAAAAAAAATTGATGCATACAAGGTCTCCAAGTGTGGTCTGCAAAGAGCAAGCTAATAGTGGGGAGACCTGGTAGACACCACCTTAACCAGGTCAACAAGGTCAGCATCACCAATACGGGGGCAACGGAGCACAGGCATCCTCTGCTGGGATGAATCACAAGCTGGAATCAAGGTTGCCAGGAGAAACATCAACAACCTCAGACACACAGATGGTACCACTCTAATGTCAGAAAGTGAAGAGGAACTAAAGAGCCTCTTAATGAGGGTAAAAGAGGAGAGTGAAAAAGCTGGTTTAAAACTCAACATTCCAAAAACTAAGATCATGGCACCCAGTTCTATCACTTCATGGCAAATAGAAGGGGAAAAAGTTGGAAACAGTGACAGATTTTTATTTTCTTAGACTCCAAAATCACTGCGGATGGTGACTGTAGCCTTGAAATTAAAAGATGCTTGCTCTTTGGGAGGAAAGCTATGACGAACCTAGACAGTGTGTTAAAAAGCAAAGACATCACTTTGCCGACAAAGGTCCGTCTAGTCAAAGATATGTTTCCAATAGTTATGTACGGATGTGAGAGCTGGACCGTAAAGAAGGCTCTCTTCTATGACAGCCCCTCCAGAAGTGCAACCCCAGAACCCAATCATGAGGAAATGTCAAACAAGCCCTAACTGCAGGTCATCCATTCAGACATATCTGTGTCATGAAAGACAATAAAAAGATGAGTGAGGACTTCCCTGGTGGTCCAGTGGCTAAGACTCTGTGCTAACACAGTGGGCTTGGATTTGATCCCTGGTTGGGGAACTAAATCCCACACACCACAACTAAAACCCAGAGCAGCAAAAAAAAAAAAAAAAAAAGATAGGTGTTATATTTGAACAAAAAGAAAAAAAAAAGTATTTTGATCGGCTGATAGTTAAATAATGTATACATCTGTCAAAATCCTTAGAGCTACACACAATATTTGATCAAATACAACTCAATTTCCAAAAAAACAGAGGCGAGAGACTCCAGAGACACAACCAAAAGCAACACAGGACCCTAGATTGAGGAGGGAGAAATCATTATAAAACACATTTTGAGGGACTTCCCTGCAGTTAAGAATGCACCTGCCAATGCAGGGGACGTGGGTCCCCTGGTCCAGGAAGATCCTACATGCCTGGAGGAACTAAGCCCGGAGCAACTAAGCACCACAACCACTGCGCCAGTGCTCTAGAGCCAGTGGGCTGCAGCTACTGAGCTGGTGCATCACAGCTGCTGAAGCCCCCAAGCCTAGAACCAGTGCTCCACTACAAACGAAGCTGCCACAGGGAGGAGCCCCCACACCACAATGAAGAGAAGCCCCCACTCACTGCAAATAGAGAAAGCCCGTGCAGACCAAAGACCCAGCACGGCCAAAAATCAATCAAGCAATAGATCTTAAAAAAAAAAAAAAATTGGGGGGAACAATTTGGAAATTCCAGCATGGACTGTATATTAGATGATATTATGTGATATTATTGATTTT